>NC_046680.1:16895984-17199015 GCF_009870125.1 Drosophila pseudoobscura | reverse complement strand
CAACCAATTTATTTACATTTGTCCGGCACGCACTTTTACACGCTGAAAAACATAAGTTTCCATAAATAGGAGCCCTGTCTGTCCGCTTCTGCCGTACGTGCCGAAGAATGTCCCCGAAGGATCTGCCGCCTCTTCTTTATTTGCCATCCGAGGCAAGGTGGGCCAGACTCTGGGCATTGGGCCAGTTGTTATGAATGCAGAACAGAACCTGGACAAATATGGGGATCGGGGCAAATTACGTGTCAACACCACGTGTAATGTCAATACACTGACAGCTTCGTCGCGATGCTGGAATCAGCAACGCCCTGGGAATGGGCGGGGGGTTTTAAGAGTGCCAACGGGGCCTGGATATGGGGATGACATTGATAGACGCCGACTGGCACTGACATTGATAGACGTTTCATTAGCAGGTTGCACACGCACAAAGTCGCTCTCTGGATTTTACAGTCTACAGTCTGTTCCGGGGATAACTGCTAATCAAAGCCCACAGACTGGGGAATTAATTGCGTAACAAGATAATCGGGTTTGGAGATACCACCAGCAGTTGAAATAGTAGCGGCTATCCACTGAAATATCTTCCCTCATTATCAGACCCATCTCATGCTTCTATCCAGCTCCGGCTTTCACTTTTCATCGTTTTAAATTTCGAAACAACTTCAATGATGGCTGTGGGCGAAAGTGAGAGCCAAAGTGAGTCGAGGTTTTGTTTTACACAGGCTCTGTCCTGCTGCCCAGCTACTGATGCTGCTGCTGAGCGTAGCTATTATGAGACCAAATACAAGAAAATGGAAATTTATACTCATGTTGGTGGCGGCAACAGCAGCCAGCAGCCAGCATCCAGTAACCAGTAACCAAGCGGAGCAGCACGAGCACTATCTGCTGGTAATAGCAACAACAATAGGTCCGAAAGCAAACTGGTTGAGGCAGTCGAGCGCAAATGGCAACGACATACCCAAGTGGAGCTACATACGATCCTAAACAAAAGCACACACACACACACACACACACACAGATACACATAAATTACAACACTCTCGCATACAAGCACTATAATAATGGCGCGAATTGCGTTAGCAAAATTTATTTAAGCAGCGAACAGGGGAGCCTTTTACTCCCCTTCTCACTCTCTTTGTCTTTCTCTCTCGCTCCCCCACTCTGTTTATTCCCTTCGCTGCTATCTCCATATATGTGACAGTGCGTTGCTATGCGTGAGCGCGTGGCCTAATGAATAAATATTCAAGACCATTTTGGGCGTTCGGTGCGGTGCGGTGCGGTGCGTATGCGTGATATTCATTACATTCCCTAATCACACATACGCACACATGAGCACATGTGCGCTACATGAGAGATGTTCGGTTCAGGCCATTTGGCACTCAACTCCAGCGAATGGGGAATGGGGACTGCGGCCTGGAGAATGGGGGGTTGGAGTGGGAATCTAATCTGTGCTCTGCATTCATTATGCATTGCACACTTTCGAGCATAAATGATGTATACGCCCCTCAGGACGAGCGAAGGAAAGAAGTTCCCCAATGCTATCATGTTACATTTTTATAGAAAGCATTCTTTTGGCAGAACATCTAATGACAGACTGCAATGGCAATCGCTCCAACCTGGGAAAGGACTCTTAATTAACTTAATTGGAACCCACCCACATCGATACCTAAAAACCCGACACCGACTTCGACATCGACCTAAGTCCAAAGTTGAGGGCGAAAAAAACCTGGTACACACACTCGTAAGCTGCTTTTCCCGTCCCGTACTGACAGCTCAATTCATTTCAGTCGTTGAAATATTTACAGGAATTACATTCGCTCAGGAAAATTCCTAGCAACAGAAGAGGACGGCGGAACAGCAAACAGGGAGCGATGAAAGTACATGTACAGCTGCAGTGGCAACCGCGTTGTGAGGCGAATTCCATGTGTTGCAGAGCAAAAATATTCTTCCGCTTCAATGGCAGCATTCGGGGCGGATCGGGTGGGGCTTTGGGGAGATGAAAACTTAATTATACTTTTTCCAATTCGTTACGCTTCGAAAAGAGAAAAAACGATGATATACCAGAGCAGATAGCGTAGCTAGAATATCGGGAATTCGGAATTTCAATTGCGGTTCTAGCTTGCATATGTTTTTTCACATTGAACGGATCGGATTCTGCGGGCTATTCAATGCCATGGAAATTGTGTGTAGCTAAAAAGGCTCTTTGAATAAATAGTACTGCAATGAAAAATGAGAGTCCCTTCAATGAATGCGACTACAAAAAGCTCCTTTCGGAACACTAAATATTTTATTTCAAAAGTGTTCCAGGAACCATATGAAGCTTCAGCTCTTTAAGGTTGTGGGAATCAAAGGGGTATCAAGTATATCTAACCATTCTCGTTCCCACAAAAAACTACAATAGAAATCAAGATGTGTGTCCTCCTCCTCCACAGACCACTGCTCTTCCTGTAAACCCTCTGCAAATTGATGGAAGTGCATGCATTTTGAAATTAATTTACTATGTACAAGCCCTCCAGAGTATTCAGTGAGAGGTGGTCCTGGTACAGGGACGAGCTGGAGTCCGGCTCAATGGGATTCAATTTCAAGCCGGCATTCAGCCGTAAACTTGAAAAGTCAGTGATTTATTGTACGTAGAAGGAGATTTACTTTCAATCTTTCACTCTGCCTGTCTGTCTACCTTGGCCCGTGTCCCTTGTCCTGGCGAACCGCCCCCAGGCCCAAATCCTCTCCATATCCGACATTCAATTGTATATGCTCCACGTCAGTCTGTCTGTCTTGCTGTCAGTCCGTGCGTGCGTCTCCGTCTCCCATCCCCAACTGTGGGCCATTCGAGTTACTACTCAGATTGGGGATTATAATGTAACCCGAGCTAAATCCCTGACTTGTGTTGCCTTGAGAAGGGTATGCGCACCTCATCGGTGTTGAATTAATTTCAGTTTCGGGGCATGCCACTTACCCCATCTGGTATGCATTTGGGCGTGGCCGAGGGGGCACTGGGCGAGCAAAACTCCCGGAGCACATCCTGCAGCTTGCGTGTGGAATCTGCAAGAGAAACAAACAAGAGAAAATTGTGCAAAGCGTAAGACAAGGATTATGCAAAGTTCCAGTTCCAGTTCCAGTCTCAGTCCCAGTCCCCACTCAAGTGTAACTGCAACTGGGCGAGTGGCACGAAACATGCTCCATGGGCACATGGACTCACGTCAATTGGTCAACTGGCGCCAGTGGAATCGACGACTTAAGTGGGTCCGGTTGGTTTCCAAAGGCGGGACAGAGGACAATTAACTAATGGAAAACAAGGTGCGTGTAGGAGGAATGCAGGTGGGTAGGAATGTAGGAGTGGGTGTACTTGTGGTTGCGTGGTTGTGTGCGTTTGAGTTGCCTGAGAAGCCGCAGTCAAGCAGCCCCTCCTTGGAGTCCACACCACGGGGTGGCCTAAATGTTGCACTCAGGGTTTTATTAACTTAATGAGAGGGAGAGAGTTGTGGTGCGGGCAGCCGCAAGAGTGTCTGCGCCGGAGGACTCCACTCACCGGGCTCCCAGCTGCGTGATCCCTGCTTCCCAGCCAGACCAGCTGCTGCTGACAGTTTTGATGGACTCCACCTGCCGCCACCTGCCGCCACCTGCCTCCTCCTCATTCCTTGAACGGCACCCCAATGTGCACCTGCAGCTCTAGCCAGCCGTGTATGTGTACACGGGGGCTACACCCACTCGCACCTGGCACGTGGCGTTCCCTTCGGTTTTTCCTCGAAATGTGTGTTTTCAAAGATTCTTATTAACGTCAGTGGTCTGACAGTGCTGCTTCCAGCTGGCAGGGATTACTGCGCGGCAGGACTACTTCTAAGAGATTGCAGTTCCAAGAACGAAAGCAAACAGCACATGAACCAACAATGTCCTTCCCAGAACCCCACCCTGTCTGTGCTCCTTCTGCAATATTCTATAATCTATAAGCTCAACGCTCCCATTTGCCATTTCGTTTAATTCCCCCAGACGGACAGCGCAGGGACAGCGCATCCCCCCAAGGTAGACTACTTTGCCATGTCAAACAGCTCTGATGCAGTCCTTTCGGACGGGCATCAAACAGTGACAGCCATAACTCAGTGAACTGAGAGAGGCATGTACATCGGAGGAGGGAGGTGTGTGCAACCGGAAAAATACAGAATGCGTGTAAGAACGCATAAGCACACCAGCATAAGTACACTCAATGACGTCGGAAACGCTTCCTTCTTTTCCTTACTGTGTACCCTTGATCTCCTTGATTAATGGGTATCGATTTTTAAAAGGTTGCATCGCCTTCTTCTCGAACCGCTGCTCAAGGACCAGCCCTGCTACAGTTTAAGGGTAAGAAATTTGGCTTTAAGTGGAACAGAATACGTATTGCTGTCAATACCATGCAGGCGAGCTTTTTTTCTTGACATGTAATTACAATTTCCCTCTGTCTAGGCCATGCATTATGCAAAAGTAGGGAGGCAAACCGTTGTTGCGCCTATGAATCGACAGGTCATTCAGCTGAAATTGACATGCAATCAAGGCAATTACAAGAATTGGTATCTGCTGACTGGCAGCGGCGAAATAAATTAAGTTATTGAGAGAGAATGTGATCGGTTATGGCTTCCATTTACAAAGGGGCAAAGCCATCGGATGTTTCGCCGGAAGGAAATGCATTTTAATTGGTATTGTGTCGGAGTCGGGGGTCGGGGGCGGGGGTCGGGGTCGGGCATATGGTGGGATGATGATGAATGTGACATGGCCAATTGATTGGCTGCGGGACTTACATGAGGCCAACTCCTGCAGCTGCAGGAACTCGCGCGGCGACAATTTATCCCATTTCGTTGGTGCCACGCCAATATTCATGTTGCCTGAAAGTATGCGAATAAATAACAAGTGGTGACAAATTGTAATTTCTATCATAAAATGTCCCGGCAATCAGCCAGAGCACGCATAATTTATTGCATTTGCATTTCGCATTTGCATTTACATTCAAAACTATATATTCTTTTCACACGCACACGGCTACACGCATACTCTCTCACACGGTTACTCTGTTGTGTGTGGGTGTGTGTGGGTGTGTGCGGGTGTGTGTGTGGTCACGTCGCTCGTTCTGACTGCGGACGTGCCTGTGGGAATCGGGTGGAATCAATACGTTCTGTGTGCGTTGAAAACTAAATTGCTGAAAAATGTTATCTTTCCCACAACTTTCCGACCCCCCGCCACCCCATTCACTACCCCACTGTGGGTCTTGCCACACTTTCACTTGGCCTGGCAACATCCACCGACTGCTATATACTGGCCATGGCAGAGAGTGCCATTTGATGGCATGGCACACTGCATTGGATCGACCTATAAATCTATATTTATACTAATTATTGGATGGATTATCTTCGAAAGTGTGACAGGAATTTCGCCCCTTCCCAGTCTATTAAATGCAGACTGGGATGCCGGGAATACCAAGGAGAGAGCTTCAAGAGGTATGCTGAGAGCTTTTCACCATTTCACCAATGAGATACCATTCGCCCACTGTGCCATCGAGAATTGGCCAATTTTAGTTTTCTGCCAGTTCTGCCAGCTGTTTGTCTATCTGCCTCTATCTATGTGGGGGTGTGTCATTTGCCACACATGACACGTCATTATTTCCACCATCATCATCATTATCAGCCGTGGGAGCGGGAGTTTCCTCATGATTAGCATAGCAATTATCATGTTTTGGCTTGATCTGCCGTGGCACCCATCCTCCAGCTCTGTCATGATTGTGACGCCACACAATTTGGCGTATGTCGCTTGTCGTCCACCATTTGATGGGATTCCTTGGCAGTCCACATGTAGGAAAATCAAACGCCCACACCTGAGCACTTGGGGATATAAAAACATAGGCAAAGATCTGCACATAAATATAGGTATATGTAGGTATAGGGCATGGGTATGGTACAGGAATAGGAATGGAAGAACAGAGTGATGGACAGAAATAACAGAGGTGGAACTGACGGGAATCGTATTTGATATATGCAGATGTACAATATGTACATATATTTGTTGGCTTTTGCTTTTGTTTTTTGGCCTTCTCAATTTGCGGAGCGTTTATTTTTACTCTCTTGCCATTTAACGTTTTTATTTATTCATTTCACATGGAATCTTTTTGCAAAGCTTTTGTCTGATGCTATTTCTGTTATATTTAGATTGCTATAATCAACTGATTGGACTAGCTTATCATTTCATCCACTCTCTGCTCCACACTGCCATGTCCATGCCATGCCCTGTTGAAAATTTCTGTGAGTGCCGCCAGAAAATTCATAATTCACGAGCGATTTCACCGCTCATTGCAGAAATAGTTGGAGTCTTCGAATAGAACTGTTAACAGATACTTAAGCGGGAAGGAACACACAACATCAGACCCCCCAACACCCGCCCGGTGGCATTCCGTCCGCCCGCCCCATGCCATGCCATTATTCACAGCTCATTTGGCATTTATGCCTGGAGCGCGCTAAAAGTTTTTACAATGCTTGGATAATAAACTAATGAAAATGCAAATGAAAATACAAATGAAAATACCAATGGATATACGTATGAAATAATGAGTGAGCATTGATTTCGACCATGCGATACCTGTTACATAGAAACAATACTCTTTAAAGGAAAGAAAGTCCCCGAGATCCAGCTATTATGTGTAATATAATTAATTTCCATTGACATAATACACTGCATTAAGTATATAGGGTACGCACAGCCACGAATAAAGTGCCCACAGCGCACATGGCGTATGCGTAATCTGAATGTTAATTTCCTTGTTAATGGAGGAGCATTGGGCAATGGATGTGTGGGTTTTCTTTTTTGAAGTCATCATCATAAAAATCTTTCTCAGATGTGGCTCGCTTTCTGCTCTTAATGGTCCTTGGACAACGACAAGAGAACTTCAATAAATTGCCATGGATTTTTTGTCGGTCTTTGTTGGTCAATAATGGATATGTCCTTTCCTTTTTCTTTCTTTCTTTTCATCCATCCATTCATCCATCCATCGCTGGCTACTTAGATAGAATCGAGGAGAGTCGTTCAGACAGAGAGCAAGTTCAACGGACTCTCAAGTGGCGTGCTGTGATTTTTATGCTCTCCACATAAAATATTATTAGATTATGCGACCGCTTCTTTCACTTCTGGCCATGTAAATCGCATACAATGGGCATCAGATCCAGCTCTGATTCAGTTTGTCCTTTTATGAGATTGAATATATATGCGAGCGAGATGCATGCGAACACACATTTATACGGTTTGCTGCTCTCATTGTTTTAGCCGAAACAAAATTGCCATAAAATCTAGCACATAAATGTCCAACGCAGAGCCATTTTCGTTTCCTTTCGTTTTATGCTTAAAATTTGCTCACCAAATGATTATTCTTGAGGAGGGATGCCATGCCCTTGTCTCTGTGGCATGGCAATAATAAAAGTAAATCAAATAAAATAGCAGCATATTGTGATTTTTTATGGCCTTTGGCCTTGTGGCTTTCCCTTTTTAATGGGCCCTCACCATCACTGATGGCTGACCAGCAAAAAAAAAAAAATACAATCATTTTTTTCCCAGCACATCAATAACGAATATATTTTTTCAAAAGCCCCCCTTGAATTGTAATTAGTTGTTAAAACAAGATTTATGATTTCATGGGGGTGTCCCATATGCAGCAGGCTATCTATCCATTCACATCCGCAAAATACGTATGCATATTAATCGGGTAAATATTGGCGCAGAAATCCATGAATATTTAACCATTGTAAACTCAAATGGATCAACGGAGCATTCTTGTCTCTGCTGGAGCTGGCCGTTGGAGCGCTCTTATAATTATTGACACTTCATTTGGCCAGTTGTTGCGAGTATTACCAGTATTTAACAAAGAAATTCCGCCTCGAAGAGGACGCTTTTTTCAATATAAATTATTGAAGAGCTTTGGGAGAGGAGTTGGATGAATGATTGCAAATCAATTGCTGTCAAAAAGGACACAGAAGGCGCATAAATAAATTATTTGTCTGCAGAACCAGCTCAATTGCTTTTTCAGTTCAGTTTCTGTATAAACGCACATTTATATAGAGCGGATGGAGTGGATACGAATACGATTATGATGCGGAAAAAAACGTAAATATTGATAAAATAAAAACAATATGTTCCCATCGAATTCCTCTTTAATTAAGAACCTTTTTTGTCCTTCCGCTGATTTGTTTGGCAAACAGAAAATCACACTCCATGCATAAAATCCAATAAGGAAATCTGGTGCGCTCTTTCTTTTGTCATTCACTCCGCTGAATGCACATACAAACATGGCAGTGGTATTCATCATTGAATATAAACATGAGTGGGGGGCACTCGAGTGGCAAAAGGAATGAACCTGGCACTAGAGCTTATCGTATATGAGGGTCGTACAGTGCCAGGACCCGGAAGATGTTGCTATGACTACGGAAAGTGGTGTTCCTTGCTTTTTTTAATGCAAACATGAGAAAAAATGCTTTGAAAAAGCAAAAGCACTCTTCTCAGAAGTTGGAAACTACACGGCGAGTACTTAGGGATATATTACATAATTATGGATCACAATCCGACTGTCAAAGAAATGTGCCATAAACTAGGTTCAGCCGTCAGCTATTATTCAGTGCTCAAGCCTTTCGTACAGTCTCCATTTGTTGGATTTTCCGATGTTATTTGGGAGTACCTGAAGACCTTCGCCGCCTTGAAAGCCTCGGCAACGAAATGAAGTCCTTCTTCGAAACAGGGGATATTGCAGCTGCCCCAAACAATTTTGTTGGTATCTATTTTTGGGGGCATGAAATGCGGTTACAGGCCAACTGGGGTATAGGGCATGTTGCTTGTGACACTGGGCTTGGGCCTGGGCCTGGGCCTGGGAAGGGGCTTGGGCAGAGGAGACAGCCTGTGGTAAGCTACGGCTTAAACTCTGTCATAAAGTGTCAGCTTAGCACGCCCACGCCCACATTCAGGAGCACACCCACGCCCACACCCACACCCATACCCACATCGTCGATGACCATGGCAGCAAATGTCACAACTGGCACCGGACAGGACACGATTGGACAGGACACAACTGGAGCTCGGAGCAATTAAAAGTGTGCATCGACTCGGTGTGGGCGTGGCACTGGAATAAAGTGCAATTGTATTTTTCCAGACTTTGACAGAACTGGCGACGATGCCTCCTCTCGCACAGGAAGCGCTTCTTAAGCGTCGCGTCGGCTCGTATCGCTACTCGCTTTGTGCGTCCCACTTCCGCCTGTCAGTGCCAAAAGGAAGAGAGCAGAAAGGAAAGGGAAAGTCGCCTCGCACAAAGAAGGGGACCAGAGCGAAGAAAACCTCTCTGTCATTGTTATTTCGCTTCAGTTCTTTAGCCAGAGCTGCAGCCATACGTATACGAGTGTCTATAGAGCTCCTTTATCAAATACTGGTCATGCACAATCAGCTGCCGCAAACGGTGGGGGCGACGGCAACACGGACTCGATGGAAATGGCAATGGCGACGGCGTCGGCGACGGCGAAGGCGACTGGGGGCACTGACAAAGGAACATGACAACTATTTTTGAACAAGAAAGGACGCATAGTTTTCTGTCTCCGTCTCCGTCTCCGACTGCCTCTCGCCGTCCACTTGACAGCAATTGAATCAAATTTATTGTCTGCATCCGACGCCATGCAGTTTCCACTCATCCTCGGAATCCTCGGCACCCTGTGCACCCCAGCTCTTTTGTGAGTCTGGCATGTAGCGTCACGTCCTGTCTTTACGAGGATCAAGTGCACACTGTATGACGGCCAATCGCTTCCAAATGGAAAAATGACAAAATTAAATACAAATGAGATTTGCGCGTGGGTTCCGCCACAAGTTTCGCTCCAACAATACGAACCTTCAATAGTCGGAAGATGAAACATCAGTGGCAGTCACGGAAATAGAAATAATGGAGCCAAGAGGCAGAAATTAAACGAACTTGAGTGCACTCTCATGTGATGAAAGACTGCGTACCCTAGGATGAGAGGCTGAGGAGCGAAGAACAGATTTTGAATTAATCGAAAATGGTACTGGAAGATGACATCGAAGAAGGAAACATAAGAGGTAGTTCCTCTCACCCAAGAACAAGTAGAAGTAGATGAGATACCAAGTTTCAGCCCCTATCAAGTAGATGGCCTTGAATGGGGGGCAAGCTTTTCGCTCTATTTGCCTTTGTTTGCTTTCAATTTCCTATGGGGCTGGCCGTGAAAAATGCTTTTTCACTTGGCCCCACTTCAAACGGGGATTTTCAGAGCGAGAGCTCCAACTGATTTAGACAGTTCTTTCTTTTGTGGATTTGTTTTATGCGGGATTTAATTGTTGTTAATTGGGCGACTAAACAGTTGAACTTGCTTTGTTACGTATTCCCCCGGAGTGGAAGTCGGGGAGAAGGGCGGACAGGAGCATGGTATGGTGTAGGCCAAAGGGCGAACTTTTAATTTGATTTACGCTCAGACCGCGCCGAGAACGTGCCTTGAATGCGTAATTAATGCTTGCAAAACGCTTTTATGCCAAAAATAAACCCCGCCGCAAAGTCCTCACTCAACAGCGATGCCACGGGCCACAAGGGAAGCTCTGTCCCCGGCAGACCCAAGAGCCAAGACTCACGACCCAAGACCCGGATAGGATCCTCTTCCTAAGCGATCCAACTGGAACTGTTTCTCCATCTGTTTTTGATAGGGGCCCTGTGCGAAAATATATTTCCGCTTGGGTTTCTGGAGAGAGAACCTGTGATTCTCCTCCTCCTTCCTTATGTGCCCGCCGTTTGACTTTTCACTTTGATCGACGGCAGACAGCTTTCAAATGGAAATTGATGACGACTGCCCCACTTCCTAGGAGTATGAACGGGGGAGGTGTGGCTCGTTCATGTTCATGGGGTGCCGAAAATAATTTTTAAAACAATAAAAACGGTTTTGTCTTCAATAAACAGAAAGCGTGGCCAGGTCCGCATGTGCCGTATGCTGGAGGCCCACGGATATAAAAATAGGCAGACGGACAAACAAACAAATAGCTGGACGGATGGACAGACAGATGGATGGGCCATGGAGAGGCGTCCGCGTCTTTCGGCGCATATAAAAATACAGAATGATCTTATGGCTAACCTTAGACATTGGCCACACCTGCCGGACCGGCACTGGAAACGGCACTGCCACCGGAGCTCGAAGCCCCATGCAGCCTGAAGGTGGCAGAGGTGGTTGGGGCAGGGGGGAGGGTGAGGGCGCATCGCCAATCGGAGGCAGGCAACTTGATTGAATTGCCACAATTAGAAAGATTTCCTCAAGATTTTGTTTGGCTTTGTTTCTGCTACGATTTCCTCAGTGGCTGTCATGTCCGCATGTTTACACGGATGTTCCTCCTTTCGGATGCCAAATATTTGATTAATTTCATGGCCAAAATTCAAGAGAATATTATTCTCCTTAAAGCGGTCTCTGTGCCGTTTCAGATGCTTTCACTGAGACTTGAGGCAAGATTTAAGCGGCTCCCTACATCCGCCGCCAGACACTGAGATATAGAATCATTTCCCATCGATTAGGATTCGTGTTTGGGTTTGGGTTTGGGTTGGGGCTGTGGCCTGCAGCTACGACAATGGCCGCACTTACAACTAACAAACTGAAATAGCAAAAGCTTTTTGGCTGCCCCAAATTACAGGCGCACACAGAGATAGACTCACAGCAAAGGCGTATAAATCTGTGCGGCACAAGTATCTCGTAACCGGGTGTGGAGTGTATAGCACTCATCACCCCCGGGCCGGGGTTCGGGTACGGGGTTCTCTGACGTCAGAGCCAGTTTCGACCGCATCGAAAATGGCCATTGAAATGTTACGTCGCCGCTGACGTTGACGTCGATTTGTCTCATGCACGAGTATGCGTGTGAGTGTGCGAATGAATGAGTGCTGAGTGCCGAGAGTATACGAGTGAGTGGTGTGGTTGGTGTGGTGTGGTGTGGTGCGAGTGTGAGTGTAAGTGTGGGTTGTAAGTGTGAGTAGTGTTTGGGTAGTGGTTCAGTTTATTGACATTCTACGGTGGGATTTTGTATTTGCTTTTGGACAGGCGGAAGGCCGAGTGGAATAAATGAACAATTGATGTTGCTTCACCTCACAATTTTCGGAAGCCTGGAAAAAATCTCGGATCCCTTAAGACTGCAAAGTGCATCACATATGTACATATGTCTAATCATTGGCTATGCCCAACAGGAATGCAAGTTAATTTTGCACCCGTTGGTTGCCCTGGGTGACAGAACCATCATATGAGTAGAAAATAAATAATGAATGAATGGCAGTGACACATGTAACATATTTCGACAGCACTCGAAAGTCGGATAAATCAAAGACATGACAAAATATTGAAGGTATTTTGTCGCCTAATTGGAGTGCCACGCGCCGTCAAAGACAGAACCGAATCCAAATCGAAGCCAGAAGGAGACACACTCGGCGGGCCACATGTATACCACCCATTTGGCCAAATACATACATACATACATACTCATGTATGTCAATGAATCGGCATTGGTTCTGGGAATTGACAGAATCCACAGAATTGACTGCTAGGTATTTGGCCACAGGATCCGGTACAGTGAGCTCAAGAGAGACCTTGGAACCAGTAACATTGTTGTTTTCTTAAATTATCATTACCAAAGATATCCCTACCATAATCAGGCCTTTATTCTTTAACAATCGAGCCTTCGTATTATAGCGAGATTTGCTTCTGAATGGCTCTGCCCCAAGTCTGATACACTGATAAAAATAATGACCTCTAATTGTTGAAACGTTGTTCAACTCTTGAATTCGAGTTTTGCCGGAGCTGGCCATAGGTTTTCCTTTTTTCAGTGTCTATTCGTATGCCCTGATGTTTTTTTGTCAGTGCAGGAGCCACCAGCACTCCGCAGATGTGTGAATGTTATTGCGTACACACAAAGGATGGCTGTCAGGCGCCATTATCACATGTTGCCGTCACTTTGTGAGCGGCGTGGTTGTTGTCGATGTCGTGGCTGTTCTGTTTGTAATGCACAGATATGCCAAAGGTCCCTTGTCTGAGTCCTTATCCTTATGCGCACGCATATCCGGATCCTATCCGCACTCACATTCGGACATATGCAAATTTCCCAATGGCCAAATGGCCAAATGGCCAAATGGCAAATGGTGAAAAGCAAATGCCAAGGCGGTCAAATCGTTTTCGCACATGAGCTCTATTTGCATCTCATTAACATGGGGGCCAGGCTCTAAAAAGCGGACAGCAAATAATCAAATAATAGACACTTTTGCCACGCGAACACTCACATAGACTCTCACAAAATGGCGTCACCAATGAACGTGAGTGTGTGTGTGTGTTTTCGTGTTTTTGTGTGTCTGTAGCTCCTCCGGTGCTCCATGTCATTTCTATTTCCGTTTTTCAATACGCCAACTGTGCCAACAGATAATTATTGCACTAAAAATTGTATGCTTCGTTTATTTTTTATTGCTGTTGTAATCCTGTGTGAATGGACGCTGCCACGCCCCGGGGCACGCCTAATGAGCATGTCCTTCTGTCCATACAATGATTGACATGTGCTTGTATGTGTGTCCACGTATTGGGTAGTGAATGTCAGAAATATTTTGATAAATTGTTTTACGACCATAATTTGTGCAACTTTTATCGCCCTTTTTTGTGATGGCTTTCCTATTAGTGTTTTATGTGCCGTAAAAGTAGCCAAACACATGCACTCAGAGAAATTTTGATCCCACCGAAACGAGTTTCTTGAACACGCCTAAGAATTAATTCAAATCAGGCTCAATTTAGATGGCCCTTACAATCAGTAATGGACAAGGCTTATAGTAACTGCCAAAAAAAAGCACCAATACAATCTGGCAAACAGATCAGACTGTTTTCTGTAATATATATTTAATTATTGGTTAATAAGCACGAAAATAAATATGGGAGTCCGAACTGAACAACTTTTTCTCAGTGCAGACACAACATTCATCATTATGCTGATAGTTGATAGAAGTGGCAACAAAATTGAATTAAATTATTTAGACGGCATATTCCTGAGAGCCTTACATTTTACGACAGCGCAAACAAGCCCCACAATCGTATTTATTCAACATTCAGCATTCAACATTCAGAGTTCTGCTGTACAGAAAATAATTTATGTTCTGTGCGTAACCTTTTGGGGGCCCGCGGCAAACAGGCACTGGGGTGACGAGCGGGTTAGGCCCGTCCCAGACAGACTGGGTGACTGTTTACACTGCCGTGATGAGCCCCAAACATGGTCCCCGAAAGCGCCAGACGAATTATTTGGCAATTTATACGAATGCGAGTATGTTTACATACCTTTCGGGTGCTTCTTCTGCGTGGCTCTAAGGAAGAGGGAAGATAGGAGCCAGAGGAGCAGGAGAGGAGCTCCTCCGAGTCAGTTGGGGGATCAGCAGGGTCCACTCGTCGGCCGGGGCTAGTGCATTCTGCAAAGAGATTAAGGCGGAGAAACTCATTCACTTTGAACGGAAGTTGTGGGGGAATTCTGCTTAGCAAATACGAATACATATACGTATATTTATACAGTCGGAAGATAATGCTCCGACCTTCTTGGGGCTGGCCAAACGTTGTGCTGTATGGCAGCAAACAAAGCCCGTAAATATTGTTCTTCAAACTCTTGACTTTTGCTGCTGGAATTAGACATAAGCCACTTGTGAAATAAGGCTTAAAATTGAGGTGAACAAGGTATTTAATTTTGAAAATTAACGGAATAATTGAATAATTTATTCAATTTGGGGTTTACTTGGGGTAAAAAGCACACAGAGCTCACAAGAAGTTAAGCCACCTCCTTGCATGTGAGTCCTTTCTGTTTCTATCCCCATTTGTCCAATATATTTATTTTAATATATAGTTCCTTTCACAGCTTCCGCCTCAGCGCATTTCCCCCTGTAATTGAGTGCCATCCACAATGCGAAAGGCAAACTTTTTCTCCGGCAACGGAAAAGAATGCCAGAAGCCAACGGAATATGTATGTGAATAGGTAAAATATGAAGGGGCACTCGCAAAAATGGGGTAGAAGATTACAAAAGATTGTTTTCCATAGTATGAAAAACGGGATGGGATCTTTCAAAATGCAGCATTTAATATCGCAACTTTTACGTTCTCCTCAAAATTATTCCCCTTATTCATTAGATTATAGGACTTGCGTTTATGCCCCACTCTTTCTTCAGTGTACGTTTCATGTCTGCACATCAACATGTGCATTTGGACGGCGGTTGAAGGATGAACTTTTGTGGCTCAGTCCCCTTAGGAAAACATATGTTTTCGAAAATGAAAAACTGCTCGGCAAACTAAATACATACGGATACATATGTAGACGACGAAAGAAGAAAAGTTTGCGAAAATAATTTGCTTGTTTTTTAATGTGGGAAATTGAAATAACTTTCGGCTTCCCCCAACTAAGCAACTGATCAAATTAAGAGGACAGAATTTTAATGAAGTTCCACAAGAAGCTCATTTGCAGCACGGGGCGTATGAGTAATGCATCAAATTTTTGGCTTCAACCAGGGGGGGGAGCGTGGCGCACTTGGTCACATAAATATTGATCGAGCGAGGGTGGAGCCCACCACAGCCACAGCCACAGCCACATCCACATCCACTTGCAGATAAGTCTCTCCCATTAAATGCTCGTTAGTACTGATACTCTCCAGTAGTCCCACTCTCTACCCCTCTCTGTCACCATGGCTATCGCCATCTCTGTCTGTGGTCGCTCTGAGCAATGCAAATTATCAGTCGGCGCTCCTCTAATCAGCACACGGCAAACAAAAAACTGACATGAATGAAATTTACAGGGAACGAAAACGCGAAAGGCAGTAGCTTTGCTTGAATTTTCTTGTTTACTGGAGGGGCTTTCGTGAGTTTTTTTCGTATATCTTTCCACACCGCAGGCAAAGCAAAGTAAAGCACGATACAGTGCCACGCCCGTGGGCAAAGTTCTTGGCTCACTTACAGATTCGCGTGCCACACAGTCAAACTGGCACGCACCCCCTTTTTAGATACAGTGAAGGTTCTGTTTCGTTTATTCGGGATTCTTGGGATCTGTGTTACATTTTTTTCGTCGAGCTCTTCGTGCGGCTATTTTCGTTGGCACTTTGTTTGCTTAGCGGGCTGTGCTGCGGCTTATCACATAATTTGAATAAAGTAGCTGCAATCTTGTGTCAGTTTATCGCAAATTAGACCGACAACGAACAGCGATCCAGATAAACACATCAACATCAGCCGCAGCCACAGCCGCAGCAGCAGCCGCACTAGCAGAGTGCCCCAAAGGGGGGAGTGGAGTGGGTGCGGTGTAGGAGATTCAGTTGAATGTAATGTGATTTGCCACAGGACTACACATTTGCAGTTGTCCCCAACTGAACGAAAAATTTTAATGTTTTATGAATCAAGCATACGCGGTGGTGTCTGCACTTTTAGCTGAGATTTTGCTTCATTAAAAATGATTTTACATGGAAAAGTAGCCCCTAAACTATATCTTGTCTGCTTACAAGGTTTGATTTTTCGTGGAAAAGGCCAACGAAACCAAAACCATTAAAGCTAAGCAAATCCCGAGGTTTGTGATATTTCGCTGAATTCAGTGGGCCAAATGGGAGTTCAAATGAACCATACGCTGTGGTGTTTATTGTCTGAGGTAACAATATAATTTGATTTCCCATGGAAAAGTGTCCGTCCATTAACCAAGAGCAAGCTATAAACTCTGAAAGCCAGCATACGCCATGGTAGCCTTTTCCCTTCCATCACGGCGAACACGTCGTGGTGTCTGCAGTTCTTTTTTTCGATTTCCATCACGCTGAAAAATACCTTTTAATGCCGGAAAATCGAATTATGCATGTGTGCGAAAAGTGACGAGGAAAGGGGCACAGTGCAAAGGGTGCAACGATGGATGGGCAAATATAATTGAATTAGTCGCAAATTGCAGGACGTGCATCTTGCTCTGCCTGCCGGCACCTGTCTGCTCTCGTTTTCCGCTTTCCGTTTCCCTCTTTCTCCAACCTCTTCACATCAATACCGACCGTTGGGGGGTGTTGAGTAAATTTCTTGACACTTTTAATTATGAAAATTGTGTTAGTCAATCTGACAAAGACCACCTCCCGTTCGGCGGATGAAAGACATCCCTCGAACAGATCGCCATGGAAATGCTTTTGGGCAGCTTTCCATCAATCTACCCATCCAAAAATGTGAATAATTAGCCGAATGAAACTGTTCACTATGGGAAATAAACACATCTAAAACGATTTAAGGCATATAGAAAACGAATATAAACCCGACAGGGGAGCATCATAAATTTACTGAGAATGGAAATGAAAATGGGCCGGTCTGGCCGTGACGGGAGCTGGGTAGGGTAGGGGGCCAAAGACTGCCCAAAGACGCAATCGGAATTTCCACGAAAGGCGTTTAATTGGAAAGCAGTTTTTGCCCTCTGGCCATCGAGTATGAACAGCAAGATCAAATCAAATATTTGGCGGCACACGAATCTGCTGCCGTCTCACTGACTGATTGACTATCCGGCGGACTGACTGTCGGCTGTCTGTGTGCGTCGGAAAATTGTTGAAAATTTCCCCACAGTCGTACCACAGAGATCTGCTTGTGAATGTCGAAATTTATTTGCTGCTTAACGGAATGCACTGGCCAGGTTAATAAAATAACTTGACGCGGCCCCTGAATATTTATTGAAATTTCCCCCGTCCCCCTGACATTCTCAATTCTGTTTTGCTGGTGCTCTGTTTTGTTGTACTTTATGTCATAATTTTCCTGGCTTTTCCAATGGCTTTTCTGGCCCAATGTTTACTCTGTTGCTTAATGCTCTTTTGGCTGTTCAGAGTCTGAAGAAATGGGTGTACGTGTTGGGGATTGCTGCGGCACAAAATTTACATATTCGGGGTCCTCCCCCTCTGCCAGGGGGGTAATTTTCTTACCTCTGGCTGTTGGCTTTTCCTCTTGTTGCTGCCGCTGTTATTGCTGTTTTTATTTAAATTATTATTGCAGCATGCTGCTTACACTTATGGCCGCTACTGTAGCTCTTTTCATACGTTTTTCTAGCATATTTTGCTGCGCAGTTCCTTTCGTGTAACAACAATGTATTCACGTTAATTTATGGCACATGGCAAATGTTTAACAGATTTTGTTTCAACTAATTTCGGGCCTGTAATTTATGTCACATATTTTTGCACACTTAAAGCAGTTCTTCTTGATCTAGCACTCGCGCACTTTGCATTGCATTTGTTTCTTTTGATTTACTCTGTTTGTTTTGTTTTTATTATTTCTACATTTACTACAAAAATATATTTGTTTCTCGTATTTTATTAATGTTTTATTAACTCTTTTGCTGGTGCTTTTGTTGTTGGCTCTGGGGAGAAATGGGACTTTTTGGGGCAGGAGCTTTCTCTGGGTTGCTTTCGCCGGCAGTTCCACTTTCGAACGGAGCGTATGGATGCCACTGTGGCGCCTTTTATACTCAGGCGAGGTCTCGCTCTCGCTCTCGCTTTGCGCTCTCTTTGGCTCTCTTTCACTTTGTGGATTTCGTTTTGGCTGTGCGGGAGAACAGGCGTCCCACCCATTGTTATCAGGTTGCTGTTGCTGTTGCTGTCTCTCGCTCGCTCTCTTTCGCTGTCTCAGCTGTAGCCGCGACTCTCTTTGTGGATGCTGTCTGTGGGGTGGCGTGCATGGAAATGGACTGCAGTTTTCTTATCACCAGTTCTGCTTATGCTTATGACGTCACTGAGCAGGCATCAGACTTGAACTCCCGTTTTGGTCGAATTGCACGTGTTTAATTCTGTTATTTCTGTGTGTGTGTGTGTGTGTGTGTGTGTGTGTTTTTGAGTGTCTTTGTGTGCGCTTTGCCCATAAATTAGCCAAGGAACAGTTTGTGCTTTTCCTGATTTCTTCTCGGACTATTGTTCTCCCGCTTCTTCCCCAATTTCCGCTCTATGTTTATTTTCACATTTCTCTCAGAAACGCTTTTTGCCTTGGGAATGGGTTCCACCTTCGCCCGCCGCCACCGCTGGCCTGCTTGTTCTTGCTGATTGTCTTTGTTATTGTTATACCCTTCCCGCAGAGGGTGTCATCTTTTTGGTCCCCTTTTGCAGGCAATCATTTAGGGAAGCAACTCCCTCCATCTATCCGTTTGTTGTCACGGCCGTGCAGATATTTTCGGGACACCCAAAAGAGTCCGACTGTAGGGTATCCAATGCTGCGGTCCCCGCTGTTATCCCTTATCCCTGTTTCGCATTGTTTTTGTTGCTGTTCCTTTTACTGCTACTTTTGCTATTGTTCTTTGTATCATTGTGTGTGTGTATTACATTCTGTATCTGTGTTGGTGTTGGCCTCGTTTGCATTTAGCTTTCTGTTGATTTATCTCAAATGGCGCATAACTTGGAGTCCAACCGGGATCCGCTCCGTTCCGCTCAGCTCTGCTCCGAAATTTAATATTAATAAATATTTGCAGGATAAGTTTCGACGCATACAGTAATGTTCGGTACTATTTAGGATTAAATTAAATTGCAATACTCTTCAATCGTATAGTAAGGACCACACAGCCCACGGAAATTAAAGTAATTCATGGCCTCAAAAAAAGATTCCCTATAGAGATGATTCTGATTACATTTTTCCGAGGGTTTAGCTTGCATTTAATTTCCATTATAATATATATTGAGTCTTGTTTTAGAGATGAAAATGCTGCTTTTTGTGTTTTTCAAAGCTCTCCCATCTTGACTTTATCAAAAATCACTAATCGAATTTACATTTAATCGAAGTACTTGCCTATGGAAGGAAGCTCCTCCTCAGTATTCATTTATTTCGAACATTTTCCAGCATCAAAATGTACGCCGATTTGACGGCGGAGGGAAGAGGCATGAGAGGAGTATAGGTTAAGGCAGAACAACCGTAGCATTTCTATACCCAGTAATCGTAGACGGCAAGGGTATATTGAAAGCGCCAGAAAGGATGTTCGACCGCATCTAAGTACATTTATCGGTACAAATATCGGTTAGAAGAAATAAAGAAATCAACTTTTCAACTTCTAAACTGTGGAAGCGGGTATTCCATAGTTGGAACATCCGGTACAGGGGTTTCCCTTGTTTTATGTACTTATACAGAGTATGTTTCTTCTACTCTCCATTCCCATACTACGCCTTAAATTTGCGGCAATTTTTCAGCGTTTTACAGCAGATTGCCACTTCAGGCCGAGCCTCTCCCCACCCTTCATTCTCTCTATTCTGCCATAGAGATATTCTGTGAATCCACACGCACACACAAACAAACGCACACTCACACAGCGACTGCCATGCAGGAGTCGTTACCATTTTATCGTTTCCTACTTCAGGCAGCCGCCATCTTCCCGCTGGGCCAGAAATTGGATCGGAACTCATCCGAAACCCTACTGCTCTACTGCTGTTCCTCCGTCTGTTTTGGCTCGGCCGTGGCCGGATGGTCGTCTGCTCTGGTTTGGCTTTTATTTTTAGCAGTAGCATAATTTTTTATTGATTGGATTTCAGCGAAAATCACTTCCGGCCATAAATTTGTTATGCAGCCATCGGCTTTTCTCTGACTCTGGCTCTGGCTCTGGCTCTGCCTTTGACTTTCGCCGGCTACCCCCTGCAGAAGGAAACTTTTCATGTTTTTACAAGAATACTTTGCGTTTTGATTTATTTTACGTTTGCGTCAATGTCAATCGAGTTTCGACTTGAAGATGGAGCGGAAGAGCGGAAGAGCGGCATACCGGAAAAGCGGAAAGGAGAAACAACGGAACAACAGAACAGCGGGGCGCTTGAAGGGATTGTTTGGCTCGAATTTGTTTGTTTAGCTTTCGCTGTGCCTCTGCACTAATGGCTTAAAAGGGGGGGGCTTAGAGGGCAAGACGGCAAATGGCCAAGAGTATTGATAAAGAAAATTTGCACACTGTTTGCATTACATTATATTCGTTTGTGTGCGTGTAGCCTTTGGGCAAAATCAAATACAAACACACGAGTATCCATCCCAACAAATTACTGGAAAATGTTATCAAAAGGAAGCGCTGCTGCTCCGTAATTTAATATTTCAATCAGAGAGCCTTGAGGTTAATGTCCTGCCTCATCAATGTCCTGGCTGCCAGGCCACGCGGCTTTGGGATAAGCCTTCATAGTGGGGCAGCAGGCAGCGCAAATGAACAGCAAAGACATGTCCATAACAACAGCTGCTGGACTCACACACAAACCCGCGAAGAGTCACACATACACACACCAGAGAGAGGAGACTCTGCTAAGAGAACAATGACGTCACAAGCCAAGATAAGAAGAGACGCAGAGTGTAGGCGGAAGTGCGCATGCGTTGGCCAGGACTCGCCGGACTTCCGGCCAGAGCAGCGACCATATGACATCATTGAAAACAAACCTCGGGCTTTGGTAATGAAATTATGCGTTTTTTCTGCAGCTGCTCTGTGAGTGTGTGTGTGTGTGTGTGTGGGGGCGGGGGGAAGGGAGAATAGTTTTTGGCTTCTGATGTGGCGCCTAGCCATTGTGCTGACGTCACCGACCCGACACGACTGTGCACTCGAATGTAAAATTGGCAAATAAATAGGATTTCACTTGAAGCGTTTGTTGCACACCGCACCCTCCTGCACCCTCCTGCTCCTTGGTGTGGCACGAAAGGAAGCCCTGCGCAGACCAGGATGACATAAGACGAGCAACACGCCCAGCGAAATCCCGGAGAGGTGCGGGGTCTCGGTCTAGGTCTCCTAGGGTCACCGCCACCAAAGACAATGATATTTCGATGGTTGGGGCGGCGGCCTAATTGAATCATAAGCCCGTGCAGCACCACTCACCGATTTACGTCAGCTGCAGCGGTTCCTTCAATAATCTCCATTCAAAATAGCCGGAGAGGGATATGAAACCTTAATGTTTGCCCATTTTTTGTGTTATTGTTTTACGCCCCATTACGCTCGCTTTAATGTTGGGTGCTGGGCGAATGTTGCAGCTACTCTCTCCGTAATCCCACAGGAGACCACGGGGCCCCCCCATCCAAGCCATAATTGTGTGACGTCAATGACTGAGTGGCGGTGCTCTGGCATGAAAGACCACTTTTTATAATTTTTTTCATCTGTCTGTGTGCGTTAAATAATCCAAGGTGAATCCTATGAAGCCCAAATGGAAATAAAGGCAGCCGATTGCCAAAAATCATCCAAACGAAAACACGTCCTTCGGTTGTGAATCAATACCAGGACGACCAAGACCAGGGATGCTCATCACAAAGGAGTACGCTACCTTTAAGTCACCTCAGATTTGACAACAAAACTGTTTGGATGTTGCGAATCAGGAATATATCTTTTGACCTGTAAATAAATATAAATATAGGCGAGAAACAGGCACAAATAGGTATATATTTTGAAGCCGAAACTTAAGTTAAGGCATATTGTAAGGTAACTGTAAACTCTGAAATTAAATTGGGCCCAAATTCGCGAATTTTAGTAGAACTAATGCCCACTACTTGATTTTTGAATACATTTAACGGGAATTTAAAAAGTTTAAATGAAAAATAATTTTTTTTAATGGTAAATTTTTGGTTTATTTACGGAAACATTAGAAAATTGAAAAGGTATATATTTTGGTAGACTTCTCAGAGTCAGTTTATCAATATCAATGTATATTTATTCAACCTGAATTATACACAAATTGTATGTATGCAAGTATGCATGTAATATATGTATTATACATATGTATTTGTGGTTTGCGGACGGCCAAAAAGTATGCTACAAACAGTATAAATAGAATTCATGTATGTATTTATGTAAGAAGCAAGTAGAAATGCCATTTGCTTTTGTCACCGATCGAATATGAAATAGAAAGATCTAAATGGTATTGTACGTGAGGCGGCAGAACGGCAGCAGAACACTTTCCCATCCTCTGAAGACTTGGCCGTGCGCGACCACTGCAATGGATACATCCTAAAAGTGATCCCTGCCCTTCTTTGCCCTTACTTTTATAACCATCAAACGAAAACTGATCGGGTGACCCGAATATTCGAAAAATCTTTTTAGAGAAGTGCAAATAAAAATACCACCGACAACTTGATCAACTTTTTCCCTCTCATGTGGGAAACTCCTCTGATAAGTGCCACCACCCGATGGTAGTGTATATCGCAAGATCAGCAGCAGCGGCAGCGCCGGCGGCAGCGGCGGCGGCGGCGGCGGCGGCGACGGAGGCGACGAATGAACATCAACCAAGTGACCGACTCCGCCGAGAGTCTTGTCTTTGCGCTGGCGGCTAGCGTTCGCTGCCAGTTTCTTTTAACTCGTTCACGTCGTTGGTTGTGTCGGTTGCTTGTCGGTCGGCGTCGCTTGTGCTTTTTGTATGTGGTGTTCCACGCAGCCGCGCATCGTCGCTATAAGAAGGTGGTTCACGGCACTGGGAGATAATACAATATAGTATAGGAATAACAGAGCAGCCGATATGGAATTCTGACACGACTTCGTGCAGATCTCCAGAGCTGCGAAACTGCAATGTTGTGTGTGTGAAAAAAGTGCATTAAACAGCAATAACAAAAGGCGCAGCCAGAAAGATTGTGTGAGAGCCGCACGAAGAAAGAAAGAGGCGAAAGAAGGCGAAGAAGGCGGGGAGAGAGAAGTGCAGAAGCAGAAATTGGGAATAAACAAAAAGAAATTGCATAAGTTTGATTTTTGGCGTGCGCTTTGCTGATCTTCTGCTGCAATATTTGTGGGCTTTTCGTTTTATTTTGTCTGCCGTGGATTTTGGGTTTTGTTTTTCCCTCCAAAAAAAGACCACAGATGATAAAACAAAACGCTGCCGAAGAAGAGACAGAAATTAAAAAAAAAAAAAAAAAAACTTTAAAATAGCTTTTGTCCGGGGCCTGGCGCGACGACGCATCGTCTGGCGGTATTTTACACAATTTTTTTAATCAACTCCATTCGACGGCGGCGTCTACTTGACCATTTGACTTTTTTCGAACAAGTTGTCGCCGCCGCGCCGCTCGTTTTGCATTCAAGTTTTCTCCGAGTGTCCGTCCAGTGTGGTGTACATATGTGTGCGTTTCTCTCTGTGTATTTGGCAATTGAAACCCAAACATTAATGCAATTGTTGCTAACCAATTTCTGTTTCACCGACTGTTAGCTTTTTTATGTGCAAAGCCGCCAAACATTTATGCAACGCGAGCAGAAACAATATCATCGGAAAAGGAACAACTTTGGTCACAGTTTAAAGTGCTCGGGTGAGGTAAGTTTTATTTAACAGATGGACGGACGAACGGACGGACGAACGGACGCAAAGCTATTAACATAAACCAATTACAACTAATTACAATCAAACGTATTAGTCGCCGCAAATCGTGCGCCCCACGGCGTCTATTGTGTCATTAAACCGATACGGAATTTGCATAAATTAGATAAGGATTACCAGCAAATAGAACATAGACGCAGAACAGAGACCCAGAGAACCAGACACAGGCGCAGACCGAAACCAATTTTATATTGTCCTGGCCTTTAATGGCACTCGTAAATGCAGAACAGGGCAAGCCGAACCTCGGGAATACCCTACCATCCATAGAGAGACCCTCGAGTGGGTGCCAAAAAGCATTTCAACAAATACAATATATAGGACGAATTTCAACAATTTCAATGGCAAATAAATTGAAATTAAATTGGTCTGGAATTTATTTTGATATTACATCGTGCTGGTGGATTTCATTCCTCACAGGAAACCCGATGCGACCTGCGATTGGCCAATCATTCAGCTGATGACTTAATTCCGCGAAGCCTTTAATTCGTATTTTGGTGTTGTCTGTTTCGGGGTTTTGCCTAATCATATATAGAAATTCCTGTCACACCAAATAATCGAACACATTCTGCTGTCCAGCCACCAAATTGGGGACTTGCGAAGAGACATCCGACCCAATTGGTAGTGGCACGTCAGGTGGAAGTAATTCATTAGCTCAGAACCATTCGAGCAGCCACTCCATATTGGTTGTAAATTGATTCATCGAACGGATATGTTTGACTAGGTTTATTCCTCGCCCTGCCTCCCACTCCCACTAAGTTTCTTGCATTAATTGCTCGACTAAGCGTCATCGAAAGCCCCTAACAAGTTTGTCTCTTTAGCGAAACCTGTTGAATGGAACAAAGCAGAGAAAGAAATGGGAAATCCATTAAAATTAAATTTTGAACATATACTAAATACATACGCAAACACAGCTGCTAAAAAAAATGAAGCTGAAATTGGATAATATCTAATGCTACGAGGCCACTGGCTCTTCTTCCGTTGCTGCTATTTCTAGATACATCTGGCGTATAGTGGGTGGGCTGGGGTGGGGTAGGGTGGGGTGGCTCTGTATGCACCATTTACAACTTTATTTGGAAATTTGTTTGTCTGTCGTTAAATGGTTTTCCAACTGTTCCATTTACGGCTGAACCTCCTCCGAACGATGGCTGACAATCAATCATCGCATTTCACGATGAATGCATGAGTATTACGACACAAGGCGCATCTCTGGCAAATATAAGCATCTATAAATAGAAAAGAGAGACGAAGAGAGAAAGAGAGAGACAAAAGCCAGATGGCTTACAGCAAAACAGTTGTGGGTGGGTGTTACTTTGGCCAAATTAATGAGGCAACAAACTCAAATAATTAATATACAAATGCGGTCATTGACAATGCACAGACACCCAACCCATCCTCCACCTCCGCTCTTTCTGCCCGTTCGTAAAACTGTAATTAATATTTCATTCAAAGCCGACCAGCGCACACATTATTAAAAGTAGGCAAATAAATATTTCAATTTCATGATGCGGTTTTAGCATTTCATTGCTCAATGGAAACCACAAATAAATGAGATGTGCCATGAGGTGACCGATGGCCGGGGACACGGACACCATTTGGCTACTGATACTGCCACTGCCACAGCTGTTGTGGCAACCCCAACAAACCCCACCCAAAGACAGTAGATCAGATCTAGACCCAAACTCATCTCTGTCACGATCTGAAGATTATTTAACAGCTCGTGGAATTCGCAGAGCGTCCATAAGTGAAAGGTTCGTCGAACCGGAATTGCCAGCGGGCCAAAACACAGATAAACCAGTCAGAGTCAGGAGTGATAAGCATGGACGGAAAGAACCTGGTTCCAAAACATGTTTCCAAGCGAAATTCAAATATGAAACAAACATTTTAAATACAAACGAAAATAATTTAAATAAAGAGCTCGCCGGATTCTTGGGTCCGGCTAATGAATGCCTTAGATCCGGCCCAAGTACAGCTGTGCGTTCCAGTGGGCTGACAAATGATCGCTTTCTTGGCATGGCTGATCATTTATTCAGATTTTGTAATCTACGACTGTCTGAGAGGAATTAAGCACGGCAGGACAGATATGCGCCAGGCATAATTTATTAGTGTTTGGTTTTCCTTTTACTTTTTTTTCAGTTGTTCTCCAATCAAGAAAAAGAATGTCAGAACTGAAACAAAACACTCGAAGTTCCATCCAGCCATTAGTATTCGTATAATCGAGTTTGGATCGAAGTCTGGAGTCGAGACTGCGACCGAGACCGAAACCGAGACCCATTAAAATCGTATTAATACTCGCATAAGAGAAGGAAAAAAGCAAACGCATTGAGCTGGCGAATTAAATGGTAATTTTTCAAGTTCATGGCATCCGGTGACATCGATATATCAGCTTTCAATTGATTTAAATTGTCTTAATTGTTTCAATTTGGACCACGGCGCCGCACAATGGCCGAACAATGAACGGCAGCGGACAGACTTGAACCCAAAACCCACTATTACGATTATGGGTCCATCATAATTTCCATCATAATGGCGCTCTCTGGCCAAGTGCCATAAACCCGTTTTTGAGCACATTAACATGCCGCAGGCCCAGCGAACGAATACACGAGCTGGAAAATTAAATCACGCAAATGCAAATGCAAATGAAAATGGAAATGCATATATTGAGGCATTTGCTGTAAATTGTTGCAAGATTTGCACTTGTGGCGGGGCGCCGCATCAACATGCAGGCCGAACAAATGCAACACTAATTGGCAGCCGACTGGTTTGCTCTTGTCCAATTTTCGGGTTTCCCGCTTTCCATTGTCTGCATTTAATATGTAATTCTCCGCCTGCCCAAAAAGTCACGGATGTCCGGCCCCACCGCTACCGCCACCGCCACCGCCCCTACCACACACTGAATGATTGCCTTGCACAACATTTCAAGTTCAGAGTCGACGAATTGCACTTGTTGCTGCCACACACTTGTTGCCACCGCTGACTCTGCCACTACCACTGGCACTACCTCCACCACTGCCTCTGCTGTGATTCCGTTTTGACAGCTTATTTGTGTCAAAATGTCAAACGGTCACTCTGCCACGAATCACCATTGACCTTGACTGCTGACGAGATATGGATGCGAGCACGAATGGGATTATGCATATGAGTGTATTCAAATGGATACGGCTGGCACTGGCACTGGCACCTCTTCAAGCGTTTTGTTTTGCCTTCAACAGCAGCAGCAGCAGCACCGATGGACAATGCCAAAAGATGTAGGGGGAGCACCCTCCAGAGGCTATTGTAATAGTTGGGCATGAATATAGAAGCATTGTAGACCCTATAAAGATAATAAGCATCCACAGTCAAGACGCGACAGGTTTCAGATCAAAGAGGATACGTTTCCGAAGAGACTCTTGGACGAGAAATCCTTAAGACCCAGAAATTATGATTAACATCAAACTGTAATATCAATAAGCTATCAAGGAACGATGGGAACTAATCTGTTATCCTCGGGGCTTAACAGCCCTAAGTTCCTTAAGCCCCAAACTATGATTACATGTCTGGTTTGAGCTTTTGTGCTCGGAGACGAGGTCTCAACATGTTTTGGCAGCTTTGTACATGCTGTTTGCACACTTGCCTCAATCCTCAATCCTACCCAGCCCCGACGCCTTCCCTCCCCGCTTTACAATTGCCATGTGTCAAGTGGCGTGGGAGGCATGTGTGGCAAGTACATATGGATGGATACTCGTATGAATGTATCAGAAGGAAACATGCCGCAAAGTCGCCCCAGCAGGCAACATTCATCTCGGGCCGCGTTTGTGCTGCTGAACATCGGTTTCAATGGCTCTTTGAGGGAAAAACTAGAGGAAAAACTAGTTTAAGCTGCCACTGCAAGTCCTCTCTTCTCCTCAAAAATGAGGATTTAGCTGTAAATGTTTCTCATTTTAGGAAAAAGTACTCGTCCAAGTCCCTGCCTCTGCTTCTTTGGCCTTATAACATTTTGAAAAGATACTTTTTAATCTAAACTAAAATGAATTACTTTGGTGAAGGCCCTTGGAAGAAAATGTATGAAAATGAGGGAAAAATATTAATATAAAAAGGACAATGAAAGGGAAGAGATAGAGACTCATCTCTGAACTTCGTAATCCATAACATCCATATAAAACCACAAAAGTATGTGTGTGCCACGGATGGATGGAAATCGCATAGAAGGTCGTTGTAAAAAAACTCGAAAAAATACGAAATAATTACTTTGTGCTGTAGCTTTACATGTTGATCCTCAAAAATGAATACGGATTGACAATTTAAGCCGAAATAATTTCGGTTGCCAGGGAAGAGTCGCCAAAGAGAGCGAAAGTTGTGAAATTGGAAACGGCTGCAGCAGGAAAAACAACCAGATTAACTATAGCTCTGCTTTGAATAAGCCAAAGGAAAAGTGCAGAGGAAAGCGGGCAAAGGCGGGAGTATGGAAAAGTGTGAGTGGATGGGTGGGTGGTTGTGTGGTTGTGTGGTGGAGAGTGAGAGTGGGCGGGGCCGGGAGTGGCAGTGGGTAAGTCAAGAGCTTGCCGCTTCACTGCACCGCATGGCGGGATTAACTATGGCTGGAACTGGAGCCAAAGCTGCATACGGCAGTGGAGCACTCGAAAAGCGGAGTTCCTCTTCATATGCATCCGTAATTACAGAGCACACATACTCTGAGGCATGTGTAGTACGAGTATCTCTGAGTGGATGTATCGTAGTATCGGACCATTCTATTTTTGGGGCCAGAGCGCTTCTGCTTGTTATTCGACGAATTTTAGAGCGTCTCGCCGCTGACGGTCGCTGATGTTCAATGCGGCAAGAGCCAGACAAGGTTAATCGAAATCCAACGTTCTCCTCCGAATAATCAAACAATCAACCAACAAACAACCTCTGGCTGATTACTGCAATCAATGAGGGGCAGAAGAAGAACAAAACTCAAGTGTTGTCTCTGGGGCACAAGGTCAGAGTTCGGCTTAGCATAAATTTACAGCTCGCAGCGTTATCTATTGTCAACACGAAAGACACCATTCTACCCAGAGCAGTGCCCAGAAATACTATCCACAGACAGTGCCCCAATGTTCCACGGCTGTGAGCCATTTACATAATCTCTGACTGCTTCGACCGCCACTCGCCAGTGCCCGGCAGTTGCGATTTATTGGCCAGAAGAGTGGGTAACGCCTCCCGCCTTCCCATGCCTCCCCATGCCTCCCCCCGCCTCCTATGGCCTGCACTTAATTATGCTCGTTAAATTTTACAACTTATTCGAGCTGGACGGGGAGTACGGACCTACCCCGCTTCCGCTCACCTGCTCTCCTGCTGCCCTGCTGCCCAGCTGCCCAGCTCACTGGTTACCTAATTTATGCGCATTCATTTGATGGCTCACACTTGGCTAAATCACAATTTAATAGTACTCGCAGCACTCGGCTGCTGGGGAGATACTTTGTGGGCGGTGGAGAAATTATTTATCAATCAGCACGTGGCGTTTCGTAAGAGCTGTGGATGTTCTCCGCGAGTAGAAGAACCCTTAGATGCAACTATCCGAGAAGAAAGATCAACCATCATCAGATCAGCAAAGCCTCCCTTCGGCCCCGATTTCAGTTCCAGTTCCAGTTGAAGGCTTTTTGCCAGGCCTCCAGAAGACCGCCAAAGGGCCTTAATTAGATAGCCGGCGTGGGTACAGGGCCTAATGCGTGTGCAATTAGCATTAACCCAGTGCGTTTTTACTGCCCTGAATTGCAGTTATGAGGCGACATTAGTGCGACTCGGCGCGGTGGCCAGTGCAGGCATTAATTGCATTAATTGCCGCCAACCCACCGTAATCTGTGTTGCAAAATGTCTCTGGGAGAGCGACTGGCAACTAATTAGAGACTTTTGCGACAGGGCCCACCACAGATGGGGCAGTCTCAATGACAGGCGCCGACAATCGGAGTGGTTGTGGATTTGTGGCAGGTAGCGTGGGTGCAACGAGCCGTGAACTATCCAAAAGCTACTATCCCCTGGCCATGGAGGGCCGGGCACTTCACAACCTCTGGTTTAATGAACAGTTGAGGGTAAAACGCGTTAAAATACTATAACTGGGGCCTGGACCCGCTCCAAAAGCGAGACGAACGCAGCTCTTGCACAAACATCTCGACTTGTGGCAACTGTGACCTTTTCCGCTAGTCAAAGCTGCTAAACCAACGCTAGGATATGGGATATATTGTACGATAAGTAAGCTCTTTGTTCAGTTTTTCTAAGAGCCTGGGGCTCCCCTCTTCTTGGAGTAGATCATTCAGATATCCCGAGACTGCTTTGTTTGGCAATCGATTGGGAGAAAACCTGAACAGAAAGCGTATTGTTTGAGCATTAGCTCTGCTTGTGGCTTTGTGTGGTTAATACCCTGCAAGAGGGTAGGCCCTTCCCTGTCCGGAAGGGCTTGACAAGACGAATTGATGTCCTTAAAAGTTTGGAAGATTCTATCTCTTCTATGGTCTACAGCTGTCTACTTTTCAGCAATTCCCTAAAGGGTATTCAAAGCTTCGGCCACGGCCGGCTACCCTCTGGGTTTTTTAGCCAACTTGCGGCTTGAAGATGCAGCTTCAGCCAGCTGCAACCACATTTTGGCCGAGTCATTGTGTGTTAGAGCCGTATTTTCGGCCTTCTGCCTGCAGTTTTCCAGTTACGTGGCACACGGCAAATGCAGTTTGAAGTTGCCGCACGCCGGTCGGAGGCGTCGCCCGTCGCCCGTCGCTGATGATGGTGGTTTTTGCAGTCTAGTGCGGCGTAGGGCAGTGTAAATTAGCATCATTCAGTCGTTGGCAAAAGCGATTTCGCCATGCGACGGGAAAACAATGCTGATCCGCGATGTTTGTGGCTGTGGCTCGGCCGCCGCTGCCTCGTTTATGAAGATTTCTTTTCGGATCTGCTGGCCCCGCCTTGGGCAATCCAGTCCGAGTTTGTCGCTCGAGTCTTTTGTCCGGCCGTCGGCGGTGATGTATTCATGGCAAATCCGTCAAGGCAGACCTGGCACATGGCAACGCCAAGCGCGGCATTCAAATTCAGCCACCGGCTCCAGGCCGAGATTCCCATTCCGATTCCGATTCCGACTCAAATTCCAATTCTGATCCGAATTCGTCTTCAGCATTTAGTGCCAGGCAATTGACTCATTAAAATATCAAAAGCCACCGCAGGCAGTCTGATTGAAGTGCTGAAACTATAAATAAAACCCTCACGTCTCACGTCTATACTCGTATTTTTATTCACATTTCCATAACTCGAGTGCTGCGGGCCACTCGAGCACTCAATTGTTTGGCCAGCAGGCCGCCATCGATTTCCAGTCAACAACACGGCGTCTCTTCTCATCCGTATCAAAATAAATTCTCTTACTAAAAAGCTTGTACAAATGAATGCAGAATTTGCATCGCAAAGACTATGATATGGAAAACGAATCTGTGGCCCCCACAACAACTGCGTTTGGATTGCTTCACGTGAGAGGGATGGATGATTGTTTGTGTCATCATCACTTGCCCCCAGCCGACTTGACGGACTGCTCCAATTTGATATTGTCTGTCTGTGCGACTGCAATCAACAGACCTTTCATGCCGCCTGCAACGGAAACCATCTGAGCGTTTGATGTTGGCAGCCGTCATTAATGGTTTTACACTGCAATTCAGCTCTGCCCTGCTGCTCCGCTTCTCCGCCTCCCTCTGAGAGGGGACAGAAGACTCCGAGTTGTCACTGTGGCCAACAGAACTAGAAAAACTGAACGCTCGATTGTCGGCATGACCGTGGCACACATGTGCACGGCACGGCCTGGCATGTCATCAGCACCATCGCCAGCACCAGCATATGGTAACACGATCAGCGACTAATCCGACAATCCGACATTACAACGAGCATTATGAGTATGATTAAGGCTGCAGCTGCCACAGAAATCCATCAAATGAGGCGACCGCTCACCGCAGAGTTGGCAAGAAAACTCGCAACAAATGTTGTGCAAGAAAGTGGCAGTACAGAGGGCGGACTGACCTCAGGAAGGGGCATCTACAATAGGAAGGGTAAACAACTCAGAGTCCTGGGAGCTTATGTAAGTGCAGGCAGATTCCAGGGATTATTTCAGAGGTTAATGGAGTATAACTCGTACTTCTAGTGGAACAGGAATTACTCGCGGGAGTCTGAACCATGCATTTTTTTCCCCATCAACTGCCATCTCTGTGATTGCCCCACCAGCAACTGCAATCCCACTCGAATCTGCAGCCTGCACTTTGGCGCTATTTTGCGATAACGCGGAACATTATGCACGACGATGAGCTAACAGTAGAGTAGGGTCCCAGCCCCCAGCCCCCATCCCCATCCACACCCCACTCCAAGTGGATGATGATGAAGCTGTCGGCACTGTAGCTGGTGTCCGTCCAGCACTTATCCATCGATCATGGACATAACGACCCACCGACCATGCAGCCTTTGAGAGAGAGTGCGAAGTCGGCTGGGGATGGGACCACAATTTGTTGGCATTTGGAAATGTTGCCTCATAAATTATTATTAGAGAAGACCGAGGAACTCCCCCGGGACTCTGGCACTCTCTCTCAGGCACCCGCTGGAAAATTATGCAATTGCGAAAACCCTTTTCGGCTAATTAATGCATAGTCATGAGCCGGGCAAAAACACTTTTGCATCCATCCAAAAGGCAACAAAATCAAATGGATTCTGTGCCAACAGGAAACCAGTTTCAGTCGCAGTCCCAGCCCCAGTTCCAGGTCAACCTCCAGTTCCAGCTCCAGTTCCAGCGATGGTGGGGCCGAGCGGATGCATTCGTGTCGCTAATAGTAAAAAAAAGCCGTAAACATAAAATTGTGCAAGCTGCTGGACGGAACGTACACAAATGATAATTGAATTCGCATTTCTGTTGCAGGCAACCACGGAGCCAGGGCTGCCACAGCCACAGCCACAGCCACAGTCATGCCCATCTGCAAGAGCTCGGGGGCGACGGCGAGCAACAAGGCCCCCACAGACATATCCGCCGACCATGTGACGGAGGCGGCCCAGGTGAAGCGCACCCGGGAGCAGGCCTACTTCAACTCCTACGACTTTGATGCAATCGAGGTGCTGCCCTACGACGAGGACGATGGCGAGGCGGCTGGCAGGAGCCGGAGCCGGAGCAGGAGCAGAAGTAGCAGCAGCAGCGGTCGCTACTCGGTGCCACACGATCCGGTTGGAGCCCCCAAGTTTGCCTACTTGCACCGCCTGGGGGCATTCTTTGGACGCCCCGGCGGGGCGGCGGCAGTCGGGGGAGCCGCAGGAGCAGTTGCCGAGGGAACGCCTCCAGCTGCTGGCGGAATGGCCGCAGGATTGGTGGCGTCGTCTAGCAACGATAACTTTCTCCTCCCCCGAGCCATGCTCAAGTATCAGAGGTGAGTAGAGCCAAAAATAAAGCAAAGCAATTCTAGGAGTAATAGGATTATTTAAACGCTAAAATAACAGAGATACCCTTCAAGAATCTCTACCAAAGCAAGGGATTAGTTCTTTGTTCCCCTCGAGAGCAGCCGAACCCATAATTTCTCTCTGTGCATGCTCTGAGAGGCAGGCAATCAGCCCCGAATATGCTGCATAATGCAGCAGCCTTCAACATTCCGATAACGACCTTGTGAGGAGGGACGGAGAGGCCCAGAGAAAACCCAAGACCCGTCAAGAGCATATCCCAAATCGTATTTGTTGGGCATGAAGTGCAACACTTCATGGCTCAATGAAGGTGCAACAGCAAGCAGCAGCAGCCACAGATATTTTGTAATGATGTTGTTCCACGGCAATTAGCAGGGCATTAAAGCGGCGATTACAATCACCGGCAGAGTGTGGCCCTAAATGGGGATTATGATTGCCAGAGATGGTTCTCGCTCACGACTCGAACAAATGAGGCAACCTGCAGATGACGCAGGGGCAGCAACAGCAGCACCAACAGCAGCAGCAACAGCAGCAGCAGCTATGTAAATTATGTCTGAAGTTCAAGTGGTTGCTGGTGCAGCAGCAGCAATGCGGTTTTTGGCGCCTGTTGTCAGCCTTCACCTCTTTTTCCTCTCCGAATGCATGTGGATTTTGTTGTTTCGGAGGAGCTGCCACTTGATGGCGGTCAGCAGCAGCAGCAGCAGCAGTATTGCCACTGCCGAGGCAACAACTGCAGACAGCTGCAACAATTACGTTTATTAATTGAAACTAAAGAAGCCACCGGCTCAAGATCTTCGATTCGCTGAAGGTCAGCGCTTGAAGCCAGTTTGGGCTTCAAATATCTCTCAAAAATATACAACAAATACTTCAGTTTATACGTATAGTGTGTACAATATATAGAAACAGATGCCTAGAGTCGTGCCGCGTACTGACAGCCATTTCCATTAATTGGCAGATAGTCGGATTTGCAACTTGTTTTTTTTATTTTTATTTAGTGTTTGGTCTGTCTCAGAATATGGTAATCATGATAAGGTACGCGTAGTAGCCGAATCAAGGAGAGAGCTGAACAAATGCCAAGAGTTTTCCCACCCAAGGTCAATGCAATTATATGCCGGCCGATACGTGGTGGGGTTTAACCCAAATTAGTCACTCCCCGAGCCCTTTCCCAATCCCCAGCTCCAGTCGAAAGACCATTGGCAGGCGGGCCGCGTCGGTGCTATAACTATTTTGATCAACAACTCACGTAGTAGATACAGTATGGTATGTATGTGCCACAGGCCTAGGGAGAGGCGAGGCACGAGTTTCGCACAGTAGCTCTTCGAATCCGACCTTCTCCAAATGCCGATTCCATTGTCCGATCGGCCATCATCGGTGCAGTTAGATCATAGTTAGCCATCAATTGTGGCGACGCTGAACGTCGATGATCGTCGCTGATCGTCGCTAATTTGTATTCAATATTTGAGCCATTGCCCGTCTAGGCCATAGTTATATCTGTAGTTTATGGCCCCAGCTATGCCAAGGTCAGGTTTAGTCAATCCGTTCAATCCAACCGTCCACTCGCACGGCAAACATCCATCTCAGCCAATCAGCGATTCAATCGCTTTGATTGATGTGCAATTGATAGCCAGATATACGTACATACGATACATAAGAAGTTGCTGGATGGATGGTCGTTATTCGGGCACTGCAGCAAAACCAAGTCAGACCCCAAACTTGAGGCAAGTGTAATTTGTCTTGGCAACAAGTCAACAACAATTAGCGGCCACACAAAATTATTTACTAACGGCTGCGCCGTCCGTCTGTCCGTCCGTCCATCCGTCCGTCCGTCCGTCCGTCTGTCTGTCCGGCAGTGGGTTCCGTGCATGCAAACGAGGCTGAACATTTTAATTAACACAGTTCGAACAAACAAAATAAACATATACTCGCACTATCCAAAGATTGCAAAATATTTCATGCTCTTGCCGGGCCGATACGATGGAACCGAATCTGAGGCTAACCTTGCGCCTGCCTGCCGCCTGCCGCCTGCCGCCTTCTGCTGCTGCTGCCAGCAAATTTGCAACGCATCGGTTAACATGCAACCAAATATCAGTCGAATGTGTAGAGAAACCCAAAAAAGAGCGACTGACCGACGAAAGCTATCAGTGTTTTGGGTGCGTAACGCACCGCGACCGAGCCATTCAAGAACAAACACCAATAGCCAGCAGCAGCGGCACGGCAACTCGGCCAAAACCGTTATTGCGCAACTCTTGAGCATGGCCAAAAGCCAGGCGCTGACCTAGTGCCGATCGCACAGAGCACAGGGTGCATATATGTATGTATGTACATATGTAGAACCGATACTGGGGGCTTGTTAGCGATCGTAAGTGAGTTATTAAAGCATTGCCACTGGCGCCAGGCCACCGTAAGTACCGACTTATCAGTATACTGCCAAGATGAGGGTAATCTATCACCATTTGAACATCTTTCAAGACTAAAATCAATCTATCCAACATAAACCCACAAGAAAACACCAAAGAGTGACTGTAGATGATGTGAACGAAGCTTTTCATGTAGATTCTTCCAAGATATTGTTGTACAATCAGCAGAGCATTTCAGATCTCTTAAATAAATTGTGAACACATGCAGACCCAAGCAAATAATTTCTGTGGTCCCCAATCCCCAAGTCACGCTTCCTCCCCGCCATTCAATTCGAGTTTCCGCTGCATTTTCCTCTGATTTTCCATTACTCCTGTCGCGGTTCCACAACCACATCATCAGCCGCATTTCATGGTGCAACGAAAAGTTTGCTCAAACCCCAGACACACACACACAAGCTCTTGAACAATCCGAGAAGTAGTCCGAAGCAGTAACTTTACAGTTAGGCAGAAAAAAGAGCGAACGCGAATGCGAATGCGAAGGCGAATGCGAATGCGATTTGCAACAGTAACTGAAGCCCAAATCCTGTTTAGAACGAGTTTATTTCAATTGAAATCGAATTTGTATGTTGAATTTCTAAATTTTATATTTGTTTTTCGGCTGTGTGTCGCTTCTGTAGCTGTCAGAGCGGCCAGAACTTGAAGTTTTTGCCTGAGATACTCGGAACCAACGAACTGTAGGGATTCCTTGATGCTTTCTAGAAAATTTCAAGAACAATTTAATAAATAAATCCATGCTCTCAGCTATTAAAGCCATATAAATCTGACTGCATCGAGGCGGAGTTACCATTGGAACTCGAGTTTACAGGACATCTACCCTGAATATTCAAATATAATGCATCTATGATCATCTCTTGAGGTCTGCCCAGTATTTGTGGGGGTACCAGCTAGTCGGAGCTCTTTCCTGATTTTCTTACAGATTTTTTATGGTAGCTTTTTCGATCTGCCACTCGTCATTTGCATGCCCCCAAAAAACCAATGCGACAGCTGAACAACTGCCAGAAAATGGAAAACTTCGGCAGAGCCACTAACCTAGTTAACCAGTTTTCGCTTTCTGTTTGGCAGCTTTGACGAAACGTAAACAAAACTGCAATTGCGAAAAACCAACAGCGAGCGAAACCACTTTCCAACGCGGGTTTTCCCTTTCATTGAAGCATTTTTCACTGATTTTCTTTTCCTGTCTCTCTGTTTCTGCAGTGCGGCGACAACTTCAATGCCATTGGCGACGCTCTCGAAGAATGGGACTGCGATTGGGAGTGGGAATGGTACTGGCAGCGGAATAGCTCATAAAATGGCGCATGGAATCGGCCACGACAAGGCGCACGAGATGCCAGGGTCCACGACGGGAGTGGAGCGCAGCAAGAAGTGCTCGATTGCCTCCAATGTCAGCAGCACGCATTCCACGGACTCTGGACTCCCAGCCTCTGCAGCAGCCGCAGCGTCAGCAACAACATCAGCGACATCTGCAACATCTACAGCAGCAGCAGCCGCAGCTGTAGGGAGTGGAGTCAGAGGAGGAGGTGGCTCGCATTATTCGACGGACAAAAGCGGCTCATCCGGTTATTACAGCTCCAATGTATGTTCCACTTATTCGCTGGACGAGCACATCTATTGCGAACCGGTCATAGACATCCTAGACGCCGCCGGAGAGGAGCAGGAGAAGATGAAGATGAAGAGTGTGGCCGCCAGGCAGCGGCTGCGGCCCCAACTCCAGCTGCCGAGGAAAGTGGCCGCCAAAGATACAGCAGCCCCACTGCCATTGCCAGTGCCACCAGTGGCTGCTGCTGCTGCTGCTGCTGGCACTGCAGCATCGGAAAAGTTGTCCACAGTGAAGAGCCAGCGCTTGGACATGCAAGATGCAGCCACCGGAGCTGCCATCGAAGAGTTCCATTCAGCAGGAGTCAACGACCTCGAGCAGACGGAGGAGGAGGAGGCGCACAAGCTGGAGCAGATGCTGCCGCTCTACAGCGACAAATTGCGCATCCTGGAGACGAGCATTGAGAACCTGGACCGCCACCTGAAGACCTTTCCCCGCCTGTTTGCCCAGGAGCAGATTGTGTCCTTCATGCAGTCGCCCGATGCCCCACCCCTGGCTCTGCCCCCACTCCCACACCCACTGGACATTAGCGAGAAGCTGAGGGCCTACAACCAGCTGCCGACCATCATGGAGCAGCAGCAGCAGCAACTGGTGGACGATTCTCTGCTGGACATCGATCTGGACGCCTTTCTGCTCGATCCGAAGCCCCCATCGCAGTCCCAATCCCAGACCAATCTCAGCCGCAAGCCCAAGGCCAAGTCGGGGCGGGGAATCGACAATCCGAGCTTCCTCAGCGACGAGCAGCTGGAGGAGAACAACTACAAGTGTGCCAAATACATCAACTCCTGCCCGGAGGACGCCTACCGCGTGGAGAGCGAGGCAGCGGCCGGCCACGCCCCCGTCATCGAGGAGAGGTTTGTGAAGCGCTACGAGGACCAGCTGCACTTCCAGAGCACTCGCGAACTCCTCGAAGACGTGCGCGACAAGATACGCCTTCTGTCGCGTGCCACGCCCTCGCCCTCGGCCACGCCCGCACCCACACGCACACCCCCGCCGGACATACCCAAGGAGCTGGAGGGCATGATCCACACGCTGAAGCAGGAGCTGGAGTCCTACCTGCAGCGCATGAACCAACACAGCGAGCAGGATCTGCGCCAGCTGTGCAGCGGCCTGGGCCGGCAGCAGCACGTGGTCCGCCTGCAGAACGCCCTGGAGCGGAGGCGAAGCTGCGCGGACCTGCTGCACCTGAACGCGTACGAGGCAGTGCACGATGGGGTCCTGATCTCGGCCAGCGGCCGACCGCTCAGCGTCCGCGAGCAGACCATGACCATCCGCTGTGCCAGCGATCCCAACTTCAAAATGAAGCGAAAGTCCATCACCGAGGTCTTTCCCACAGCCGAGTGCTACATCGAGACCACGTCCCTCTCTCGCAGTGCCACGCCCACGCCCGCCTCGACGCCTCAGCTGGAGCTGGAGGCCCTTCATCCCCCGTCGCTGCCAGGCACCATGGTGGTGACCCAGATGCAGCGTAACCTCACCTTCCACAGGCCCATCCTCTCCGGCGCTGGCTCCAACAGAGGTGCCAGCCAGGAGGACGCTCTGGGCGGGGGCTCCGGAGCCGGCAAGGGCGAGCGGGACAGCTTCGCCGAGTGGCACCGAAAGAAGCCGAGCATCTGGGAGATGTACTATGGCACCAACCGCCTGCACCAGTCGCTCCTCGGCAAGCAGCGGGGCGGAGGCGAACTAGTCATCAGCAGCCCCCAGCCCACGATGTCCTACGTGAGTATTGGGTAACATTTTGTAAATTCAATGGGTTTTCCTGGTTACTGGAGAGCATCTCTTTGCATCTACGAGTCCCCTAACATAGTTCTCAAAAAACTTAAGTACTTTAGAGGACATCCAACCAACAATCAAAGTTCCACGAGTACTATTTCATTGCGAAATATTAGAAAATTCAAGTAATGAAGGCCGCTGCAATTGAATAAAGATAAAGTGGCCCCAATCAATATTTATTTGAGCATCAGACCAGGGAGATTCGTGCGATCTCATTACAATTCCACGAAAAATTCACTCCACTCCGAGTCGTGTGAAGTAATTGATGAGAATTTAATTTGATTTTTATTTCAATTGAATTTGATGCCAACTTCCGTTCACTGAATTATTCATAGCGAGCCAGAAAATCTACAGCGAAGGGAATTGAGTGAGGTTTGATTTTCTTGAACGATATCCTTCGTTATTTTGCGAATGCTTGGGTGTTTCTCTCCGAGCCTTTCTCGCTGAATGAGTGGTATTGCCTTTCATCATCATACGTACGTATAAATATAATGATATAGAGTCGGCTTGGGTCAAGTGCGTTTCGAAATAATAGCCAAATGTAGATCAGCCGACCGGCGCCCCCCGCTGGCTTGCAGAGATAATTATGAGCTGGTCGGCGAACAAGGCGTATGATTAATGCCTTAGTCGGGCTAATTGCAGCCAAGCGGAGCTGCAACCCGAGGTCGGCCAGCCCCACGAAAATTGGATAAACTATCACAATAATTCACAGCCGATCGAACAGCGATTTGCATGAGCCAAGATGCGCTGCTCATTAGGCCCCCAATTCCGATACTGACTCAAATTCTGATTCCGAGCCAAATGCAATTCAGCTGGGAGCCCCGGCAGCCGTTCGTGCAAACAGTTGTTCAACCTCATCCTTGGCCGCGATCCGAGCCATTTTGGTAGTGCTTCGTGAGCGTCTCCAGCTCTCGAACACCCCCGCACTGGCGGCGGCAGTGCCAGGCGGCAAGAACAACATCGGCCCCCGGCGGATGTCGTAGCATTGACGCCACTCGCATACTCATCACCGGCACTCGCCGGGGGCTTTATTATGCGGCAGGCGACATGCGCGATAAGATCACCATAGTCGGAGCCCCTTCCATATGGCAATATGATTAATTGTGTGGCGTGCCACGGAGGCTACTGTTCCACACAGCGAGTGGTGGGGAGGGAGTTCTGGCGGTTCCGAAAGCCCCATAATTACATCTAATGTTGGATGCACCACTCGACGCGGAGCTGTTGCCTTGCTTCTGATTCTATGGCTCTTCAGTTAATGCCAGATTGAGTCATAAATCTCGATGATGCTCAGTCAAAACTGAATGAAAACTGAAAGCAAAGATAACTTTGTTTAATGGCAGGTCTTGTACACTGTAAATAAAAGCTTAGAGTTCTATGCTATCACTCAGGAACCTTAGTTTGTTCAGGTAGGCTTAGGGAGAATCGCGTTAATATCATTCAAGTCAAGCGACAGACCGCTACCAAGTTTGGTTTCCGTTCTACGGCCAAGTCAGTGATGCAATATCCGTAGCCGTGAATCGAATGTATCTCGGGCCAGCTTTGGGGCGCCATTCAAACGCACTCGAAACGCGAGACGCGAATCCAAATGAGTTTTCACTTTCAATAGCGCGCCGCTCAGGGCAGGGCTGCGGGCGAATCGCCATTCAATTAGGGTTTATTCACCTTAACAGCATTTTGCATTCACCGAGCGATCGGATCTATAATCTCTAGTGTGAGTGCTGGCCGGCTAGGCAGGCAGCGCACGACCGATTTGAACTTGGGGCCATTTTACTCGCGGTATTGGGCCATAGTGCGGATCAAACAGTTAAGCGACTCGACCACTGTACCAGTTAACCTTTAAATTCCGTTAAGCGGCCGCATCTTGCCAACTGACTGGTCACTTAATTGGCCATCGATTGTGTCCGCGATAACCAGAAAAAGGCATGCAACAAGTGGCAAGAGGCAGCAACAGCAACAGCGACAGCGACAGCGACAGCGACAGAGGCTGCGGCATCGCAGCATCATAGCCAGGCCCAAACTCGAAACCGGTGCCAGTCGCACAGTTGCCCTACAACTCCGGTGACCTTTAAGGACGTTTGCTCGACTTAATGCAGCAGGAAAGGAAGATGCCGAAACGAGATTCTCGCAAAACAGAAGCTGCCCCTCCGCCTGCGGACCCCCTAGCGCTCCCGCACCCGCCCTCCCTGGGGTGGCAGCTCGAAACTCGTCCCACGGCAAATGGCCGGCAGCGAAAACGAAAACAAGTTTACAGCCATGAATGCCAAAATGAAAATGAAAATGAAAACGAAAATGAAACTGCAAAACGAAAACAGAAACAGAAAACCGAAATCGAAGCGGAGCGAAATGTAAGGCAACTGCGTCCCAAACTGGACGCTGCACGCGTTTGTGCGAGCATAGAAGTGCCTGCCACAAAGTGTTGCAATCGCCATCGGCGTCGCATTTGCTGCTGCACAGCCCCTGGCCGGTGGGCAGCAGCCTGTCCCGAACTGGGTTATGGCAATTTCCATTTGTTGCCAGCACCCGAACGCAGCCTGGCGCTGGTCTCAAGAGCAGGCCAAAACGTTTGGTCATGGATTTTGTCAACCTTCTTTGGCCGGGTGCGGCGCCTTGCTCCGATTGCCATTTGCATTTGTCCGATGGCAGCCTTTTGGCCAGAAATTCGAGCTGGCTTTTTCATTGGCAGCCACGGGGGCCGAGGCTTATATAAACATAAGTGGGCTATCATGGCCCCGTCAGGGCATTACTTCCACGGAAGCTGTAGCTGTAGCTGGAGCTGTGGCCGCGGCAGCGCCAATTATGTGATCAAATTTCCACCCATTACTCATACGCCGTGTTCAACCATTGAGAAAATGCAGACATTAGTCGAGGCGACTGCCACAAATGTCTGAGATAATTATGGTGCCACTGGAATTTTGCAATTCTGCCACGCCCCAGCAATAGTTGCAGCAGCAGCAGCCGCCCCTGTGAGGTGACTCAACTGGTGGACAGCTATCCACCTGACGCCTCAGCTGCAACGCTTTTCCAATGCACTGCAAAGCAGAATGGCAGAAGAAAATTCATTTGCAATTGCATAAATGTTCCGCTCATGCTCTGCATAAAAACTAATTGAATTAAATCCCTGCTCGTGGACGTATTGCCACACTTCAGCCGAGTTAGCGAAGATCTGCTAAGTGGGGGAAACAAAACAAAACCCGTACAGATATCCCGCCTATGAAGACATTCACCTGGGGATGGATGGATCTCCGGTTCGATCAGATCAGTTCAGTTCGGTTCGCTGCTGGCTGCACAAAGCGTGGATCTGTGAAAAGTTGGCTGAAAAATGGTGAGCAGGCGCTGGAAAAATAAACGATCTTCACGTATATATTCTATACACTTGCAAGTTCCATTCAAATATCAAAACAATACTTTAAAATAACCTTTTAATAAGGAATTGATATACAATTAAAATTAATAGTACCCAAACGAAAAGATAAGTACTCTAAGGTACTAAAGATAATTACTCTTGGAGCTAGTGAGCTATGCTTCCTGTTCAAAACCTTTGTGGATCGTGAAAAGAAAAGGGAGAGATAATACCCAGAAAAATTACAGCTCAACCCCACAACATATTCTTCAGAGATCTGTTGAGTATTTCGAGTGCAAAATTGCAAAAGTACTCTTGGAGAATGCTGGAAAAAGTCGCAGAAATACCTCTTCATGTGATGCCTTTCAGAGGAGATAACACCAGATATTGTAGCTAATTATGGCATCGGATCAGAGATCTCCATGGCCGAGACGTGAGCAGAAATATGGATTCCCCCACAATCACCCTCGTTGAAAGACAGAGTGCAGGGGCGATCTGTTTGCGGACGTGTTAAAATGTAGTTTTCTCTCGGAGTAATTTGTCAAACCTGATGTACTCCATCTCCATCTCTATCGCGTCGTGTTGGTAGTACAGCATAAAACTTGGCCAACTTCCAGCCAGAGACAGAGCCACAGCCACAGCCAGAGCCAGAGCCAGAGCAAATGGCCGAAATGAGGGGATCGGGGGAAAAGGGGCGTTTTCAATGTCAGTGAAAAACGTGTGCGGCACATTAAACGATGCATTTTCTTCTCGGACTTAGCGCACACCCAAAAACATGGCCCCAAATATGGGGCGGCCGCGTATTTCAAGGCCGGCCAAAGCGGGAATTTACACCCTGTAGCCACCATCGCAAGATTTCTCATCGTTTTGCATATGTTAAGCGAATGTTGAGTTCGTCGTTTTTTATTTATTTTATTATTTAATTCATTATTTATTGCGTGTGCATGTGCGTGTGTGTGCGTCTGGCATCATTTGCAAATTAGCTTCGTCTGTGTTTTGGGCTGGGGCGGGCGTGAAAATCAATCAATTTATTCAATATTCATTCGTTCATTCATCCACATCGGGCCCCCCACTCTTCTCCTTTCCCATAACTTTTTCTTCTTCGTAACAATTGCACTTCATAAAGCCGTTACACGCGAATACACACGCAGAGCAAGAGCGAGAGAGAAGGAGAGAGATGCAAATGTTGGAATGCGGTAACAGCCATGCCGCGTCATCAGCGCCTATGTTGGTACCCTTTTCCGACGATGCCAGCAAGGGTATTAAATGCCTCGGTCTTCGCAGCTGGTCTCCCCCTCTTGTTTACCGATTACGTCTGTGCCTTTTCAAAGTACTTCGCCCGATAAACAGCACAGCAGAGGTAATAATACGTATGTATGCATGTGTATGCGTGCGTTTGTGTGTATTAGCAACAACACGACTTTGGACAGCATCACTAACCTCAGACAAGCATCAAAAGGGAGAGCAAAGAAGCCGGAAGGCAGCTAAATTTACCGCAAAGTGGTTTCATTTCAATTTCTCCTTTCCTACCGCCCGCCGTTCGTGTCTGTGCGCTCGAAAAAGAAATGATCACCCGAAACCGAAAACAATGCAGCCGTGTAGTGAAGCACAAAAAACCAGTCACAATCACAATAAAATGCAAAGAAATACGAAAAAAAAAAAAACACACAGTTCGCACAGATTTGGCAGGCCAACTACGGCTCAATTACAAACAAACACACCCTCACACAGGCTCAAAAGCCCTGAGTGTGAATGGTGTTAGTGTCGAAAGCACTTTAAAGTTTAAATACACACGAAATTACACTTGAATGCCCTTTTAATGACCGCATTGCGTATGCGCAGCTTTCACTCAGACGCGGAATATCTTCGGAATTCGATATGCGTCTGAAAACCAAAGTACATACATAGATACATATGTACGTAAATTAGTCTTGATTACAGGATGTTGCCGTCCCTCAATACTTCTGATGTAACTTTTACAATGTTTCCACTCAGGAAGTTTCTTAATATGTGCCCCTGCCCCACCCTCAAGTGACGGCATTTTCGATATATCCATCTCATAGTGGAAGAGTTTTGCAGTTATGACAAGTTGATCCATGTGCCGTTGCGAAGGATACCGTATTCTCAATCCCCACTCTGTCGATGATGATTGCACCTGACTAAGTGAAATTTCCAACAGTGTTTCATAACTTTTAACGTGTTTAGCGAGAATCAGCAAAAAGAAACAAAAACGACGACAGCAACAAAAACTGTTAACGCTGGGCTGTGTTTCATATGTGCTTTGCTCTTTTTTTCGCTGTTACTGACAAGATTTCAAGGTTGTGTCGCTAAAAGAGAGATGCAAGACGTCGGCAATACAAAGAGGGAGCGAGAAAATGGAGATGCGAAGACAACAAAAAGCTCAGTGGGTCAGATTTTTGTGCGTTGAAGCCCTTTTTATTATTTATTGTAGTATGTCTGGGTGGTGCCACGCCACGCCTTGTTGGACTGCAAATATTTGCGATCGCGGAGATGCTTGTGCCATGAGTTATGGCTAAGCGTTTTGCGGCCGCACTTAGCCAATGACCTGAAAAATCACACAAATAAATCAGATGAGCCCCCATCTCCATTTACATATGCACACCACATAGGAACTAATGCAGTCAACGAATATGATCATGATCAATGTCAAAACAATCATTCAGGGTCCGGCGATGGTGATGGCCGACGATTTACATAAATAGAAACCGAAACCCGAAACGTTCATAACGTCAAAAATTAATGAACTTAATTGCGAGCCACACTAACTTTTTATATATGTAATTAAATGAGAAAAAAGAAGGGGAGGATGTGAGGAATGCGAAAAAAACAACGGGAAACACACATGTCCATACATCATATATATGTATGTACATATATGCCTGCCGAATCCTAATCAAATTTATATTTTTTGTACTTACAGCCATCCTCACGACCCGAATCCGACTTTACGCTCGATCTGCCGCGCGCTGAGCAACTGCGATTGAAAATGGAAAAGGAGAAGAAATTCCGCCAAAGATGTCGCTTCATCACCACATTTCTAAGTCTGGTCTTCTTTCTGCTGACCGTCATGGTCGTCAGCTTGGTGTTGACCCGCGGCAAACGCATGTTCGGCAGCATGATCTGATGATATATTGTAAACGAACTAATTACAGTGCCAACAAAAACAAAAACAAATGTAACAAATGTTAGCGAAACTCAAATTTAATGTTAGTCCTAAGGTTAGCTTCCTTCCTGGTCTGGCAGGACAGCCGCAGTATTGTTAATAAATTATTTATGTGATCTTAGTTGTTTAAGCCGCGAGTGCATTTCTTTCTGTAAGTAAACAGAGCTGTCAACTGCATGTATGTATGTACTATCCCAACCTAGCGTTTGTCAAATTTACCATTAAGCTTATATAATTCGTAGAAGTTTTAAGTATAATTGTGCGTCTATGAGTCTTATGAGAGTGTCGAGAATAAACAGAATACCACAACCGATCTTTGTGCAGTACGTTTAATATAACATTTATTGGAGAAAGCATCCGTAGAACGAGATTGCCATGCTTTCAGCGCTTCAGCGTCTGTCTTCTACAATATATTCTTACAGACATATTCATATATCGTTAAAGTTATCACAAATGGTTTTGTTTTCTTTTGATTCGTTAAACTGGAACCAACTGTGGGAGAAAGTTACACAGAACTGAGTTGTTACCAAGTAGGGAATCAGGCAATTTGCATAGTTAGCTAACGACTAAGACGTAATTCTACAATGAGACCAGCTAAGAAGGCAAGTTTGCTGAGAAGTGTTGAGAATGGTGGGGCGACCAAATATCTGTTTGCGTGTTCTTGTGTTAGCTGTTTCATAATATGCGTATATTCTGGCGATTGACCTCGAACACGGTGTGGTCCTCCTCGTCGCTGTTGACATCCTCGATGGCCATGGGCAGTGGTGTTAGCTCTTGATTGGCCCTGTCGCCTTGTACCCCATATTTGCGCTCTGCTCGTGTTAATCGCATTCTATATAGGGAAATTTTCAGTTCAGTTTAATAAAATCATGTGCGCTGATAAGCCATCTTCTCTGACGGCTCCACTACTCACCGATAGACACGCAACACAAGTAGAAAAATGGCGGAACTTGTTATTGCGACCAGAACGTAGACGACGGCTTGTCCCGGAAAATCCATTTCATTGCCCATGCTAGAGTGCTCGATGCGAACATCCTCCACAGGCAAACTGGAGGATGGCGATAACTTGGGCTCGGCCCGAGATTTTTGGTCAGCTGGCCGCTCTGGCTCCTTGGGTTGTTCCTTCAAAGTTAGCACAGGCTTCTCAGCAATGATGGCATCAGCATCCTTTTTTTTGGGCACGGGCACTGCATCATCTGACTTTACCGCTTTCGGAATTGCAGCCGGTGCACTTAGTTCCGATATCGGAACGGGCTTTGTGCCATTCGTGGATGCTGCCGACACTGCTGCGTCACTCTGCTGTCGCACCAACATCAGCACAAACAACCAGATGGCTGTGGCCGCGATGGAAGATCCCCGGAAGTGCATTTGTTCTTATCTTATTGTTATTCTATCGAAATTGGATTCAAGCAACTATGACGTTTTAAAATTTCTGATGTTTTGATTTAGCTGTAACTTGTCAGTGCTGCCAGACCGACTGGAATCGCAAAGGTAAAGGGTTCATAAACCAAGTTCATGAACTACTGTTGTGGAGTAATTAATATATTTTCGCTAAATGACAAAATATTAATGGAGCGTTTTTTATAAATATACTATGTAAAAATTTTGTGTCATTACCTCTATAAAACGCATTTTATTATATCTTTCCGTTCTCAAAGGAAGCGATCCATAAGAACTGGAATCTACCAGGGATGGAATTCATATGGTAGTTTTCAAAAAATTACAAAATGACGAACAATTTACATAAAAAGCAAGAATAAGAACAGACCCTGGACTGGGGGGGGGAGGGCCTACTCGACCGAGTACAAGGTCAACAACGGGGCTGCTCCCACCTGTGCCTGGCCCAGCCCGACAGACGGGGCATAGCCTGTGCATGCCCTACCCACTACCAGCTGGCCAAGAACGGGGTCTCCTGCATGAACAACATCATCTTCAGCCAGAGGAACAGCTTCGGCCAACTGCTGCCGAACACGACAGACTGCTCGAATGTGCCGCTGCCAATGTCCGGCAAGAATATCCGATCTCGCATTACATTTAATGGGTAAGGAGGATAAATATCCCTAATCCTTCTTTTTCCAGATCGAAGGCAGGAGTCACAGCATCAAGCGTTCTCTGGCAAATGGCACAAAGGTGAGCCTCTTGGCCAACTCCGGACAGCCCTTCGACATTGCAATCGACATCATTGAGCGGCTGCTCTTCTGGACCTGCTCCTACTCCAACAGCATTAACGTGACCATCCGCACAATTCTGTTCCTAAAGCGTTGCCGGTTTTAGGTTCCTGGGTGAATCCGTAGGCGTTAACGATACCGGGGACTCGGAAAAGCCGCGCAAGACAAGACCGGAGTGGAACGGAGAGCGTTGTTTCGTGGAGCTGAATCGTCTGTCGCAGTTCACCAACATCCGGGCCGTGTGGACACCGGATGCGAAAGTGCTGCACAATCACACGGCACAGTTGCCCAAATTGTTTCCACATCTGCATAGCCAGAGTGGAGGGTGTGGAACGCAGTACTCACGACGTCTGCTCGTGCCCCAAGCATCTGATGATGCTGGAGGACAAGGAGAGCTACGGCGTGTGCCAGGCCTGTGTGCCTGATCATTTCACTTGCACGGTCCCAGTGACGGGGAATAGTGACATGAATAAGGACTGCGTGCCCGCCTACTGGCGCTGTGACGGCGAAAAGGACTGCCTGGACAAGTCGGATGAAGTGGGACATGTGGATCCACATGCCGGGTGGATCAGTTCAGCTGCCAGTCCGGCGAGTGCTTCGATAAACTACTCAAACCGTTATGAACGTGTCCAGAACAATTGGTTGCGGTCATATTTTGATCATGATTTTACAGTTCGCGAGTTTGTTGCGGCATAACTTCGCTAGCTGTATTTATATTACTCGCAATAAATATTTACTCCGAAGAGTGAGTTTTTGGTTTCACCATTGTCGAAAAGAAACGAGAGGGCTCGACGGCCTTATCACTCGCAATCAGCTTGACAAATATTGTGAGAATTCCAATAATTCTTAGCTTCAGTGTTGAAAGCAAACAGGAAAGAGCAACGTTTAAACATTATTATTTTTGAATTCTGGACTCTGAACATCTAGTCGCACGTTCAAATGGAAACTCCAAGTGATACAGCTGTTGCAGGCCCGTTTGTGGTCGCCATTGATGAGGGCACCACTCGGCCCGACAGTGAACTATTTTGTTTAAGCCTTGCTTTAGTCAAAATACAATAAAAAAAACTAGCCAGTCTTGAAGAAAATTTATTCATCAACGGCCTTAAATTATGTCGGCAAAACTTAGGGTTTTAGTTAGCCAGAATTATTGAACGGAATCTCTAAATTGAGCAATATGAACAACTATCCTTTTTTGTTTTGACCTATTTCGCTAAAACCTTTTTTGTTTGACCATTTTCGCTAAAACCTTAGTTTACGCAAAATGCAATAAAAAAAAGTATTAAGAATAAGCCAGTTAAGTAGAAAATTATTCATTAATTGGATAAAATTATGTGGGCATGGCTAAATGGTTTATATAGCTCATAATATTCGACGGAACATCAAAATTGAGCAATATGGTTTTTAATCCTTGACGGAGAACATTTAACCTATTATAAGCCAAGGGGGTGTTTCAATTTTCCACCGAAAATAATTAAAATTTCATAATGTTAGCGCAGTGTAGGAGAAAGATATAGTGTGTTTTTTTTAAGTTCAGAGGAAATATGGCATGAATCAACAAGAAGAATTTACAATTGTTAATATTTTCCGCCATTTACCTTGAGTAGTTGAACTATTTAAATATAGGGGGCTTAAGTGGGCTAAGCTCGGGTTTCCATCATACGAGTCGCTATATTGTTGTTGAGCAACAAAAATTAAGGCAAAAACAATGTTTGACCTTTTTTTGGCAAAATCTAATAAGAGTAAGTATTTAAAATAGACCAGTCAAATAGAAAATAGTTTCATTAATCGGATAAAATTATGTGGGCATGGCTAAATGGTTTATATAGCTAATAATATTCGATGGAACACCAAAATTGAGCAATATGGTTTTTAATCCTTGACGGAGAACATTTAACCTATTATAAGCCAAGGGGGTATTTCAATTTTCCACCGAAAATAATGCAAATTTCATAATGTTAGCGCAGTGTAGGAGAAAGATATAGTGTGTTTTTTTTAAGTTCAGAGGAAATATGGCATGAATCAACAAGAAGAATTTACAATCGTTAATATTTTCCGCCATTTACCTAGTGTTTGAACTATTTAAATATAGGGGGCATAAGAGGGCTAAGTTCGGTTTTTTATCGATAAATCATTAGAAAAAAACAAAAATTGTTGTCATTGTGTTTTTTGTTGGATTAGTTTCGTCGGAAATATTGTAGTAATTAAAATATATAAAGTTAAAAAACACACTGATTCGAATTTAGAATTACTATCTGGTGACAGGTAAATATGTTGACCAATTGGTTATTTTGGGGTCCAACGCAGTCCGCATTGAGAAATGTGAAAATGGCGAACAAGTGAAAAAGTGCTCCAAGGGGAAATCACGACGTCACAGAAAGAAAACGAAAAACGAGCTGTGCCCGAGTCTTTCGACTAAAATTTACAGTTATCTTTAGGTTCTGTTCTATAAGACTTTTTGGTGTCCATGCTCTTTTTTGTCTGCTTTCTTCATTTAATGCTAAAATTGGTTATGTGCATTGGTTTGCTTTGTGTGCTAGTGTGTGTGAGGTGGTTGCGCGCGTACATTCGTGTGTATATGTATGTGCGAGTGCTTTTTAACCAGGAAGTTTACTGATTTTTAAGACGAGAGAACGGCACCCGATTGCAATAGGTAGAGGCGTGCTCGCCGCCCACTTGTTTATCCGACAGTAGATACTCTACCGCACTGTGATTCAAGGTTGGCTGTGTATGCTTTTCAGGGAAGGGAGTGATTTTCTTTGTATCGTATTACACCTTGAGCATAATGTATGCGGGGGCAACACATGCACAAACGCACGCACGCACAAATACACTTGAACGTTCGTAAGTCTCTCTTTTGGCTACTTTTATTTGTGGCTTTATGAATGTGTCATTGGATCAAAACGGTTGACCTTCGGTTTGATTTATTTATGTGGCTTGCATGTTGAAGCCAGGTCTACTACAGTACATGTTCGTTTTATTTCCTTTCAGATCATATTCTTGAATCTCTAAATTTTGATCACCCTATTAGTCAAAATTCCGACCAAAGCACCTAGGACGAGAGCCGCCAAACGACGCCATCAGGATAACAATCCCTCGCCCCCGCTGTTGTCGTTGTCGTCGTCCGCGTCCTCTATAACAACAGCTGCCAGAAAAAATCCGCCACAGCCGCAAGAGCAACAGGCCCAGCGGCAGTCTCCACAGAAAGAGGGTAAAGCGCACTTGCCACCCGCCACCACAGCAATGAGTCGTTCAGGCGCACAGACCACACAAAAGCCAGTCAATCTGGACGACATCTGGAGTGAGCTGGATGAAGGCATACGCCAGGTCTACGAACAAGAGAAGTCCCTGACCCGCACCCAGTACATGCGCTTCTACACACACGTCTATGACTACTGCACCAGTGTGAACGCAGCTCCAAGCGGCCGCAGCAATGGAAAGACTGGCGGAGCCCAACTGGTGGGCAAAAAGCTATACGATCGCCTCGAGCAGTTCCTCAAGACCTATCTTACCGAGCTGCTGGCCAAGTTCAGGGCAATTAGCGGCGAAGAGGTGCTCCTGTCGCGGTATACCAAGCAGTGGAACGCGTATCAGTTCTCCAGTATTGTATTGGATGGCATCTGCAACTACTTGAACCGCAACTGGGTGAAGCGCGAGTGCGAGGAGGGACAGAAGGGTATCTACAAGATCTACCGCCTGGCTCTGGTCGCCTGGAAGGGGCACCTGTTCCAGGTACTGAACGAGCCCGTCACCAAGGCCGTCCTCAAGTCCATTGAAGAGGAGCGCCAGGGCAAGCTGATCAACCGATCGCTTGTGCGCGATGTGATCGAGTCCTACGTGGAACTAAGCTTTAATGAAGATGACTCCGACGCGAACCAACAGAAGCTCTCCGTCTACAAGGACAACTTTGAGAGCAAATTCATAGCCGACACAGCCGCTTTCTACGAGAAAGAGTCCGATGCGTTCCTATCAAACAACACGGTGACTGAATATCTCAAGCACGTTGAGAATCGCCTGGAGGAGGAGAAACAACGCGTCCGTGGCCTGAACTCAAAGAACGGCCTTTCGTACCTGCACGATACCACAGCAGAGACTCTTAAGTCAACATGCGAGCAGGTATGCGAGTGCCGTCAGTCAATTCTGTTTGATTTAATTTTCTAAGTAATTTCCCCTTGTCGTACTGTTCTCTTAGGTTCTCATCGAGAAGCATCTCAAAATATTCCACACCGAGTTCCAGAATCTGTTGAACGCAGATCGAAATGATGACCTTAAGCGCATGTACTCTTTGGTTGCACTTTCACCGAAAAACCTGGCAGATCTGAAGACCATCCTCGAGCAGCACATACTGCATCAGGGCACCGAAGCCATTGTCAAGTGCTGCACCACCGATGCGTTAAACGATCCCAAGACATATGTCCAAACCATACTCGATGTACATAAAAAATATAATGCCCTCGTGCTGACGGCATTCAACAATGACAACGGATTTGTGGCCGCATTGGACAAGGCATGCGGAAAGTTCATCAATTCGAACGTGGTTACGGCTGCGAACACGGCCAGCAAATCGCCGGAACTGCTTGCCAAGTACTGCGATATTTTGCTAAAGAAATCATCCAAGAATCCCGAGGACAAGGAGCTCGAAGACAACCTGAACCAGGTGATGGTCGTATTTAAGTACATAGAGGATAAGGACGTCTTCCAGAAATACTACTCTAAGATGCTCGCAAAGCGTTTGGTGAACCACACATCAGCATCCGACGATGCCGAGGCCATGATGATCTCTAAGCTGAAGCAGACCTGTGGCTATGAGTACACGGTCAAGCTTCAGCGCATGTTCCAGGACATTGGCGTCTCCAAGGACCTCAACTCCAACTTTAAGGAGCACCTGCTGACGAACAATGTTGTATCCGAAATTGATTTCGGCATCGAGGTACTCTCCTCCGGCTCGTGGCCCTTCCAGCTGAGCAACAACTTCCTGTTGCCGTCAGAGCTTGAGCGATCCGTACGTCAATTCAACGAATTCTATGCCGCCCGTCACTCCGGCCGCAAGCTGAACTGGCTGTATCAAATGTGCAAGGGAGAGCTGATCATGAACGTGAATCGCAACAACACGTCGACAGTGTACACCCTGCAAGCTAGTACCTTCCAGATGTCGGTGCTCTTACAGTTCAACGACCAGCTCAGCTTCACAGTCCAACAGCTGCTGGAAAACACCCAGACCCAGTTGGAAAGCTTGATTCAGGTAAACGTATAACTACATGATTCTGTCGAATGTATTCTGTAATCCACTAAATTCATTTTATCCACATTTAGGTTTTGCAAATATTGCTCAAGGCAAAGGTTTTGACGTCCACCGACAATGAGAACTCATTGACGCCCGAGTCAACTGTGGAGCTGTTCCTGGACTACAAGAATAAGAAGCGCCGCATTAACATAAACCAGCCTCTGAAGACTGAGCTTAAAGTGGAGCAGGAGACTGTACATAAACACATTGAAGAGGACCGTAAGCTGTTGATACAGGCCGCCATTGTGCGCATTATGAAGATGCGTAAGCGCCTCAATCACACCAATCTAATCTCCGAGGTGCTCAATCAGCTGTCGACGCGCTTTAAGCCCAAGGTGCCCGTCATTAAAAAGTGCATCGACATTCTGATTGAGAAGGAGTATTTGGAGCGCATGGAGGGACACAAAGACACATATAGTTATCTTGCCTAAGGTTATTTTAAATTTAAAACTGTACGCTGATTCATCAACGTCAACCATACAAAAAATATCATTATTGCTGTAGTACCCGCTCCGATCCCTCCCACCCTTCTGAACACCCAAATAAACTGCCGCCTCAATAATCAAACTACTAGCGAGATGAAAAATACTCCATCGACCGACTTGGATTTGCGGCTAGGGTCTGATCAGCTTCTGCTCGTTTTTTAAGGGCTTCCTGGAGGTGTTTTCTTTTTTAAATCAAATCGTTTTGTTTTAATTTACATTTACGTACTCATAGTTCGATGTATTCATATTTTCATTCATTAATTATAAAACTTCGATGCAAACCAGTGTTTACCTTTGTGCTGGATTCTGTACGTTCACGGATTGTCGGCTCCAGAGTCCTGCAGCTGCAGCTTCTCATCCAGATTCATTCCGCTCGCTATGGCGTACACGGTGAAAGCAAACTTGGCCACCTGCAAAAGAACCAGAGTTGAGGTATGTTTCTTCCACGCCATGGACTCACATTGATGTTGGTGGCCAGATTGATTGTGAATATGTTCATGGCCGTGAACGTTATGGGCTGCTGCAGCTTCTGCAGAAACTGAAGGGCCGTGCTTTGGTAGCGCTTGTCCTGCATCCACCAAGCCGAGTGGAACAGGGAATCAGCCAGGTCATTGCAGTCGTCCACGATAGCGTTGCAGTAGAAACAGAGCGGAAAGGTCTGCAACAGCACAGCCATCACGTAGGTAACGATGCCAAAGCGGGTCGATTGATCAGCGAATAGCACCATGTTTATCATGACAATGCCCAGAATGGAGCCGCAGATGATGAACTGGGCAAATATTGTGCCCGAGATGATGGGTCGAATGGTGTCGCAGAAGCTTGGGAAGACATATCACAACTATCCTTCTCCAAAAACCCAAAGGTGACTTACTTCAGCATCGTCCTGTGAGCCTTGATGCACTCGACCAGCGATTTAAAGATGTTATCTGGATCAGCATTCGCCTCGTTATTGGCCTCGCCCAGGCGAACGATGCGGTCCTTCAGCATTAGAATGTGAGTTCGCAAAGCCGCCACATAGATCACGGGGTACGAGTCCGTGGCTGTGGCCACGAATATTGCGTACCCCACAGTGAAGTACTCTACAAAACTCTGTATGTACAACTGCCGTCTGTCGAGACGCCAGTCAATGAACGGATAATAGGTGTTATAGGGGACGCGGTCGTGGAAAAGGCCATCCACGAGAGTGGAGGTGGCGTATAGAAAGTAGACAATCCCAAAGATCAGGTACAGTTTGTTGATGGTGGCTACTGTAACCCGGACCTTGCGCTTCTCCTCCGGGGTGACACAATACACGTCCAACTCATCGAAGCACTTGTTTGCCATTTCAAAGCGCTCCTTTAGGATAGACAGGGTGAAAAATTTGATCGAAAAGCACCAGGTGTTCAAACACAGTTGCAGCGACTGCAGCAGCAGATCGGGTGGAAACTGGGAAAAGTGTATCTTGTAGTTAATCGGAAAACTCAGCGGAAGGTAAAAAATGTTATAGCTGAAGGAGATCACCCGCAAAATCTTGCGACCAATTCCGAAGTCGTTGTAGAAATCTAGGCCCGCAATATGCAGTGTTTTGAGCAAGTAAACAGTAGAATCCCTCGTCCCGATTGGCTCCGACAGCGGAGCCGGGTACACAAGTTTGAAGAACATTTTCGAACGTTTAAGCTGCTTCTGGATCAGGTACAGCACCAGGAGCCCTTTATAGCCAGCCAATTGTTGACCATATTGCGTTTCCTCCGTCGCAACTTTTAATTACTGGTTATCCAACTGGGTATGGGGCGTTGCACCGACATTTTGCAGAACTATTTTCGCACATATTGAAACTATTGCATTTGAAGGGGTGTGCGATGCATCGCCGACTAAAGGATAACCCTCATCACTATATTCCTTTACTTAGACAAAAGAATACAACTTCAAGCTTCAAATCAACCGATACACCCAGTAAGAGACACAATGTTTGATGTTTCAAGAATATCTTAGTTGATTTATTATTTAGACATCCATTTTTTTTTGGGCGTTACGTTGCAACGGGAGTGAATTCGTTATTTGAATTTCTGCACACTTATTGCAATGGGAGCCAAACCATATGTGATATGTTATAAAACAGACAATAAATCTTTAGATCACAAATTAAACATGTATAACTTGAAACTTCTTTGGCCGACGACAAGTGCCAAATATGTACTCAAGAGGTACTTCGATACACACGTTTTTCTCAGCCCAGTAATTCATTTGAATTGAAGGTTATACTATATTCTACATAACATATGTATATGTATATACACAAGCTTCCTTAAAGATGGCGACACTTAACTAAAACTACAGTTAATACTATCAGTTTATAAAATAGGTTTCAGTTATGCACAATTTTATTTACAAGGAGATCCAGCGGGACCTATGGTCAATCTTCAGTCCTCGTCCTCGAGTGTGAGGACCTTTGTGTGAAAGCGCATTCGTTTTGTGTTCTTCACCACACCGTTATTTAGCAAATTGACTCCAGGATTTGGATTGGGCAGCTCCTCCCACAAGCGCTTAACGCCCTTCTCGACAATCGAGTTGAAGTCATACTTTTCTGGTGTGGCAGGAGGTTCAGATACAAGTGCGCTTTGTGGGAGTTTGCGAAGCTTTACGACAGCCTGCTTGAGACGTAAGCTGCTGGTGCTGGTTACGCTAGCCCTATCATCGTCATCATCTGCACCATTTGCATCTGCGTTTGTAGCCATCGAGCAGCCTCGTTTCTGCGACGTGGGAGCTTTTGACTTGAACACAGCCATACTAAAACAGTGAAATAACTTATTATAGTTATCAGGAGTAGGATATACTACTTGATTACTACCTTTCCTTCTTGTCGTACACATTGATTGTTGGCGGATTTGCAGGACATAGCTTGCCTGGCTCCTCCGGGTGATAGCCAAAGTCTATTCCCTTCAACCAGTTATCATAGCGCTCCGGCTGAAAGTGGCGCACAAATGTCTCCATTGAGATTTTAACCATATCGCTGCGGCACTTGCATATGCTAGCGCGCTTGCCATACTCTATCCAGCGCTTGGACGCAAAGTTGGTCGACTCTGCACCATTGAAGCCGTGGTTGAAGCCAGAATGGTAGCCAAACGGAAAGGTTATCATAATTTCACCCGCCTCCTGGGTAATTTTGTTGTAGGGTATATTATGCTGGCGCAAAACTTTGGGACTTATCATGGTCATCTTGTGACGGAGGTACGCATTGCATTCCTGATAGGTTTCAGGGAATAACTCATTGGCCAGCTTCTCCAAGCGTCTTCCGTAGGCCGGTGGAATGGCGTACCATGTTTTGGGAGCACCAAAATGAAGATAATTTATGGAATAAAGATCCATGTCTTCGGTGTGCCAAGCAAAGGAACTCTTCCACATTCCGAAATAGAGGTACGCTGTATTAACTCCGTCTATGGTTATATTATAATCTGTGTTAACCAGGTTCAGTACGGTGTCTAGCCGCCCGATGTTCCACACATCTAGTTCCTCGTCACTGAGCGTTCCCTGGACATCAGCTGCATACAGCGGTGATACGTATGTAACATTCTTCCAATATTTCCGCTCCAGATCGTCGTAGTCGATGTGACGCGGTGTGCTGTGTAGCTCGGAGTTTGCCTTCTCCATGAACTGACGCAGTGTCATCTGCTTGCGTTGTTGCACGTTGAATTGCTGGTACACTCCTTGTGCCCTAAAAACGAAGTCCACACAAGTGTCAACTGTACAGTGTCCATCTTTCACGCCAAGCAACTTCTTACCCCTGGACCACCTGAGAAATCGGTGGAGGAATCGTCATATTGATGTTCTCTATGTCGTACCCAGACTTCCTGGGGACCCATTCTGGCGGGGGCTGCATAAGTTAAGCTAAATATACATACATTCGCATCCATGAATTTTACCATTTACCTGAATTTTAACCAAGCCAGCGAGATGGGCCCCGCGACTCTCCATATACTCTATGTAAGTCGAAAAGTGCTGGAACTCATTGTAGCTGGGACGAAAGGTCATGATGCGGGGAACTTTATTTTGTTCCCCATCTGGAAATGAACACTTTGTAGACATAACCGCCGCAGTTTTCTTTTTATGTTTTTTTTTTTTTATCAATTCTTAGTTCTCAAATGCCGATTGGTGTGGCCTTTCCAGCGAATGGGCAAAAAACCACAAAGGTCCATAACGCGTCCTACAAAATATTGGGAAATATTTGAAAATGCTAGAAAATATTTGTAAAAAATGCAATAAAAATATTTAAACAGAAAAATATACAAGCTGTTTACCAAAAATGCAGGTTTTTCGCATAAAAAAAAATAATCAAAGCTCCACTGATTGCAGCGGACACTACTGCCGCTGCATCTTAAAATGATAATTATTTTTAATTTCAATTTTTAAATTAAGAAACTAATTCTAAAATCCCGATTGGTGTGGCCTTTCCAGCGAACCAACAAAAAGGCCCAACATTGTGCCGTCTGGCCACTCTGCAAGAAATGCAACCTTGATGCCCGCGCTTCCTGCGCGCCTGATTCAAATCTTCGCTACAATCGTCACTCCCGATCGTGAAAACTTTATTTCTTTTCAACTCTTATTCGCCCCTGACCTGGCTCTTAACTTTTTGTCTTGAATTTTTAAAGCCCTCCATCTTACAAACAAAAAGGATTGATCTGTCTTTATAGAACTTACATCATTTTCGATTCGAAGCCACCGTTCAAACAATCATTACACCTGATATCATATCTGTATATATAATTCCCGGAACTCCCAGTGCCGACGACTCGTATTAGTGCTATATAACAATAAGCGCCTTGGATAAACAACGGACGAATTTCGGTGAAAAAATGCACAAAAGAAGAGATTACACTCTAGACATTCAAATTAAAAGGGCTTTTCAATGCAGCCCAGCAACACTGCAGATGGGAGATAATCAAACGACTTAGATAACATTCTGGAAGCGAATTGATAGCGATAAGGAGTAAACAGCTGAGTACACAGATTGATCGAAAGAATAACAATTTGTGAAATTATTTCAAAAGCAATGGGCATCATAATTCATACAATATGTGATTTGCATTGAGTCTGGAGAAAAGCCAAGATGAGAGTTCGTTCCCGCCTAGTTTTATTGTTTTTTTATGATTATGGTTGAGATAATGAACGAACGATCCGCGTAGAGTCGCAGGCACTTCAAAACTGGCCCAGCTGTAATCAGGAAAAATGGGTTCTGTTCTTAGTGGTATCAGTATAAAAGCGAAAGGTGCACTCCAACCCAGGAACAGTCGTCGTTTCGCCGTCCATCGGAATTGCGCCTAAGAAGGCTGACCAATTCTAAATCAAAGTGTTGTCCCTAGTGTAATCCGCGTATACGATAATAAAGTAGATATGGGTTTCGATACCTCTTCGGATATGGCAAGGCGTGAGTAAATCAAAGCACAGCACAGGAATAACCAAACAATAAAAACTAGTGGCGAATAGACTCGTAAATGAATCAAAGATACTATCTGAACTGTTTCCGTGTACTCGTATTTAATCGCTGTGGCCGAGCTGAGAATTTTTTTTCCTTTAGTCAACTCTTAATGGGTTATTGATACGAGTTTGCCGGTTGAGAACACGACTGAATTGTAGTTGATAATCCAAGTGATGCAACAATGATCGGCTCGCTCTTATACCACAATACATGGTGCTTTCTATCATTAGTACGATCACACTATGTCTGTTTCCAGACCTACCCTATGATCTTATTGTTGCTGCATTCCTGATGTCTAGTTTTACTTGCAAATTAGTCATCTGCTGGCATATATCATGCCCGTATCTTATATACATATCTTCACACAAATCACAAACAGAAGATAATTTCGTTTGAGGCAATGTAAATATTTACATTATTCTTAAGGTTTCTTCCCATCTGCAGGGTACATAATTTTTGGGGAATAAAAGTAAGTCTCCAGATCTATTGAGGACAAGCCCGGAGAGCAGTTAAGAAATATGGCTTGTTTCACACTTTTCGAGGCCCCTCCCTTGACTACTACCCTGTGCTGGGTCGGCGGCCACTTTTCCATTGAAAACAGGCGAGCTTTGTTTTGTTTTTCCTCATTTGCTTGCGGTGATGATAATGAAAATATTATTATAATATAATAAAAGACAAAGCATTCAGTCGGAGTCGTTAATTAATGGCATCAGCACGCACTATCAGAACATTGTTAAACGGCCATAAAACGTAAATTGAAAATAAAAAAGGTCCTAGAAATAATCATGCAAATGACAAACCAAACAAATCCCACAGTTAATTTATATAATGGGGCAATCGGTAGATTACTTTGCCAGACGACGATCCGCGCCGACATGGTTTACTTCGTAAATGGGGAGAGGACACCTCTGCTACTCCGGGTGGTGCCAAATCATCTCCACACATTAGCCTGTTAAGCATTGTTAATTAAGTATAGAAATCATTTACAGGACTTTAATCAATTCTTAATTTTATTCTTCCAATAGCACGAGGATTTGGAGCTCGCCACTGGCAGGCAATCCTCCTGTTCGTCGGCATGATGATCAACTACTTTCAGCGCGTCGACATATCGGCCGCCATCGTACCGATGACACAATCCACTGCCGGGGCCCCCTACTACAGCTGGGATTTGTCGGATAAGTCCCTGATACTGAGCAGCTTCTTCTGGGGCTATGTCGTCTCGCAGGTTCCCTCAGGTTTGCTGGCCAAACGTTTCGGGGCAAAAATAGTTCTGGGATCGGCCACCGCCATCGGCGGAGTCTTGTCATTTTTCCATCCCATGGCGGCGGCCAATGGCTGGGAGAGTGTCTGCGTATTGCGGGTCCTCACCGGTCTAGTTCAAGGCACTGTCTACCCCTGTGTACACACCTTGTTGGCCAAATGGGTGCCGCGCACGGAGCGGGGCTTCCTTACCACCGGCATCTATTCGGGCGCCCAGTTCGGGACGGCTGTTATTCTGGTCACGAGTGGATTCATTTTCGAGTCGAGCATGGGCTGGCCCGGACTGTTCTACTTGTCTGGAGGCCTTAGCTTGGCCTGGGCGTTGCTCTTTTTCTGGCAGGCTGCCGACGAACCAGCCACAGCACGCAACATCACGAAGGCGGAACGGGAGTACATCGAGAGCCTCACAGGCAGCAACAGTAGCAGTCAGGTATGTACAACACACCAGTTGATTTTATTCCAGAGTAAGCATAGTCTGATTTCGTTTTGTCCGTCTACTCCAGTCCATGCCAGTGCCCTGGATCTCGATATTCAAATCGCCAGCCTTTTACGGACTTTTGGCCGCTCACTGCGGCTTCACCTGGGGATTCTACACGCTGCTAACCGAGATGCCCTCGTACATGAGCAAGGTTCTGCAGTTGGATGTCAAATCGAATGCATTCCTCTCCTCCCTGCCATACTTTGCCATGGGAGTGCTCTGCCTGGTGGTCAGCCCCATATCGGATCTGCTCATCAACCGAGGCGTCATTTCGACCACGACTGCCCGCAAGCTCTTCAACTCGATTGGACAGTGGGGACCGATGACCTGCCTGATCGGACTGGGCTACATGACCGCCGACGAGAAGACCTGGGCCATTCTACTGCTGACGCTTGCCGTGGGAATCAATGCGGGCTGCTCCTGTGGTTACCTCATTAACCACATTGATTTGTCGCCCAACTTTGCCGGTCCTATGATGGGCGTAACCAACGGAATTGCCGGTGTGACATCTATTGTCGCGCCGTTGGTGGTCGGCGCCATTCTAACCGAGGAGGAGGATCCGAGCCAATGGCGTACGGTCTTCTTCATCACCGGGGCAGTTTACTTAGTATGCAACACCTTGTTTGTGATATTTGGCAAGGCCACTGTGCAGTCCTGGAACGAGCCAAAGAACCTGTCCAGCACGATAACCTTGCGCAACCACATTGAGAACGACTCCAAGACCATTGCTCCCACGACAGACAAGGACAATCGTTTTTAATATGCTGTACCTCGACCCTGTCCACAATCTCGTTTACACTATTATGGCTCTATAAGTTACTATAATATACAATTTCTGTATGGGTAGATAGTTCGGGACACGCGTCTAGCAAATCAGCGATATTTGATATATGCTTTAGTTATAATTAAAGACTTTGGTTTACGTTTATGTTAATGCTAGGCTTAATATGACTACAATTTGTGATAAGCTTAATATAAAGTTTACGATGTGTGGCACGTTTCATATGTATTATGTCCGGAATATGTTTAAATATTTGAATTGTCTTATCATCGTCTGTCTCTGCTTGCTCCGAGCATACCAATAAATATTTACAATACTAAATTCTTTGTTCGTCTGACGAGAAGTAAAGGAACCTAATCACTTTTATCCACTGCTTCCAGCCCCGTTCAGAACTGTCTCGATATTGGAATGGAAGCGTACCGATTTCGTTGCATGTTACTTGACCTTTCGCTGCAACTGCCGCTGTTCGTTAAGTCGCTGATTAATGCGGCGCGAAGATGACAGTGTGCGTAGCATTGTCCAAATGGCCATCGTCCAGGTGAGTATAATGGTGCCATAAAGAACAGGAGCATATGCATTCGTATTGCCAACGGGTATTTCTGCTCTTAGAGGCGCCCTCAGCTGGTATTCCACATGTATTTGCTTCCAGTTGCAACGCTCCAGATTGTGGAGGGTTGTCGGCTCCGTATCTGTGACGATGTTTTCGTCAAATCTGCTTTTGTGCGCGTTCAGGCAGTACAGCTTATCAGGTCGGGCAACCAATTCATTGTCAACCAGCTCACTATCAGCGATCGGACAGTTCAGATAGAGTTCTGGCGTAGCTATAGCTACCATGCTGGTGGATCTGTAAGGTGTTTGCGGTTAATATAAATGCAATCGAGTATGCTTTACAATAGTCAAGAACACTGAACCTCTTATCGCTCGGTGCGTGATAGCGAAAATGAATTGGAAGCGTTACAATTTCCATTAGTTTCGGCACGCCGCGCAACAACACAGAGAACGGCTGCGCCCTCTCAGTTGGCTCTTCAATGTTCACAAACTTCGGGTAGACGGCACTTAGCTGGAAAGTCAATAGGATAAGCCTAAGATTCCATTTCAAAGAACTGCAGACAAACTTACTCTTCTGAGGCGCTGCAAATCATCCAGCTCGTCGGTGCTTATGTAAACGGCTGCTGGCAGCGGTTGCAGCAGCATATAGTCACAGTCCTTGCCCGCCAGGGGAAAATCGAACTGCACTCTGTACGTTAGTGTTCTGTCGTATACATAGAATACAATTCATAAAATTATTTGTTGGACAGTTCACACTACCGACCTGTGCATGCCGGCCTTCTCCATTTCGACGTGCACTATCGGCTGTTGCAGAAGATAGCTGTGCGCTGCACTTGCCAGGAGCGCAATCACACCTATTGCACTCATCCAATTAGGCTTTGAAATCATTTTAAGCTAATAAAACGAACAATTCTCAAGCAAATTTGTAAATAAAAACATTCCGTTTCATTTCCGTCTCATTTTCAAAATATACCGTAAATATACTGACGGACTCAAGTTCTATTTTACATATTCGGTTTAATATTACTAGCTAGATAGAACATTTAGCCATGCCCAGATAGTTTTATCCGTTTAATGAATCAATTTTCTACTTGACTGGCTTATAAAATACTTGGCTTTTATTGTTTTTGCCTCAATTTTGGTTCTCATCAACAATATAGCTGAAAAACCGAACTTAGCCCTCTTATGCCCCCTCTATTTAAATAGTTCAAACACTGGAGGTAAATGGCGGAAAATATTAACGATTGTAAATATTTCCTCTGAACTTACATAAAAACACACTATATCTTTCTCCTACACTGCGCTAACATTATGAAATTTTAATTATTTTCGGTGGAAAATTGAAACACCCCCTTGGCTTATAATAGGTTAACTGTTCTCCGTCAACGATTAAAAACTATATTGCTCAATTTTGATGTTCCGTCGAGTATTATGAGCTATATAAACCATTTAGCCATGCCCACATAATTTTATCCAATTAATGAAACTATTTTCTATTTGACTGGTCTATTTTAAATACTTGCTCTTATTAGATTTTGCCAAGAACAGGTCAAACAAATAAAACGTAAGAGAAAAGTCGTTCTTATTACTAAATTTTGATATTCCGTTGAATAATGCTGACTAACTAAAACCCTTAGCTCTACCCACATAGTTTTAACGCATTGATGAAGATTGAGAGCTAAAAGAACCAATAACCGTTTCGAAGAAAGCAGATCGGCCAGCGCTACTATCGACTGGATGCGAGTGGTGCGCGCCAAATAGGTATTGTTTGAAAGTAAAAAAAACGAAAAGAATACAAATGCAATCCATTGGAATAAATGATACACGTAAGTACGATTTGAGAGCGAAAATTAATAAAACCTGCGTATGGAACCATTTTTTCTTAGATATATCTTTAAAAAGTGTTAAAAATACCATAAACGGTCACCCTACTCTTTTTCTTCTTCCTCTTGACTTTTGCCATTCACACGTACCACTGTTGCCCTGCGTCACTGCTTTTTTCCGTTATGTTATAGTAAAAAGCAACATATTTTCCATTTACATTTTCTCTTTATTCATTATTCATTTTAGCTATGAATGACTAATCAAAATTGAATCGCCGCTTTCCATCGAACCGATAGCCATAGGCTGCTGCATTTTTTGTGTCCACCAGCGCAGGATTGCGATGTTTAAAGAAACTACCATGACCATGAGCGGGACGAGAGGCGCTATTCGGGATTCCTTCAACTTCCCGCGGATAGAAAGCTTCGAACATGCCCTCAGGTGGAAGGCAGCATTCTGCTATTTTGGGATCATTTGGATCATAGGGTTTGGCATTCATCAGTGGCATTCGGGCCAACGAGAAAACAGCCAATATATTGAATAGTTTTGTAACCACATTCATTATGTATCAATTACGCACGCACGCGAGCGGTTTGTTTACTTTTACTTTTCGGCTACAAGACAAGACAGAACTGAACCCGCTTAAGCCCCGTTAAGACCCGTTGCAAGCTGTGGACCAAGTAAACTTACCAATGTTGGCCAAAACGAATGGCTGGTGTAGCATTAATATGAATGTATGTGTAATGTATTTTGTGTTTTTGTTGTTGCAGACAGCTGTTGAATGCTGTTTGACTTAGCCGGGTTGGCAGCACTACACAAAAAAGCTTCCCATCTGGCATCTTTGAATATAAAGTCCCCCATTCTATCCCCACAGCCCACATTATCAACGATTTCGCGCATCATAAAAGCCGAACAAAGGACCACAGTTTTTAAGGAAAATTGATTAAAAGAACTTCATTGAATCAAACAACACACTGTTTATAATGACTATCCACCAAGGAAAGCTGGTTGTAGATCTAACAACTTTGACCGGTAAGTTTGTACCCGGTCAGAAATATGTATGCAAATGAGAGGAATTTCACCGACACAGCCAAACGAATATACAATTCCAAGAAATGGCATTTATTTGCAAGCTGCAAGGGCAGCTGGCACCTCCTTCACATGCTTTTTGTTTACGTTTACAATCCAATAAAATCATTTCCGGTCGAATTCACAGAAGTATAACGGATGCTTTCCACAACAATTTGAAATATAAGTTTATCAAAATGAACAATTCTTCTCATTTTGTTCAGAAAGTACTTCCAATCATTTAGATTTAAGGGCAAATTCACCATCGAGCGTGCGTGTTACCACCCTCAAACGAAGATCATGAGTTCCTGCAGATCTAATTTGTTGGTGTTTCGGCTACATACATAAGCCTTGTGCAAAGTTCATTGCGACTAAACGTACAATGCATTCTGACGACCACAAAATCATCATTATCAGAGCAGACAAAAGTCCCGCTGGAGGCCATGCAAGACAATTCCATGCCCATAGTGCTTTACAGTCTCAGTCCCTCTAGAGGTTTTAAGCTGGAAGGCAGTTCTCAGAATTTTGCATACATATGCATGTATGTATGTACATATTGAATTTATAAATTTGTATTGATAACCGCTAATCGCAGAGCCCCTCAATAATCATGAACGCTATCCTCCTATTCCGTTGCCACCGCCTGAGAGAAGAGAACCATCAACAACATCTCAGGCGTTTGACGCTGCGGTGCTGTTTAAAGCAGCACCGCTCTCGGAGTCTGAACAAATCACAGTACGAGTACCTACCCATGGGTATGAGGAAGTCTATGGGGAGGAGGTTAAGAACATACACTTCGACGACCAGACCATACGCAAAGGCTTCATTCGCAAGGTTTATTCCATTCTGCTGGTAAGTACCTTCCAATAAAAACAAGTATCAATAATGGGATTGACGTTAGCTTACATTTGCAGGTACAATTGCTTTTCACCTGTGGAACTATCGGCCTTTTTCTGTACCACGAGCCAACAAAAATGTTTGTGCAGAAGAATCCCGTTGTGCTCATAGTGGCCGCAGTCCTTAATATCATAGTTCTGATCATGATAGTCTGTATAGAAGGTGTCCGACGCGCTCATCCCACAAACCTTGTTTGTCTTGGAATCTTCACTGTGACAATGTCTCTGATGCTGGGCTGCGTTTCCAGCGTAATGAACGCCAACTTGGTGCTTATCGCTGTTGGAGTAACCGCGTTCCTGGTCATCGGCCTGTCTGTTTATGCCATTCAAACGAAAGTTGACTACACCGCCATGGGCGGGGTCCTAGTCACATTTGTGATGTGCATCATCATCTTTGGCTTGAGCAACATGCTCATGCCGAGCCTCACCGAAAATATAGTCATGTCGTCATTAATGGCCATTATTGCCTGCTTCTTCCTCATCTACGATACACAACAGATCGTCGGCGGGAATCACGAATATCAGTTCAGTCCGGAGGAATACGTATTTGCCGCTCTCACACTGTACGTCGATGTGGTTCGCATTCTCGTATATATCCTACGGATTCTTCAAAAGTTCAACTAGTGGATTGCTAAAAAGATCCCACGACAGTATCCTTTCGCAAGGCAGGATCCGATCCATGCTCTGCTCTCAATTTTATGGACTTGTTAATGTATTTATTTGCTGTAAGATGATAAGTGATAAGTGATCGAAAAGCAGTGCCAAGCCAACAGCGATCGAAACAGAATGTTACATCGCAATTGTTGCAACTAATTTTGTTCTGCGCCTGGCGCATTACGAGTGCATGCCAAAGTGCTGTATCCAAAATAGAAATACGACTGTTGCATTATTGGTAATTCAATATTTTATAAACTTAATTTTTTGGCTCGTTTTGCCCTACGGTAGTTACAATAAGTTTATTATTTAATTATACTGTATATCTGTGTGTACGTGTACGTGTATGTGTATAGTTATGGTTATTGGTATGGGTGTAACTATAAAATACAATCACAAAATGTATGCCATTTGATATACTTATGTATTTACAGGGTATTTACGTGGTAGAAAATATCTAAACAGGGGAGTTTAACGATCCTCGAAGCGAAAAACGAGTAAGTTAAACAGTAAGTTAAATAGTAAGTAACTAGGGCTTGACTAAAGGGGTTGGTTGTATCGATCATGGTCCTGATCATGGTATCCAGCATCTCAAGTGTAGAGGTTGCCGAGGGATCACGATCCCATCATCGACAAGATGGGAATAGCATGCGTGCTAGCTAAACTAGATTAAAGACTTTTATTCGGTTTAAGGTTTTGCAAATTGCCATCAAGCTCTACCCACATCATTTTTTCCCATTAATGAATAATGGTTCTATGATATTAGCTACTTTAAGATCTTTTGTGTATTTTATTGTGTCTAAAACAAGGTATAAACCAAAAATGTCAACAGAAAACAGTGGCAACGTAAGTAAGTTGGAATGTCACGTCATTTCTTGCTTGTATATGAAGATACTGTTTTTAAACCTTAGTAAAGACCTTTTCCCATATTGATTTTTATCATTTGATTAGTATCTTGTATATATATCCTGATCCTGATACTTATTCTTGGTCTCTGTGAGAAGACAATAAAATGTCGTTGAAATAGTTTTAAAACAGAGACTGAAATGACAAACATTCTCTCAGTTCTATAATACCCATTTCCCCAGGGTATGCAAATGTTGCTCAAGCCGCGCACATGTTGTTGCCGATTTCTCGGCACATGAGTCTATTTCATTTTATTTGGTGTTGCCATAACGGTTGAATTCAATACTTTGGTTTGAGCGCGAAATTTAAAAAGTAATGTCCAATTGATGATTATTTCAAATTCAGTTCTTTGTACAGAGCGGATCCTTGTCGCGCCAATTTATCAGCCATTTCGTTGCCTTTAATGCCCTTGTGGGCCTCCACATAGTTCTAACGGAAACAATACATAACAAAAAAAAAAAATCAATGTAAGCGAAATACAAACCCATTTTACTTTGATGTCCTTGTTTTGGAGTAGCTCGTCCAGCTCCTTAAAATCCACTACATTCTTTACCGGCTGATTGTTTGCCAACATCCAGCCTCTCCTCTTCCAGCCTTGCACCCACAAGGTTATAGAGTTGATCAGGAACTGAGAGTCCGTGTAAATGCAAAGCTTCCCAATGCCTAAATCCCGTGCTGTCTTAATGGCATGAATCGCTGCCTGTATCTCGCCCACGTTATTTGTGACGCGTCCGCTCACTGGTTTAGCTGCATTTCTGCATGGGCATTTAGCAAAGAATTTAATAGCTTTCCGACGGTGGCTTCCACTTACTTACAGCTTGTGATTGTCGCCAAAATAGACTCCATACCCGGCACATGCACCCTTACGACCATTTCCTATACAAGAGCCGTCTGTGTATACAATGACATAACCCTCGGTGTCGATTTCAAAAACAAATTCACCGACGTGCTTGAGGCCAGCTGCTTCCGCAACTCGGGATACATGACGAGGTACTTTCTTTTGCCTATCGTCGCTGTCGTCCCCTTTGCGTTTCTTTGTCGCCACATAGAACGAAAAAGAGAGTTTAACTCATACATGTCAAACTAAAGTTCTGTTCTTGGTTACCAGATTACTGCTGCTAGCTGGTTTCGCATCTCCCTCCACTTCATTCATGGCTGCATTCTAGAAGTAAAACAAACAAAAATATGAAGCCTTAATCGCAGCCGAACATATTGTCTTGCTTACCAGCTCGTCCTCCACCAGGTCGTGATCTTCGTCCGGCCATGCTTCTGTATATTGAGGCTTCTGTGGCTTTATAGTGCCCCAGTTGGCTGGCGGAGGCTGCTTTTGTCCCAGTGGCACTGCTACTTCGTGGGGTGCGTAGGATCCTTTAATGTTAATGAATTGCTCCGCTTCCTGGCGTGTGTTAAATTTCTTATACACTGCATTCTTGAAGCCCTTCACTTGCTGCTCACATTTGTCCCAAGTGTCATAGATGCCCGCCTTTCGCCCATTCGCCACAGCATAGAATGCCATTGTTCGCTGGATTCGCAAGGAACGGAGTAGCAACAACATGATAAGTGTAATAAATAAATATTTTTTATTTACCTCCCGGGTTTTGTAGTTACCTAGAGTGTGACCAACCCTCAGAAATATACCATATACCGAAACATACCATCTCATTTAAAAAAAAATACCGTAAATATACTGACGAATTCAAGTTCTATTTTTTACATATTCCTCGTTTTTGATCTTCCGTTGAATATTACTAGCTAGATAGATCTCTCAGCCCTGCCCACATAATTTTATTGGATTTCTATATACCGTTGAAAATGAAATTTAATAGATTGATGAAATTGACAAAATATACTGAAAAGCATTAAAAATACCGTAAACGGTCACTCTCCTGGCCCTGCCAGATCGGCCAACACAACGTAAACAAACAGCCAGGGTTGCCAGCTGCGACCAAGCATTGAACAGAGAGTGGATTAAAAATAAGTTTTCGTCGATTTTGGATTAGAAACAATGTATCAGCCTCCGACTCCAGCGCAGCAGGTGCCTGTTCTACTGCCGCCCGCTGAAGACCCTCCGCCACCTGGTGTGAAGGATCCCAGCTCATCCTCCTACAACTACAGCCAAAACGCTACGCCCCCGGTGAACGACTACGCTCAGGGCTCTACACCTTATTACAGGTATCCAGACGCCGCCTCTTTTAACGCTTCAGCAGCGCCAACTTTCGATCCCTACCATCAAGGAGCGTACGGGTATGAGGGTTATCAGTACCAAGGACCACCGTACGCCCAATACGACCAAGGCGCGTATGCATACGAAGGCTACAAATACCAAGATCGGTACTCGTACACGCCGAACTCTCGCCCGACTAACCCAAGACCCCAGTCGTACAATGTGAATCCAGTCTACGGAAACCACTCGGGGGAGTACAGTTACTCCAAGCGATATGATCCACGACATGCGTACTACCCCCAGAGGGAACCGCGCCCATCGCAGCATTATTACCCTCCAAGAGGTCCCCCAGCCGAGGAGTATGGTCCTCGGAGCTATCGAGAAAGATACGAGCCCGCAGATGGGAAAGCGCCGCAATCCAAGACAAAACCAAAAGTGGAAACGGAGCGAGATCGCCTTCTCCGCCAATGGTGCTCCAACTATTGCGAGAAGCCAGAGGATTACATTGAGAAAATGAATGCCCTCAACGATACGGCAGCCACAGTCGAGTCTTGGGTACGATCCTCGCCAGCCGAGCCATATTACGAACGCACCAATAACGAAAATGAGGTCAGGAGCAAAAAGCGTTTGCAGAAATTGTGCGATCTCTTTGAGGACGAACTACTTAAGCGAGCAGATCGAGTGCGCAAGACATTTCCTGTCTATGCGCCGCCTCCGAGGAAGGCGCGACGTCGCGTCTGCAAGCACAAACACAAGTCGGAGGCCTGCTCCTCGTCGTCCGATGACGACTCGGACGAAGACGGCTTCAAGGTGGAGCAGGACTGCTGCATGGAGGAGTTGTCGCGCAAGGTGCAGCATCCGCAGCGTGTTCATGCCGATCTCTGGCACAACGATGCGGGCGAGATGAATGACGGTCCCCTATGTCGCTGCTCTGCAAAGTCGCGTCGCAGCGGTATCCGGCATGGCATCTATCCCGGAGAGACCGGCTACAAGCTGTGCGACAAGGCCACAAACAACGCCAACAGTCTGTTTCATTATCGCATCACCATATCGCCGCCCACCAACTTTCTGACCAAGACGCCAACTATTATCAAACACGATGAGCACGAGTTTCTCTTCGAGGGATTCTCGCTGCTGTCCCACGTGCGCCTCACCGATCTGCCGGTCTGCAAGGTGATTCGCTTCAATATAGAGTACACAATTGAATACGACGAGGAGAAGATGCCCGACAACTTCACCATTCACGAGCTGGACCTTTTTTGTAAGCATGCATGAGCCATCATTTTTAGTTCTTCATTGATTATTCTCTCCCCTTTGCATCTCAGTCAAATACCTGTTTCACGAGCTGCTGGAGCTGGTTGACTTTAACCTGGAGCCCAATACTGGAGCTGATGGTGTTGAATCCTGCCCAGCGTTTCATTTTCTCCCCCGGTTCGTGCGTGACCTGCCCGACAATGGCAAAGAGGTGCTGGCGATGTGTGAGGTACTCAAGTATCTGCTGGACAACTCGGCCGAACTGGTGGAGCGGCAGCAGTTGCTTCACTTGAACCAGATCAGTCAGAGCGAATGGCAAAACTATGTGGACTTTATAAAGGGTATGCTGGTGACCAAGCCGGGCCACAAGCCATGCTCGTTGCGTGTGGACCAGTTGGACAGGAACAACTCGGACTTGCCCGAGTGCGTGCACCAGGAGTCGGGGATCTCGCATCCGGCCATTGTGCACTTTGGCATACGTCCTCCCCAGTTGAGCTATGCGGGCAATCCGGAGTACCAGAAGGCCTGGCGTGATTACGTCAAGTTCCGGCATTTAATGGCAAACATGTCGAAGCCCTCGTTCAAGGACAAACGCAAGCTAGAGGATAAGGAGCAGCGGCTTCAGGAGATGCGCACTCAGGGACGGATGAAGCGCAACATCACGGTGGCCATCAGCTCGGAGGGTTTCTTTCGAACCGGCATCATGTGCGACATTGTGCAGCATGCCATGCTGATACCCGTGCTGACGTGCCATTTGCGCTTCCACAAGTCGCTGGACCTGCTCGAGGAGAGCATTGGCTACCAATTCAAGAATCGCTATCTTCTGCAGCTGGCGCTGACGCATCCCTCGTACAAGGAGAACTACGGCACCAATCCGGACCATGCTCGCAACTCGCTCACCAACTGTGGTATACGGCAGCCGGAGTACGGGGACCGCAAGATCCACTACATGAACACAAGGAAGCGGGGCATCAACACGCTGGTCAGCATTATGTCCCGCTTTGGCAAGGATCAGGAGACCGTTTCGAATATCACCCACAACGAACGCCTGGAGTTCCTGGGCGACGCTGTCGTCGAATTCCTCAGTTCGATTCATTTGTTCTTCATGTTCCCAGAGCTTGAGGAGGGCGGCCTGGCCACCTACCGAGCTGCCATTGTGCAAAATCAGCATTTGGCTCTCTTGGCGAAGAAATTGCAGCTAGAGGAGTTTATGCTGTATGCCCATGGTTCCGATTTGTGCCACGAACTGGAACTGCGGCATGCGATGGCCAATTGCTTTGAGGCCCTGATGGGAGCGCTTTTGCTGGACGGCGGTATCAAAGTGGCCGACGAAGTCTTTACGGAGGCATTGTTCAGGAAGGAGGGCAAACTTTTGAACATTTGGAAGAACCTGCCGGAGCATCCGCTGCAGGAACAGGAGCCTTTGGGAGATCGTCGTTGCATTGATTCTTATCGCGTCCTGAAGGATCTAACTAAGTTCGAAGACTCGATTGGACTTAAGTTCAAGCACATCCGCCTTTTGGCCCGCGCCTTCACCGACCGCTCTATCGGTTTCACCCACCTCACGCTGGGCTCCAATCAGCGGTTAGAGTTCCTGGGCGACACTGTCCTCCAGTTGATAAGCTCGGAATACCTGTATCGTCACTTCCCCGAGCATCACGAGGGCCATTTGTCGCTTCTACGCTCTTCGCTGGTCAATAATCGCACTCAGGCCGTAGTGTGCGATGACCTGGGCATGACCAAGTATGCCGTCTACGCTAATCCCAAGGCAGACCTAAAGACCAAAGACCGCGCTGATCTGCTGGAGGCATTTCTGGGTTCGCTATATGTCGACAAGGGTCTGCTGTTCTGCGAGCAGTTCTGCCATGTCTGCCTGTTTCCACGTCTCCAGTTGTTTATCATGAACCAGGACTGGAACGACCCAAAGTCCAAGCTGCAGCAATGTTGCCTCACACTCCGCACTATGGACGGCGGGGAGCCGGACATACCCTACTACAAGGTGGTCGAGGCCAGTGGTCCGACCAACACGCGTGTCTACAAGGTGGCTGTCTACTTCCGATCAAAGCGCTTAGCCACCTCTAGTGGTGCCTCCATTCAGCAGGCCGAGATGAACGCAGCAAAGCAGGCCTTGGAGAACTCGCGGGACCTTTTCCCGCAGTTGGATCACCAGAAACGGGTGATTGCCAAAAGCATTAAGAAGCAGACGGGCAGCGAGGTGGACAACGATGCCGACAAACAGCAGGACGAGGACAAGGCCAAGAAGCCCAAATATACGGCGGTCCTGCAGGATGAATCCCACTTGCCCAAGCAGTATCGCATGCATGAAAACATCTCCAGCGACGAGTTACCGGAGGATGATGAACTTGACAATGGCACAGCCAAGAGTCCGACTGGTAAGTACTCGAAGCAATTTTGGATGATGCAACAGTTGGTAATCGTTTATCTCCAGCAGCCCATCGCTTGCCACGGACTGGAGTCGACACCGACAGCAGCAGTGACAGCGACAGCGACAGCGACGACTCCAAAATAACTCCCAAGCGCCGTCGCCGCATGCCATCCTCGCCATCGTCCTCATCGCCATTATCTTAGAAGTCGACTAGATGTGTACTTAACTTCTTTCAAAGTCGCTTGCATTTCCAAAATGTACTTTAAATAAAACGTAGCTCTGCCAAAATAAATTAATTCGAAACAAAATTAGTTTTTGTAAATATTTTAGCCAATTGAAACAAAACATGAATGCTCTACGAATTATGAGCCCAACAATGTGAAATGCTTTCTCATTTCATGGAAGTTTCACGTCCAGTGCTATTTGAAGAGGGACAATCGTCGCCCCAGACCGGTGCGTCCAGCACCACCAAGCGCGGAGGTTACATGGCTCATTTCGGGCAGGCCGGAAATGTCTCCACGTGCGGCCAGTGATGGTGGGGAGCTGAGCAGTCGTGTGGCCACACGTTGTATATCAGCGGCGGACACTTTCTCTGTAAAAGGGAGTATTTACGAAAACAGTTTAATCTTGCACTCTACTTACCTATCTCCTTAATGAAATGCTCTGGCCGCTTACGATGCCCAGACACGAGCACCTGACGCCCGACATCCTCGAACACTACTGGTCGCGATTCCAGGTTCATCAGTAGCATCGATTGCAGCTGTATTTTCGAGCGCATCAACTCCTCGCGACCCGGTTCGGCTGCCATGCTCAACAGTTCGCGTATTATCACCTCGACCATGTCGTTCAAGTGCTGCGGCGGCGCACTGCCGTGTATGCAGAACAAGCCGCTGTCGGTATAGGCATGATTGTATGCCGTGGCACTGTACATCCAATGGTAGCGATTTAGGACTTTTGTGTAGAGGCGCGAGTACATGCCCTTGCCAGGACCGCCGGAAGAGAAGGAGCCCCCGCCACCCATCATTATGTTGAGCACGCAGAGGGGCACAAAGTCTGGATCCTGGTGAGCGCATCCTTCAAAGCCAAGGACGACATGCGCCAGTTCTGGCAGACCCGCAGCCGCATAAATGGGAATTTCGCATTGCTCCTAGTAATAATATAAATAGCTTTGTTATAGATAGATAACGGCAAGTTGCAATAATATACAACGCTCACCTTCACAATACCGCCAGTGTACTGGGCGATAGATGTGTCTACCTCATTAGGTCCTACGTTGCTTTCTGGCTCGCTCTCCCAGATGGCTTCCTCTTCTACAAAGTACTTCCTCACGTGCTCCACCAGTTCGTCGTGATCCACCTGCAATAACGAGCGTTACTTGAAGTGGAAAAGTAATAAGAAAAACAACTTACACCAACGCCTGCGAAAACCATGCGGCTGGGAGAGTGATGATGCTTCAGGTAGTTCATTAGCACAGCCCGATCTATGCTTTCCAGAGTCTCTGGAGGGCAGAGCTTTGGCAGGCCTAGAGTATTGTCCCTGTACGCAGCTGCGTGTATCATGTCCATCAGTATCGGTTCCTGCTCGGGGCGCATGCCCAGCGTCTCCAGCTCGAAGTTGACGGCACGCGCTGCTAGATTCACTTCCTGCTCGCTTATCGTGGGTCGTAGAGTGACATCCGCCAAGAGACGCGTAACCGAGTCAATGGCCCTGCTGTCAATGCTGGCAGCATAGATGAGGGTATCGCGCGAGGTCTGACAGTCGCAGATGCCACCGTTCTTCTCCAGCTCTTTCAGTATGGCATCTCTGTTGGGAAAGTTAACTGTGGACTTTGGAATATAACGAAAATTAAGGATTGTCCAACATATTTCAAAGCAAACTTACATTGAAGGCTAGCTTTTCCAGAAAATGCGACACACCTCCGGGATAGGCCACCTCATAGCGTGGGCCCGAGTTTATAACCAGTCCGACAGTACAGAATTGTCCGTAGCGCGGCTCCGAGGCAATGCGCAGTCCATTGGAAAGGGTCGTTACCTTTGTGGCGGCACTCTCAGCCATTGGCTCTGCGTATACAGCCTCCGGCATGTTTGGCAGTGGTTCTGTTAATGGCGGAAGGTGCGTTACGATTTGCTTCGACGGCGTATTAACCTTGTTGTGGCCATCTTTGTCTCGCAGGCCGCCAGTGATTCTCCCTATGCCAGTGCCACTGCCAATTTCATCGCTGCCAACTTTCGTAACTTTGGTGGCGAAACGACGTGGAAATCTGCGAAATAAGCGTCAAAAGATCATGATTATATTCGCCGGGTCTGACATGCACACCAGCCCCCCAAACCCCAACCACCACTCCACCCAAAACTACACGATTCTTACGTGCGCCAGGAGTGCTTGAGCGTTTTCAGCATGCCGATGCCTCGCGCGTTCATTTTGCTGCAGGTTTGGTGTTGTAACCGATATCTTCAAATTTTTATAACTTAAAATTGAATTTGATTCAAAAACATATTCTATTTTATTTCGGAATCAAAAATGTGCGAAGGAATGAATTTTGACTCTTCTTCTGACCAAAATACGTCACAAAGTTCAAAATATACCGTAAATGTACTGACGAATTATTTGTATTCAAGTTGCATCATATTCCTAGTTTTTGATGTTCGGTTGAATATTACTAGCTAGCTAAGGCTCTCAGCTTCAGACTCTTAATTTTATCCGATTACTAAATCAATTTCGCACAAGACTGGTTGAATTTAAGTTTTCATTCTTATTGGACTGATCATAAAATAAGGTTTAAACAAAAACAGTCAACAAAAATGTTCAATAAATTAATTTCCTTACGTAGTAATTAAATGCTAACTACTCATTTGCTACATATTAACTACATTTTCATGTAACTACGAAAAGCGACACCTTAAGGGGAAATGTGTAAGTGTTTGGCCGTTTTTTTTTTAAGCCCCATGCAAGCGACATCTTTTAAATAATTAAGATTTTGATGGCAAATTTGATGCTGACTACGAACTAGTATTCGATGTGGCCTGGAACATGGCTCTAAATGGCATTTCTATACGATTTCTACATTGATGCATTGGACAAGAGGGTGCGTCTTAAAATATACTGGAAAATACTAGAAAAATATTATGAAACTGCAAGGTGTGTGAGATGGCCAAGGTGGCAACAAAATCAGTGTGACCGCGGATTTATTGAGAAAATATACCGTCCGACCCTCAGATTTATACCAAAATTTACGATCTCATCGTAAATATTCTGACGAATTTAAATTCTATTATTCACATTCCTTGATTTTGATATTCCGTTGAATAATGCTGACCAACTAAAACCCTTAGCTCTACCCACATAGTTTTATCGCATTGATGAAGATTGAGAGCTAAAAGAACCAATAACCGTTTCGAAGACAGCAGATCGACCAGCGCTACTATCGACTGGATGCGAGTGGTGCGCGCCAAATGGGTATTGTTTGAAAGTGAAAAAACGAAAAGAATACAAATGCAATCCATTGGAATAAATGATTCACGTAAGTACGATTTGAGAGCGAAAATTAAAAAAACCTGCGTGGAACCAGTTTTTCTTAGGTATATCTTTGAAAAGTGTTAAAAAATACCGTGAACGGTCACCCTGCTCTTCTTTTTCTTCTTCCTCTTGACTTTTGCCATTCACACGTACCAGTGTTGCCCTGTTAAGTTTCCAGTCACTGCTTTTTTCCGTTATGTTATAGTAAAAAGCAACATATTTTCCATTTACATTTTTTCTTTATTCATTATTCATTTTAGCTATGAATGACTAATCGAAATTGAATCGCCGCTTTCCATCGAACCGATAGCCATAGGCTGCTGCATTTTTTGTGTCCACCAGCGCAGGATTGCGATGTTTAAAGAAACTACCATGACCATGAGCGGGACGAGAGGCGCTATTTGGAATTCCTTCAACTTCCCGCGGATAGAAAGCCTCGAACATGCCCTCAGGTGGAAGGCAGCATTCTGCTATTTTGGGATCATTTGGATCATAGGGTTTGGCATTCATCAGTGGCATTCGGGCCAACAAGAAAACAGCCAGTATATTGAATAGTTTTGTAACCACATTCATTATGTATCAATTACGCACGCACGCGAGCTGTTTGTTTACTTTTACTTTTCGGCTACAAGACACGACAGAACTGAACCCGCTTAAGCTGTTGGCCGTTGCTGTGGACCAAGTAAACTTACCAATGTTGGCCAAAACGAATGGCTAGTGTAGCATTAATATGAATGTATGTATGTGTTTTGTGTTTTTGTTGTTGCAGACAGCTGTTGAATGCTGTTTGACTTAGCCGGGTTGGCAGCACTACACAAAAAAGCTTCCCATCTGGCATCTTTGAATATAAAGTCCCCCATTCTATCCCCACATTCGCCCACATTATCTACGATTTCGCGCATCATAAAAGCCGAACAAAGGACCACAGTTTTTAAGGAAAATGATTAAAAGAACTTGAATCAAACACACTGTTTAAAATGTCGACTATCCACCAAGGACAGCTGGTTGTAGATCTAACAACTTTGACCGGTAAGTTTGTACCTCCCCGGTCAGAAATATGTATGCAAATGAGTGAGGAATTTCACCGACACAGCAAAACGAATATACAATTCCAAGAAATGGCATTTATTTGCAAGCTGCAAGGGCAGCTGGCACCTCCTTCACATGCTTTTTGTTTACGTTTACAATCCAATAAAATCATTTCCGGTCGAATTCACAGAAGTATAACGGATGCTTTCCACAACAATTTGAAATATAAGTTTATCAAAATGAACAATTCTTCTCATTTTGTTCAGAAAGTACTTCCAATCATTTAGATTTAAGGGCAAATTCACCATCGAGCGTGCGTGTTACCACCCTCAAACGAAGATCATGAGTTCCTGCAGATCTAATTTGTTGGTGTTTCGGCTACATACATAAGCCTTGTGCAAAGTTCATTGCGACTAAACGTACAATGCATTCTGACGACCACAAAATCATCATTATCAGAGCAGACAAAAGTCCCGCTGGAGGCCATGCAAGACAATTCCATGCCCATAGTGCTTTACAGTCTCAGTCCCTCTAGAGGTTTTAAGCTGGAAGGCAGTTCTCAGAATTTTGCATACATATGCATGTATGTATGTACATATTGAATTTATAAATTTGTATTGATAACCGCTAATCGCAGAGCCCCTCAATAATCATGAACGCTATCCTCCTATTCCGTTGCCACCGCCTGAGAGAAGAGAACCATCAACAACATCTCAGGCGTTTGACGCTGCGGTGCTGTTTAAAGCAGCACCGCTCTCGGAGTCTGAACAAATCACAGTACGAGTACCTACCCATGGGTATGAGGAAGTCTATGGGGAGGAGGTTAAGAACATACACTTCGACGACCAGACCATACGCAAAGGCTTCATTCGCAAGGTTTATTCCATTCTGCTGGTAAGTACCTTCCAATAAAAACAAGTATCAATAATGGGATTGACGTTAGCTTACATTTGCAGGTACAATTGCTTTTCACCTGTGGAACTATCGGCCTTTTTCTGTACCACGAGCCAACAAAAATGTTTGTGCAGAAGAATCCCGTTGTGCTCATAGTGGCCGCAGTCCTTAATATCATAGTTGTGATCATGATAGTCTGTATAGAAGGTGTCCGACGCGCTCATCCCACAAACCTTGTTTGTCTTGGAATCTTCACTGTGACAATGTCTCTGATGCTGGGCTGCGTTTCCAGCGTAATGAACGCCAACTTGGTGCTTATCGCTGTTGGAGTAACCGCGTTCCTGGTCATCGGCCTGTCTGTTTATGCCATTCAAACGAAAGTTGACTACACCGCCATGGGCGGGGTCCTAATCACATTTGTGATGTGCATCATCATCTTTGGCTTGAGCAACATGCTCATGCCGAGCCTCACCGAAAATATAGTCTTGTCGTCTTTAATGGCCATTATTGCCTGCTTCTTCCTCATCTACGATACACAACAGATCGTCGGCGGGAATCACGAATATCAGTTCAGTCCGGAGGAATACGTATTTGCCGCTCTCACACTGTACGTCGATGTGGTTCGCATTCTCGTATATATCCTACGGATTCTTCAAAAGTTCAACTAGTGGATTGCTAAAAAGATCCCACGACAGTATCCTTTCGCAAGGCAGGATCCGATCCATGCTCTGCTCTCAATTTTATGGACTTGTTAATGTATTTATTTGCTGTAAGATGATAAGTGATAAGTGATCGAAAAGCAGTGCCAAGCCAACAGCGATCGAAACAGAATGTTGCATCGCAATTGTTGCAACTAATTTTGTTCTGCGCCTGGCGCATTACGAGTGCATGCCAAAGTGCTGTATCCAAAATAGAAATACGACTGTTGCATTATTGGTAATTCAATATTTTATAAACTTAATTTTTTGGCTCGTTTTGTCCTACGGTAGTTACAATAAGTTAATTATACTGTATATCTGTGTGTACGTGTACGTGTATGTGTATAGTTATAGTTATTGGTATGGGTGTAACTATAAAATACAATCACAAAATGTATGCCATTTGATATACTTATGTATTTACAGGGTATTTACGTGGTAGAAAATATCTAAACAGGGGAGTTTAACGATCCTCGAAGCGAAAAACGAGTAAGTTAAACAGTAAGATAAATAGTAAGTAACTAGGGCTTGACTAAAGGGGTTGGTTGTATCGATAAGCTGCACGAGTCTGCTGCTTTGATCAGGTCCTGATCATGGTATCCAGCATCTCAAGTGTAGAGGTTGCCGAGGGATCACGATCCCATCATCGACAAGATGGGAATAGCATGCGTGCTAGCTAAACTAGATTAAAGACTTTTATTCGGTTTAAGGTTTTGCAAATTGCCATCAAGCTTGCTTTGATCTACCGGCTCCTGAGTCTCCTGAGTGTCTGCGTGTCTGTCTGCGGATGCTCGTATAAAATGTTATATCAAATGCTGATCCTACTCCTGCCTGCGCTCAGTCCTCCGTGAACGGATGATCGGATGTCTCGCTGCTGTTGCGACGTCGACTCTCCAGAATGCGTGTTGCCTCCTCCAGGGTCTCCTTGTAGAACATGTTCTTGGCATCGTCGCTGGGCAGCGAGTACTTCGAGTTGTCCCAGCGCCAAGTCAGACCCAGCACAATGTTGAAGGCGGATGCATCGTAGCCGTGGCAGCCGGAGTAGCGATACAGGGGCTTCTTGTTGAACTTGCAGCCGTTCGATTGGGCACCTGGGACAGATACCGCGTACAGAAAAATACAAATTAGATAAACGATTAACTGGAAAAAGCTGTGCTTATCAACTACAAAATTATCATCTAGCAAAGTGCCAATTAGCCAATATCAGCAGTTTAGTTTTGGTCGAGTGATAAAATGGACACGGCGGACACAATAGTAGCGGAAAAATCATCGATCCAGGACACGGCCATTCAATGCGAGCTACTGCTCCCACAAGGACACCGCCAGAGGACCTACGTATTTGACATAGCAGACATTCGCCTGAGACGCCGTCTAGTGGGCCGCTTCTATGGATTGCTAGTCGTAGGCCACACACTCCGCGGAATCTGCAACAAAACAGCATCCCATTCATCCATTCCCATTCCCATTGCAGCTTCAGGTGGCCTGCACCCTGCCCTGCCTGAGGGTGATGTTGGCCTACCCACCGCCCTATCCCGGAGCGGTTGTTTCGTTTTCCTATCTGATGACCCTCTTCCTCTACACGTGCTTTTATATGTGGCGCGATTGGCGGCGACCGGCACCCTACAACTACCTCGTCCTGCTCCTCAGCACGGCGACCAGCTCACTGAACCGCAGCTTCTATCTGATGTACTTGGCCACGTCGCATTGGGTGAGTGGACATCGGTGTGGCATAGCAGTGGTAGGGCGCTGATTCAATGGTATCTTTTCAGATCTATGCCTACCCCATCATCCTAATGGCGGAGCTACTGGCGCTGATGCTCTACTCGGCACAGGATCGCTACAGATTTACCCAGGCTCGAGGAATTCTCATAATATTCCTCGTCTTTTCCATGTTTTCCCTGATGGCCTATAGGCTGGACCTGCTCTTGCAAATAGTCTACAGCATGGCCTGCACATTCGAGGCCTGGTATGTGATCTACGACACCCACTTGATGCTCTGCGGACAACATGGTTACAAGATTGGAGCCGAGGAATATGTCTATGCCGCCGGCAGCATCCACTGCGATATCCCCAGGTGCTTCTGGCGGCTGCTGAAAATGATGATCCTAAGCAAGTTCGTCGAGGCTTTTCGCTGGATACAGGGCTGCTTCACCACTGAGGTTTGTTGATCTGGCACCAGGACCCAGGCACCACATGGCACCGGAATCGATGTTATTTTAAAATTAAGTTTCGGCATTCAAAATTTTGGAATAAAGCCCAGCCCTTCTGTTCTCGAACCATGGGCATAATTTCCCCGGTAGACATCAGTAGACAACTTCCTGGAGGAACCGCTTCCTTCAACCGCAAAAAAGCGCACATATCTCAAGATAATGTAAGGTTGATCAAGGTGTATAAAACCCCTGGCGGGTATAGAAATTTTGTAGAAAAGAAATCTAAAGGGAACTTCCTTCAAATCCTTTGACCTGCTCGTTTCAGCAGGGTCATAGAAGCTCGCGAGTGGGCCCACCGTCCTTTCCATTTGAATATAATTCCCACAGAGCTGCGGCGAGCCAAAGGAGAGGTTTAAGCGCAGGTCCCCAAAGAGAAGGAAATCCAGAGAGTCTTAGATTCGCAAAACCAAGGAAATCCCAATGGCACAGCTACCGTGTACCTGTGACTCAAAAATGCTGGACCAACAGAAACAATAATATAGAAATAATCTACAAAATAGCAGTTTCAGGGTCACACACGATGATAAACCGGACCCGAGATGCCACTGCCACTCGGCTTCATTCGAAGTCGATACAAATTCCAAAAATTCCGATTATTATTCTCATCCGCGAGGCATCAATGAACTATTTCCAATACGGAGGATAGCCAAAGGCTATCGAAAATTGTCGAATCCGAATGTACGAAGATTACTGAGCTCCGGATGTGTGGCATATGCTCTCGCAGTGTTATCAGACCCTGTTCGAAGCAGAGCAGGAGATGCTTATCCCATTCCAGCGAATGTGATCAGGATGATTCGGTTGAGCTACCCATTGGGTGTGGCTTCCAGCTTCCGATCGGATTGATTTACACTTGCAAATCAAACAATCCAGTGTGAACGCATTCACTGTGTGGGATCTACAAGTTGTACACCATGGGTGGATGTGTTTACTCGGGTATAGCATTATGTCTTTACACATTGTCGTGTTGTTAAAGGAATGTCCAGACACCATGCTTGCATTACACAGCAGAATTTAGTTAGAAATGAAATGTCTGTCATCATTTGGCCATAAATCCCAAATCAGGTGAAAGTAATCATACAAATTCACCCCGATATGAGGGCCATCAAGCAAATATCGTGCAAATGGTGGTCATTAGTCCTCCAGGGGGTAGGGGCAGGGGCAAGGACGGTAGTAGATGGTATTGTAGTTGTAGTTGGGGCTGGAGCTGGAGCTGGAGCGGGGGTATGGTATATGATATGAAAGGTAATTTTGATTGATTTCCCCATTCGGTTTGGGGGAAAACCGACAGCAGTCCTGTCCTTAATGACAGTCTTCCAAACTGCCCTCTGTCTGTCTCTACTCCACTCCACTCACCAATTGGATCGATGCACTCCTGGGTGAGGCAGCACTTAAGCCACGGCAGCATGATCTTCTCGGTGACAAACAGATTGTCCACGAAGAAGACCACATCGAGATCGACCATCCGCAGGAATATGAAGTCCTCGGCATCCGACTCGAAGAAGTCGAACATCTTGGGATGGGTGAGCGAGGACACCGCCGTGGGCGTGTTCCAGCCAAGGACACCGGCCACCATGCCGCGACTCTGCAGCTCCTGCAGCTCGTGGTAGCCGCCGCGCATCCGCATGTAGTTCTCCACGAACAGCACCGACCGGGCCCGCAGCAGGGCGTCTTTTATCACAATGGGCCGGTAGGCGTGCGTCCGCTGGTCGGCGACGAACGAGGGGAACTCGGACAGGTCGTAGGTGATGACGGCGCAACGGCTGATGTTGCAGTAGGCGTTGAGGGCTTTCAGTTGCTCCTCCGACACGCCCAGGTCGTAGATGAGCAGATGCTCGCCGGGCAGCTTGACGGCGATGTTCTGGGCCAGCAGTATGGCCGATGGCGCCTGCCCCTCCTGCACGTACGTGACAATGGTGAAGTTGCTCTTGGTGCCATTGTATGGTGTTGTGATCCTCCTGTGCTGCCCCATCTCCTTCTCCCTCTCTTGGTCGTCGGTCTGTTGCGCGTTGGCGCCCGCTTCTTGTGCATGCTGGCGACGCAGATCGCTGAGCTCCTGTTCCGCCTTGGTAGCAGGAGCTGGGAGGTCCGTCTGCGGCAGCTGTTGATGATTCTGCTGCAGCTCGTTTTGCTGCTGCTGTGGCGAGCCATCCTTAGAGGCGGTGAATCCAAGCAGCACCAGATACTTGGCATCTATTTCGAGCTTCTTCCGCTCCAGGCCCACGCGTAGGTTCTCCTGTAGGAAGGGGCAAGAAGAGCAAACGAGATTATGTAAATGAGATTGTCGCAAATTAAGTTTCAATCAAGGACAGAGAGTTGACCCAGATTGCGTTCGTATAGGACTTCTTTCAGGCTGCCCCACGGTGCAAGCCCCAGTTCAGTGCAATCAAGGACAGAATCGGAAACAGAAGCAGTCGGGGAAGTGGCAGTGGCAGTGGCAGTAGCCTCGTCATGGGAGCCATATTAAAGGACACATTTGCCGCTGCCGGAAGCTAGTGCGGGAAATCTTTTTATTGGGTCTCTCCGAGGCGGCGACCAGCCCACAACTCCCCAAACAAATAACTCAAACTTGGCCGCGTGCGCCGCATAATGGAAAAATTTCGTGTTGATGTCGAATTCCTGTCTATTATGGCTACGGGCGAGCGTGCCACATGCCCCTAAAGTGTCTAGAGTCAGGTGTTCGGTTTGGGGCACAATAAAAGCCAGTCTATAGTCGTATCAAAAGATACCACACCCAGAAGATACGCAAATAGTTGCGAAGGATATGCGATATGCGGCTCATCTGCGTGTAATTCTGATTGGATTTTCGTGTAATTCTGAAGAATTTGGCTTTCTCCTGTTTCTGTGTCTGTATCTGTTTGTGTATCTGACTGTTACATCGATCTAATTAAATGTAATATACCCTTTCTACTCGATGGAGGCATATAGGGTATAATTACGCCGAGCACGAGCCCGAGCCCAAAGCCAAAGCAGCCGGCTTGTCGTCGCCAAGCACAAATCGCATGACACCCTGTCGCCTCTGTCGCCAATGGCAGCCCGTGTGTCAAGGACCTTTATTGAACAGAGCGGAGGCACCTGCCCGGCCCTGCCTGGCCCTGCCCTGCCATAACGATGGATAAAAGCCGGATGGAAAATGATCATAAGCCCGGCTATCCTGGCTGGGGCTATTCGACACATGTCCCCGTCTTTTGCATAACTCGTTTATTGATTTTGGAACGCCCTGGCGTTTTGGATGTTCCCCGGCGGCTTTCATTTGATTTTTCATTTCATTTGGCCCTGTTTTCCATTTGTTGTGGGCGCAGCAAGATGGAGACAGTCGTGGGGAATCGATTTCAATAACATGGCGAAATTGTTTGGGTCTCCAAGGCGAGGGGCAACCAAGTGAGCATTGGGGAAACAATCACCCACTCAATCGAGAACATTTTTAGTCCGCCCGTGAGAGTAGTTTGTTGAACAACAAATACAGCAACAGCTACAGCTACAGCTCCAGCTACAGCCGGGATGGAGGATCTAACGGATGAGGAGAACAAGTTCATTGAGGATGCATTCGCTGTAATGGACAAGGAGTCGGACGGCTCCGTCACCGCCAAGGAATTGGCCGTCCTAATGCGTTCCCTGGGCCGCTCTCCCACCGACAACGAGCTCCAGGCGATGATCAACGAGGTGGATGCGGATGGCAACGGCTCCATCGAGCTGGAGGAGTTCGCCAGCATGATTATACGCAAGATGCACGACACCAATCATGAGGACGAGCTGCGGGACGCCTTCCGCATATTCGACAAGGAGAACAATGGCTACATCACGTCATCGGAGCTCAAGTTGGTCCTCACGGCCCTGGGCATGAAGTTGCCCGACGACGAGATAGAGGAGATGATTCGGGAGTACGACATCGACCAGGATGGCCGTCTCGACTTTGAGGAGTTCGTCAACATGATGACGACCCGTTAGCCCCGTCTTAATGTAAGTGCAAATTGATGTGTGCTTTCTCTACTTTCTCTACATCACACATGGTTTTTCAGGATGAGGGCTCTGTCGTTGACATATCTGTCAAAAAAGTTTAGTTTAAGGTTTCACACTTATGTACACTTCGACATCCACAGGACGACACGAAACATAGTAAAAGACAAAAAAAAAAAAACCATAAAGAACAAACACACCCTCCGGCTGCCCTCATGGCTGCCACAAACCTAACATTCGATCAGATCGAAGAGATTCGCGAGGCCTTCCAGGTGTTCGATCGCGAGAACAAAGGATGCATCACCTGCAAGGAGCTGGGAACTGTGATGCGTTCGCTGGGCCAGAACCCCACCGAGGCGGAGCTGTACGATATGATTGACGAGATCGATCTGGACGGGGATGGGACGATCGACTTCTCCGAGTTCCTGTACATGATGTCGCAACGGATGGAGGACCTCGGCAGCGACGAGTCCCTGCTGCTGGGCTTCAAGATCTTCGATCGCGACGGCAATGGCTATATAAGCACCCTCGAGCTGAAGACCACCATGATGATGCTCGGCGAGAAGGTGACGGACGAGGAGGTGCGCGAAATCATGGCCGAAATCGATCAGGATCACGATGGCAGGATCAGCTACGCCGAGTTTCTCAGTGCCATGCGGAGCTAAGCTAAGGAGGGTGCCACATAATGCCCGAAATACTCTACAAAATTCCAATCAACAAATAAACTCGCATCAAGAGCCCCCTTCCGAGGAACTCTTTTACTTTATTTCTCCCTTCTGGGGTCCACTTAAAATTTGTATGGCATTCCTGCTGGTCAGCCGCCACCAGGCGACACGACGCGCGGCACGTGAAGAAGGCTGGAGGGCCGCTTCCTTTGGGGGCTTGGGAGCGCGTGACTCCGAAATGGTTGCATGTGCCTAATGGCCCCTTGGGGGAGCGCCTTGCACGACTGGGCCTCTTTACAACAACCAGAGCCAAGAACGAGCCCCGTTCTGATTACGAGGCAATTTAAATATTTGACCAAGCACCGCATTAACTGTTGTTTACCCCTTCGTCTGGCCGCTTTTATGGGGATTAATGGAAGAGTATAGTTCAATACTCGGAAGCCACATACCACATACAAATCTACATGGGTACAGACATATATTCATATATCTACACATTCCACAAGGTGAGTGGCGGTCGGGAAGGGTTAATGAGGGCTATAGTTCCCATTCCACATCTGCGGGTACTCCGGGCACTCCCCTTGGGATCTCCCACAAACCGAAAGAAAACAGTAGGCATTGGATCGATGTTCTGGCTAGGATCTGATGATAGCAAACCATTCGTTCAGTAACACACGAGAGCTGAAACCGATTCAATCGAAATAACAAATTTTCTTTGGTGAAATTCCAGCAACTTTTTAAACAACAACAAAATACAACACACCATGGATACCGGGGAAATCAGCCTAAGTCCCGAACAAATCAAGGAGATTCGGGAGGCTTTCGCCGTTTACGACAGAGACAACACCGGCGCGATCACCTGCCGCGAGCTGGGGGTCGTTATGCGCTCCCTCGGACAGACGCCCACCGAGGCCGAGCTGTACGACATGATCGAGGAGATCGACGCGGACAACAACGGCACGATTGAGTTCGTCGAGTTTCTCCAGATGATGTCCAAGAACTATCAGGTGCTCAACAAGGACGAGTCCGTGAGGGCCGCGTTCGAGGTGTTCGATCGCGACGCCGATGGGTTTATATCAGCGCAGGAGATGAAGGCCGTCATCCTCAGTCTGGGGGAGAAGGTGAACGACCAGGAGTTCGACGAGATGTTCCGTGAGGTCGATTTGGACAACGATGGGCAGCTGAGCTTCGATGAGTTTCTTTATGCATATAGAAACTAGTCCCCGATCGAATTATATATTTTCCTTCTCTCTTTATCTACGACTTTTACTGGTCTGTAACTACGGGTGGGTTTGTGCCACGAACGCGACCTTGAATGATGGGACTTTCAGGCTCTAGCGGGAGCCCAAGTGTTCCTGGGACGTCGCTCATTTGCTTCCCATTCAATTATTCAAGACTATCGAGCGAATTCGCGACTCAACTGTCAACTGGTTGAGCCTCTGCATCTCTCCCTCTCTACCTCTCTGGGAAAACTAGAAGTGTAAGTAAATTAGTCGAGCTTCAGCAACAGCTACAGCAACAACAACTCTGCAATTTACTCATGCTAATCAAATGTCAGGGGGTCAGATGCGCTTCATCATTGGTCGGGCCATGAGACCTACGACCCTCGCCCTCGCTATCGCTATCGCCCTCGCCAAGTGCAATTTAAATAGATTATCCACCAGGCAGCCGACTAATTGTGCTTCAGCGGGTAGAGGATGGCTGTCATTGATCTGACATCTCATGATGTCTGTCAGAGTTCTCGATAAGACATCCAGAGGTCGATTTCCAAACTGCCGGCCATTGGTTCTAATTTAAGTTCCGTTCCGTTTTTAAGTACTTTCATAGCTGGGAGGGGGCATATTAATATTTCACGCTGCCCCAAAATAACATTCCCAAAGCCGTCATGTAGGGCTCTGCAATTATTAAAAGCTATTCCCTCACTCTATACAGGGGCCATGCTCGAACAATGTCGTCCCCTTCCCGAAAAGTACTTTAGAGAGACTTTTGTAGTCATTCCCATGGTCTTTCGGTAGCTTTTCCATTGACTGCGAAAGGCTTAAGATAGCGAAATACCCAGGTATTGGTATCGGCCAGCACTCGAATAGGGAATGAAAACTTTTCCATTTGCTAGGGTAGTGTATCAGTGCGATGGTCATAAACTTGAATAAACCTTCTAGGTGCAATGTACATATGGGTGTCAGAACAGCTGACGAATTCCCACTCAACGAGCACTTAACAATATGAAAATTATAGAATCAAGAATTTTAGGTACAATTTTACCCGTTCAGCAATAAAAACAAGGTTTAACCGCTGGCAAGCCGATGATTTGGATACACTATACGACTTCTAGTCTCACTTCAAGGATCTCTCCTGACAAGCTCCGTTCTGTGTTGTCAATAAGTCTGAACATATCCGATAGGATGTGGCAAGCACTCAAGTCGAGGGAGAGACACTGACACCGACACCGACACCGACACCTTTTGCCTTTGCGAAATTGATGGAAGCCGTCGTCATGCGTCATGTGTGTCATGTGTGTCATGTCTATAGGTGCAATAGATAAATGTATAATGAAATTTGAATTGAACGCATAACTGTAACTAGCGTTATTGAGTGTCTGGTGGCTGTGGCAAAGCAGTTTAGTGGCTTGCCACTCGCGGAATACAATGAGCCTCCGAGCTTACGGGCTGCTTATATTGTTTCTGTTAATTGCGACTGTGAGAACGGGTTTGGCGGCCGCCCAGCCAATCCAAAATACACATCCGTCAGACTGCAGTTGTGGGGAATCCGCGGGCATGGGTACGCGCCCCATAGATAGGAGTATCCGTAGCCAGCCCCAGAGAGAGCGAGCGAATATCCATTTATGCTTTCGCTATCTTTGTTTGCACTGATACGAATACCCAAATCGTAGAAAACGTTCTTCGTTTTCCGGGCCCGGCCACAGATAACAGCAAAATGTTGTAAACTTTGCGGCAAGGCTCTTTTTTTTATGACCCAATTATATTTGGTTTTATATGCGCATACGTGTTCCGTGAAGAAGCGAAAAACAGCCGCCCAAATGTGCTTTGAATCCGTGCAATCCGTTGTGTAATGATGTGGCGCCCTGCCCAATATCGGATCACGGATGACTTGGTCGTCCCTCGAATCCGTGGCCACTGGTGGCCACTCCACCGCAGTGGAGGCCGGAACAGGAAGCAGCCGGAATCTAATTAATGTAAACACACAATCTTGGGTAAACAACGAACCGGAGGGAGCTGGCATCCCGTTCGGCCTGAATTTGTGCCTCAAAATGAGGCGCCATATGTGGGGGTGGTGGCGGCGAGAAAAGGGCTGGGCAGAGCCCGCACAGGAGATAACAGCCAGCGGTGGCTGACCTCACACAATGACCAACGGTCCGCTCTGTGGGACGATGATGACTTTTGGATTGTTTGCTCACTTGGCAGACAGCCTGGCAGCAAGGCGGCCTGGCGGCTTGGCAGCCTGGCGTGTCTCTGCGAGTGCCGCCCACCCAATAGGACGTGCTTCAATTTGGCTAAAAGCATAAACTGAGCGGAAAATAAGCTTGGTATAGACTGTGTGGGATATGGAATATGTGTGATGTGTGAGCACAGTTCAAGGGCATGTCTGTTGCCAACAAAGTTGGCAAACATCTAACGAGTCCCTGCCAAGAGCGATGATTGCCAGCCAATCTCCCACCAGAAAGTCATTCGATACTTTTCCATCAACATTAAATTATCTTCAAAATATTTTAATTATATTTAAAGTTCAATGTTTCATGTTCCATCTGATAGGAGCAGCAGGTGTGAATCATCAAGAGGTCGGGGCCAATAAATCAATTCGATTCCTCAGGTGACAAATCAGAGATATACGAGTACAACATGTTGCTCGAGTTTTATTTGGGGTGCATTTTTGGGAAAACCTAAGCCACCGGTTTATTAAGACAAATTATGGAAGAATCTTGGGAGTTTTGCCCCGCGCGGGGCTGCGACTTGCCCTGCCGTCTGTCTGCGACAGCTTTAACAGCAGAGCCGTCAGATAAAGGTATCTAATTGTTATTTAATACCCTTATCTAGGCCATTGGTGCGAGTGGGTCTGGTGATGTTAGTGTGGTGCCGTGCTTCAATTGCGTCGATTATCTGTTCGCCAAAACTTAAAGGCCCCAACGCCGCCATGATGCGCTCCTCTGACTCACCTGGAACTCTTTCAGCTGTTGGTGCGTCTGGACGACGATGTTCTTGAATGAATCGTTCGGCTCCCCGGCTGGGCCAACGGCGATGAACACTATCGTTGCGAATATCACCCCGATCAGTATCAGGATCAAGTGTTTCGTGCGCATGGCCGCTAAAATTGACTTGGATTTCGTGTTGTAGCCAATTTTGCGAGCAAAAATGCGCTTTAAAGTGAGTGAGGCCTCCAGTATGATGGTTTTCTTTATAGCCTGTCCAGTATTTGAGTGTTGTCACGCCAGTTATGTTGAATTTCCTCCTCTAGATGTCCTTTTGCATGGCGAGTAATCCAATTATTTCAGCACATATTAGTCTATTAGGTTTTCTTCATTATAATCTTAGCAGTTCCTAATTCTATTGCAGTCGATATTGCCTATAGTGTTTTAAGTTTATTTGCGGGCCTGGCCTGTTAATGAAAAACGAAAGCAAACAACAGACATTATAACCATTTCCAAACAGACTTTTCGATTGCACGTAGCCGGTCATAAATTGTACAAAGAATAAATAAGTAACAAATTTCATTGGTTTTTATGAAGAAATTAGGTATCGGGAAAAATATTTACGTGGGAGAGAAAGCGGAAGATTTTCTTGATTGCGATTTGTATATACACGTATCAATCTCTTAGTCGAGATGCCTAGTAGATCGATTCGGCTGTTGATGTTGGTCAGGTCACAAAAGAAAACAATAAAACGCCACACTGATACACTGATGCACTGATATACTGATACACTGATCTATTGGACTGCATCTGTTAACGCCCTCAATGGCATTCGTATGATGCGTGGCGGCCGCCCTGGTGGGGTTTCGTGGCGCCGAGCCAAAGACAAAGCAAAATGTGCACAAGGTGAGGGCAATGGCTCAATGAGCAGAAGATTGTGGCGATGCGATGACAATGATGGGCATTGACTGGCGCTCAACTTACAATTTGAGTGGCGCTCAACAAGGGGCTCCGGCTATTTTAAGTTTCGGCTTGATGTGCCGCTGTCGTTGCCTGTCGCGTTTCTCTTGCTGCTGCTGCTGTGAGTGAAGGAGGTCTAGCACGAGTTGCGGCAGGCAGCACATTTTGCCGGCGCAGCTTCCATTAAATGGGCAGACACTCTGATAAGCGCATTGCACAAAAAAGGCAGAGAATTGCTATTTGTTTCTATTGTCTTTACATAATTTTATTGTGTGTTCGCCGACATTCACTTTCGTTCCGCGAGTGGAATTAGGATTTGAATATACTATTCGCTCCACGTAGAACGGCTAAAAAACAAAACACTTGACTGCGATTCAATCAGACGCGATGCGATTGGGCTGCAGCTCTGTTGTTGTAGTACATATGTATGCAGCACGTCCGCAGGGCGTGTGTGAGCGCGCATCTGTGGGTGGTGGAAAACCGTAGGGCAGGGAAATCAATCAGCACGACGGAGAGAAAACTACACAGCACGTCGTATCGTTGGACATTCTATTCTCCGGCGCGACGCGGTCGTGGTCGTTTGTGAATTAACTTTTTTCGCGAAAGCGCGTTCGGACGCGGTGAACAGCTGGGAAAATTATATGAAAAAAAGGTATGGACAACAGGCAACATGGTCCAGAAAATGCAACGCCTGCAAGGTAAAATCCACCCCATTTGCTCAACATACCATGGAGGGAAGCTTATAAAGAGGTATGCACAACTGGCATCAGGGCCCAGAAAACGAAACGCATACAAGGTAGAATCCACCCCATTTGCCCAATGTGCCTTGAATATACCCAATATACGAAAACGCGATTTTGTCTTCAGGTATATTTTAATATATATATATTATAATTGAAATTGTCCTTTTCTGCTTTTGCCTCTTTTCCATACCCTTTTTTATACCCCATTCAAAATAACGACTCATTTTTTCGTTGCTGGAGAAAGTAGTAGCAGTGTGGACGTATCAACATTAGGCTGTCTGGCGGGCAGCTTGGTATCAGTGGTATTTTTTTGCTTTCAGTTTAAGGTCTCACCCTTTAAACGGAACATACAAACTACGATGTCATCGACAGGTGGCTCTCCTGCGCCTAGTTAAAATCAACCACAGGTGTCCGTGAGTTCCCCTTATAGCAGACAGCTTTGTCAGTTTCATAGCAACCACCCAAGCCAGCCTAGTTTCATGGCATCAGTCATGTCCAAAAGGACCGCAATATTTGAAGAATGTAAAACTACAAAAGTTTACTATGAAATGTTACTTTATTTGCCGACTTTCATCAGTTTATTTTGTTTTTCTTTAGCCCATTATGTGCTTTACATGTTTGTGATTTGTATTTTCTTTATATGCGTTATAAGTCGAATACTCCAATTTTCCATTTACTAATGATATGCGCACCAAACTAATTTCCAATCGGCGCCATTAACAGAAAACAGAAAACCGAAAATGCAAAAGAATACAACTCAAAAAATAGATTTGTATGCTACAAAATTTTTATTTAAGTAAATCATAAAGAAGGCAATTCAAGTATAGTATACCACCGAATTCGATATGTTATTCAGCGTACATGCCCGTTTAAACATAATTTATAAAGATCAATTCGCCTCCTGGCCGCTCCGCTTTTTCTCTTCTCTTCTTGCAGCTCTTCCCGATTGGTTTCTGTCTCATTCTTTTGCTTAATATAACGCTAATTTAAGATTTATATTTTATATAATGCATCTTTTTACTTTGTATGGAATAACACTTAATTATACATTCACTTTATATAGTTTGATTTGATTTCAGTTGTAATCATAACGAAACAGAAGAATGTCTGTGCGGGCTGCTGTTTTCAAAAAATTCAAAATATTGAACATACTCAAAAAAGTCGAAAAAATAAAATGACTGACATAAATGCAATTTGTAATTGTCTGAAAGGGACTTCGCAGTAGAGTAGTAGTTCCTTCTTTCTTTCTTTCCTATGGCTTGTGTGTGTTTAAGTGTGTGCCTTGTGGTTCATTGGTTGCCTTTGTTGTACGTAGTATAGTATCAAACCACTAAATACTTGCCCGTATAAATGTTTTCGTTTAAATATTTATTTATATATCGATTTATATATATTTTACGCTAGATATTAACTATGCAAGGTCTGCATATATGCATGTTGCGCTTGATTCTCCATCGTTCCGCCTAGATATCTCCTATCCTCTCCACTATCTCGTTTCGTTAACAACATTCATAGAAAGGGGAAAGTACAAAAGTATAAACATCTCGTCCAAAGGTTTTTAGTTTTAGTTTTTCTAGGGGTACAATCTCCTTTTCATCCGCAATTAAAAAAAAAAGAAAAACTCACGGTGTTAAACAATGTAAACTCAAAATACATAAAACACTTCAAGGGGACACAACACGTCACAAGTTCTACACAAAATTCAGCTACACTACGATTTGTTGTTTGATTGGAGTGTTATCGGTGTTGAATCATAAGGAAACTTTTAGTTATATTTATCCGCTCATTCACTGTCGATGTTGAGGCCCACGCGCTTCTCCTCCTCGAGCATGGCGTCCAGCTCGTCCGTGAGATTGGCCAGCATGTTGCCAATATCGTTCAGCACATTCACCGACACTTTCGGGGGCACACTCGTCACTGGGGCAGCTGTCTCGGGCGATGCCATTGCTTCGCCGCTCGCTGGCATTGACGCTGACGATCCCCCAATGCCTGCGTCCAGGGTGGGGGAGCGCAGATGCAGGGCGCTGCCTCCGCTGGCCGTGCTGCCCATGCTCTCGCTCCGCGCCAGAGTCGCGTCGTGGAGCGAACTCGAAGACTTCAGCGAGTGGAACGAGTGCGCTATGTTGGCGATCGTGTTGGTGGAGGAGGAGCTGGAACTGGAGCTGGAGGAGTGCAGGTGGGGTGGATGGCTGCCGGGAATGGTTGTGGCCCCAGCACTGGCCTGTCCCAGCTCCTGCCGATTCAGCAGCCGCTGCTTGATTGTGCCCGTGTTCTCGTTGGCAAACGGTATCGTGTCAATCGAATCGATGCTGGAAGTGGACTTATTGTCGTGGTATTTCTCGCAGTGTATCTCCGCCGTGGTCTGCTGTATGGTGGCATAGTTCGCATAGATCGGCTGTTGGCTGCCCGCTGCCGCGGCTGCTGCGGCCGCCGCCTGCTGTTGCTGCCAGTAGAACATTTGTTGCGCCTGCTGCTGTTGCTGCTGCTGCTGCTGGGAGCCCACTGCCTGCTGCTGGGGCTGTTGGACTGAGCCGGTGGCACCTCCCTCTCCGCTCAGCGTGCGGGAGTTGCGTATGCTGCAGTGCCGTCGGGGCGGCTCTGGTGCAATCTTCTTCCCACTCAACGGGCTGCCGCTTAGATAGTTCTGCAGGAAACAAGATGGAACAATAAGCTTATGTGGATTCTAAAGGCCATTGCCTGTAATGCCCACTTACCGCTCCTCCCTCGCCACCGCTGGCTGCTCCGTACTCGGCGGCCGCCGCCGCATTCATGTAGTGATGATGCTCCAAAGGTGGCATCGTGTTCAGCACGGCTCTCTGCAGGATTCCACGCTGCTGGCGCGGCAATGTGCCACCACCCTCCTCGTAGAGCAGCTCCCGCGTGGCATCATTGGTGGGTGTTATGTCGCCGTCGTCGTAGGAGCGCCGCCAAGCCATGGCTGCCGTATTGCTCCCCAGTAGACGGGCTGCCGCCGCCTGCTGCTGCTGCAACAGCTGCTGGTGGTGGTGCTGCTGCTGGAGCGTGGCGGCAGCGGCCATGGCTGCGGCAGCTGCTGCCGTTGTGGGTGGCCCAAAGTGGCCGTAGTCCGTGGTCGTGTAATGGCTAAAGGTCAAATGGCTGCGCGTGCTGTTGTCGTGTATGTCCTCCAGCGATTCCAGGCTCTTGCCACGTGGCTGACGTACCTGCACGGACAGAAAGGAAAGAGATGGAAGAGAGGTTAGTTCTTAGTTCCACGCTGCACTCGAAAGGTCAAGGCCAGGCGCTCGGCAAAATAGACCCCGGTCCCACCTTAATGAGCACCACATCGTTGCCCGAGCAACACTCGTGATTGCTGCCCGTGCAGTAGTAGGCGTCTCCGTTGCTGCTACTGCAGCTGCTGCTGCTGCTGCTCCCCTGCCCCAGGCACAGGCTGCCCGCGGGGGCGGTGGAATTCAGCACGTTGCTGGTGGCATAGATTTTCGTGTCGTCCCAGGAGACGCGAGTGGTTGGCACATAAGATGGCGTACTTGGTATGGGCACATTAAATTGCCACGGCTTCCGCTGGTACTCCTGCTCGTCGATACCAAGAGCAAAACCATACAAAAACAAACAAAAAAAACACAAAAAAGAAAGGAAAATCCAATTAGGTAAAATTATAAAACAATAATTCAATTTGCAATCAATAAACTTAAGAGAACGTGACAACTCTGCCTCTCCTGCGGTACTTCACTGGCAGTGTGTACACACTTTGACTAGATTGCAGTGTTTACACACTTCTGCCAAAAACAATCTCTCACTTTTTAATTAAAATCGATGGAAATTAATAACTTTTCAAGCATCATTTGAAATAAAGAACTTTCCAAGGCCCTGATTTGAATAAATAAGAAGGAACGGAATCCTTCCGTATATCCATCCGTGGTTTACGGCTCTCACCTGCTGTTGGTATGCATTGGCACCGCCTGGATTCCATTTGCCGCTAATGATGTCCTTGACCCGCTTGATGGCCAGCAGGATCTTCTTCTGGTGCCCCAGCTTGACGATGCCAATATCCTCGAGATCCTCCCAAGTCACTTGGGTCACGTCCCGCACCGTCTTGTAGTTCTGCTCCAGCAGGGGCTGTATGTACTCCTCCAGCCGCAACAGCTGCAGCCATTCCTCAATAGAGCCCTGGAATGGGAGGGTCATAATCATTATGGTTTATGGTAAATGGTTTATGAATTTTCCGAATCAAACGCGCCTCTGTCGGAGCGCTAATCACATTTGATTCATGTCAGAAAAGGGAACACAGATCAGCCCGTCTACAAATTGTCCATGAACTAGTTCAGACCCCGCACTGATACGGAGGGGATTCGACGTTGGGTTGGATGGGTTATGCGCTGGTGTCTCCCATGACGTTCCCCCATTGCGTCCGCGTCGGCGTCGTCGTCGTCGTTCCAGCTCTAATCAGTTGTAATTGATAAGATATGACATAAATCGCGTCAAAGCACAGGCATAAAGAAATGAATAAAAGCCAAAACTCGTTGCTGTCGTCATTAAACGGTAGCCAAGCGAGAGGGGCAGCTAGCTCCAATGGATGAGACGGGGTATGGGGTGCGGGGAGCGACTCGTAACCAAATACGCACACAGACAAGAAATGCAGTCGAAAATCATCAACATTGAAGCGTGGAAAGCAATGATTTTTTTTTTATTTTGCTCCGCAATACGATATGTACACACACGAACGATGTGTTAATAACTTTTTCAAGCTCTCTGCTCTTTTGGTCTTTCGTCTAAATTGCTGTTGATTTCGATTTAATTAAATGTTTTCTTGTTTCTGTGATGCTGCCTGCCGTCTGTCGTGTGGTGTGACACGAGCTCGGGGAAGTTTCCATCGAAAGCATTCTCCGAGTCGCACTTCGGGTAAGGGAAATTTACCTAGAAATCTAACTGTTGGCGAAGGGATATTTTCTCAGTGCTGTGAGAAGAGACGATTAGGGAATATCCTCATTAAACGATCAATCGATAAAGCTTTCCCATGGATAAAATTCCCAAAATATTACCAATCGTTTGGCTAAAAGGATATTTTATCAGCTACAGTTCGGCTAGGGAAATGTAAGGGAACTTTAAAGCGCTAAAGTAAGGGGAAATGTAAGGGAACTTTAAAGCTTTTAAGTACCCTGTGATGGGCATTTTTTTGTGGAATTTTACTGTACTCTCTGTACCCATAGAGAAACCATAGAAAACCCTGTAAGACCAGAAATATGTACTATATGGCATGCATGTTTATTCATATGCTAATCGAAATCCCCTATCCCCATTCCAAATCCAATACCAATTCCAATTGAGTGAAGATCTTCCAAACAGCGACCAACAAATATTTTCATAAGACTTTAACAAAATATTTATCTAAATTACAATTTTTGTTTTTGGGATTTTTCGGTTTTTTTCGGTTGGTTTTTGGTTCGGCGGGGCTTCTTCGAAATCCATTAGCAGGTAGCATATGGTATGACACTAAATACAGACAGAGAGACCCGCAGCACCGTAGCGTCACCAGCGACCGACTGTCGGCCATCATTAGCGCAGGCAAAAAACAGGTTTTCCAGCAACAACACTGTTAGTACCGGGTCAAAAAAAGCAGAGTTAAGGCGAGTACGTCAGGCCGAAAACTAAATACCATTTTGAGTGTCTAATAACGGACCCCAAAGACGAAACGAGAGAGCCCCTCTACGACCCTCAAGGTCGTTCGTTGATTGCGGTTTCTGTTTTTTTCTGTTCTCTGAACAAAACGGAGATTGGGGCGACGTTTAACAACTTTGTTCCTTCCCGCTCTATCTCTCAGGTATTCCGTTGTATTTCCTTTTTCGCCAAGAGATAAATGCGCGTATGTGTGTGTGTGCGTGTGTGAAGAGAAAGCAGAAAGGCTGGTAGAATGTCGGCTAATGAGCGGCGGGGCACTTCTCGAGGGCCGAGGGTCGTGCAATTTCCAGTGAGCCGTCGCTATAGAATGATGTAAGTACAGGCAACAGCCCACACACCCCAACCCAGCCCAACCACACCCCAAAGACAAAGAGAGTCGAGCTCCGGGCCTCGAGATCAGCAAATAACGAATATCGGAATGGGGCGATAAAGTATCTACAACAACGTCCACAGGGGGACGCAGACGCAGGCGGAGACGGAGACGCAGACGTCGCCAGTTGGTAACTCGACCAGAAACTTGGCAAACTTGCGAAAACAGTCACGGCGCGTTATATAAACAGCCGTGCCAGAGCCAGAGCCAGAGCGAGAGCAACAACAAAAAAACGAGCAAAATTCTACATGGATAGTAAAATATTATGGCATGGAACATTTTTCAAGTGAAATACAAAAACCGCCATAAAAAAGAAACACAAACAGCGAGGGAACAAAACAAAAGCTGAGGTCATTTCGATTTGAAAATTGCATCATGTGGCGGCGGGGGTCAGAGATTGGAGGCGCTGCGGCTGCGATAATGAAAACCCATGCTGGAGGTTAGTAATTAGTCGGAGTCGAATGGAATGCGGCTCAAGTTTGAGCCCCCGATAAATGTTCGATAAACGCGATAAATGGTATTTGCAACAGTTTTTTTCGGTTGCAGGTGGGCTGCTGCAACGCGCAGCAAGTGGGCAGCGCTCGTTGCAATCTGATGAAATCTGTGAATCACTCGAGGCTCAACGAAATGCAGTTGTTGAAGTTGAAGATTATGGCCGATGGCCGATGGGTGTTAATCACGCTTGGAATGCGGCGATGTGTGAATGTGGAGCTCAGGTAGAGTTGCATGTGTAAGGTGGATGCCATGTGGATTGCATGTATGGGGATCAATCGCAAGCAATCGCTAGAGACCTAGCATTGACTTGGATCCGATTTAATAGCCCTGTCGGATCTTGTTTTGAGTACCTACTATTTATATGTGCATTTAGGGCTTGCAAATTGTCTTGAAAGTGCTGTACGGGTCTAATATGTGGAATGCATACTGATAAGACTTCATGGCTTGCCTCAACTCAAGTCACGTCCCAACTTTTTAGTAGTGACTGTTATTTTTGCGTGGAACCAGCGTTTTTCTATGGTTTTTGGGGTCCCTCTAATCACCGTTTAAGCTACAAATAACCACCTAAATTCTATACAAAATCGTTTTATCCGACACTCTGCTGCACTTGAAAGTGTGTTAACCCCTGGCATTGGCATTTCTATATCTCAGAGCCAGATTCAACTTTGAATGGAAATGGGCTGCGCGGGCAATTATTGTAGTCGCTCGAATGGAACCTTGATCTGTCAGATCGATTGGCTAATGATCCGCTTCGATCCACAACCTGCTGCGGCTTCAAGTTCAACATAATGTCACTCCGATCGGGGCGCCAGATTCCACACGACCGGATGGGGTATATATTTATCTACTCTACTCCGGCCGGCGTGTTTTTAATGAATTGTTGATGGGAATTAACGTGCGCATAATAAATGAAATTCTTTCATTAACAATAAAATTAAAAAATAAACGCTGACGGTGCTTTTTCATCTCTCTTTTTCGCTCCCTCTCTTTATCGCCGCCGTCTGCTTTGTGGCTGGCCATGTGGGAAACAAGTTTCTTTTTTTGCAAATGCTTTTTTAATGAAATATTCCAGATAAGCCCGCAACTAAACAAGCCATCAGCGGAAGGGGAGCCGTCTGCAGCGGTGTGGCGGGGGACAGGGCATGACAGGGCAGGGCGTAGCTATCCGCAATTAGTGCCAATCCGGCAAATTACCATATGACTAAGAGAGCTGCTCGACTCTGGGGGGAACTTCAGCAGGTGATTGGTAGGAGCCGAGATCAGAACTCTCGTTTCTTCTTGGGGAATAGCTCTGCTCTCTCCGATTAGAGGGGATTTTCGCCTGCTACTCACCGGCACAAAGTGGGGCAGATTGTCGAGAACTTGCAGCTTGTCGATGCGCTGCTTGATGCGCTCGCGATGATGCGGATTCTTGATACCAATGGCGGTGAGATCCTCCGGGGTCATGCGGGCGATCGTGGGCAAGTCGTAGCCGGCGGCGATGAACAGCTGGGCGTACTCCTCGTGCTTCATCTCCAGCAGCCAGTCGATGATCAGCTCGTCGTTGCGCTGCCGGTCCACGCTGCCGATCGAGCAGGAGCTGACGGAGCTGCAACGGGGCGAGGAAAGCGGGGCCCGGATGGAGGCGCCCGACGAGGAGACTCCCGTCAGGTAGGAGGAGGCACGACCAGAGTCCAGGCTGGCGGTGCTGTGTCGCGAGCCCGAGCCGGCCGATCCCGAGGAGGAGCCGGGCGAGTCGCGTCCCGGCGACTGGGTCAGATCGATGCCCTGGTCCTCCTGCAGGGCCAGCTGCTGGTGGTAGTAGACCGCCGCCTTGTGGGTCAGCGGCTCTCGCAGCGTGGCACAGAACACGGGCGGCGGGCATGGCACAATGCTGGGCAGCGGAGCGGAGGTCTTCGCTGCGGCCGGAGGAGCCGGACCTCCGGTCACGGCCATTGGGGGCCCACCACCCGCCTCGTCCTTCATGCGCAGGGCCACGCTCGTCTCGCGCGGCAGGTTGAAGCCGCCCTCTTCCAGCGAGGGCGACGAGACAATGCTGCTGCCACTCATGCTGATCCCATCGTCCGTCTGCTGCTGCTGTTGATGGTGGTGGCGTAGGGGTCCACTGAGCCGGTACAGCGGTATCGACGGCTGGTGGTGGCCTCCACTGGGCGATGCAGGCAACTGCTGGAGTGGGTGGTAGTGCTGGTGATGCTGCTGCTGCTGCTGCTGCAGAGGATCCCCCGGAATCGTTGGCGGTTGAACCTTCTTAGCTTGTGCCGTGGACGCATGCGGCTTGAGCGAACGATGCATGATGGGCCTCTACTGGCCCCCGTGGCCGTACTTTGTCCGACTCCTGTTGGAAAAAAGATGGAAACTGCAGTTAGAAAAATGTGTCCGCCAGATGTGTGTGCCAGAAACGGGGAAATCTGCATAATTGGTCATAGAAATTTTGATGTGCTTGCAGCAGCTCTAAAAATAGGGCTCACACTGTGTTTACGCGATGCGGCACAAGTCAATAAACTGCTCGCCGGAATGGCGATGGCGATGGCGATGGGGATGGGGATGGAGATGAGACTGGGGCAGTCTCCAGTTTCTAGTCCCCCGCCACATTTATAGACTCTGCGCCCCACGAAGCAAAGTAGCAGACGTCGCAGCATCGTATTACCAGTTTCATTCACAAAAAAATGTCAACAAACTAGGTATTCGACAGCAGAGTACCCTATCTGGGGCGGATGTTTACCAATTAATTCGGTGGAACTGTAAATAAGGTAGTTTTGAGACGGTGTTCTAACACTGCTTAATGGACTCTCTTCTTTTGGGATGCTAGAGCACTGCACTGCTTGCTGTCTTGCGGTATAATCTCTTCTCCTCATGCAAGCAGCCTAATACGCCCTTGAGTCCACCAAAAACAAACACACACACACACACATAACCGAGAGAATAAGCAGAACAGATGAAGAGGGAGAGAGAGAGACTGAGAGAGAACTGTACCTAGGGAGACAGAGAAAGAGAGAGGCTGATGGCGTGGTAAGGGCTCGCGGCAGGCCGGCACGAGCTGTGTCAAAGTTCGTTGACTGCGCTCTGCGGTTTGGGGCAGGGCGGGGTATGGTACAGACATGGCAGCTGCTTGTCTAGTCGGCAACGTCATAATACACTTGAAAAATGCACGGGCACGGGCCTCGTCCAGCAGCAAAATCTGGCAAAAAGTCACGAACAATCTCTCCTCCTCAGCATGTCATTAACAGCAGAAGCGAGACAGAAAGCCACAATAGTTCCAATACTTGGAAATAATAAACAACAAACAGCACACAAGCTTTCCTGTAGCAGCAGTTTCCTGCGAAACAATGCAACAACTACAAAGTAATCAGAAGTGCACTCGAAAACACATTCCGAGCCGAGCCGATAAAAGCAGCAGCCACCTGTTCGATCAAGTGCCGCCCGATGAACGAACCGGCGCGGCCCGGCCCGGCCCGGCCCGGCCCGGCCCTGCTTGGTACGGAAAGCAGTGCACAAGAGCAGGTGTCATAATCCGCTCTTTTTGTGTGGGCGGCGAAATGCAGGAAGAAAACGTAGCGGGCAAAACACATAACGGTGGCAGTAGTAAATCTCATTTACAAGCTTCCCCTCTACTCCGCCGCTCCGCCGGTGCCACCGCCTTTTAATGAATTTTTATGTATGCGACGTGCCGAAAAAAAACTGCAGTCAGAGTAGAGCCGAATCCGAAGCGAGGATACGCGAAGAGAGCAAGTGAGAGCGCGCACAGCAGAGACAGAGAGAGTGAGAGAGTACCGCTTGCATTGGACTGCTTGTTGTTGCTGTTGTTGGCGTAGTAGGGTAGTATATCAACGAATGTGGGTTGCATGCGGTTTCAGTTGTTACCACCCACACTCCACTCGTTCCACACTCCTCGGCCAGATGTTGTTGAACCGCCGTTACATGCGGCCGGCTTTGCTGCATTTTTCTTTCAAATGTTGTCTTTTGCCCCCTCCGGTTACCACATTTTTATGAGTTGCCATTGTTGTGCTGTTGGATTGTAAGTTTAATTGCGAACATGCCCCACTGTACACGCTGCCATTCTTGTGGGTGGCTGAGTAATCCTGTAATGAGCATAACACATGCTCACGAATACCACAGTGAAGGGTCTCTATTGAAATCGATTCCATTTGGACAGATTCCCTTTAGCGAATGCCCATCGTATTTCTGTGTGCAGCATAAAAACTGATTGGAAGTGCAATTGGAGGCTTGGGACCCTTTTGGGTGTTGGGAAATATGTACCACACATAAATGCTCGTACGGAAAGGGAAATAGTAAGTTAACGAGGGGAGGAGAGAGCTGGTAGAGAATTGGGCAGCGGCTGAAAGATTTATTGATTGTCGTTGTCGTCACACATATACATACACATCACATGTATTGATAAATGTACAATGAAGCGGAGTTGCGGTTTTGAAGTTGGGAGCAAAAAACGCTGAGCAACTAAAAATAATTATGCCTGCCAATACTCTCCACTTAAAGAGAGAGACAGAGAGAGAGAGAGCGAGAGAGAGAGAGAGAGAGAGAGAGATAGCGAACGGGGGTGGTGGTGAAAGCCACAGATAAATTGATAGAGACGAGTGACAGCATTACGTATACACTCACATTAAAGCAGTGTCGGTCGTATGTAAGCAGTGATTGGAAAAGCGCTAGTTGACTTTATTCTGAACGGGATAAAGCAGAGTACAGCTTTATATCTCTATACAATCAAAATATGAATCTATAAAACTATAATTTGACTATTTCAGCTACTATCTTAACAGTTACAGGGAGGATATATTCCTACATATACCTACATATGTGTGTATCTACGCATCAAGACAACATTCATACACTCATCAATATATCACCCAAACACACTAAAAGTAACTGCTACGAAAGCGTATTTAATCTTCGTTAATTTTCCCATTTAGTTGCTCAGTTTCCCCCCCTTTTTTCCCACTATTGTATCGGGGAGAACCGTTAAAGTTTACTGGCATGAGTAATCGGCCAAATGGAGCGCAATAAAATGGCAAACGGTAACACGGCCAATATATCACAAGAGGCGAGCCGGCACCACCACCACCACCAGAGAGGGGGTGCACCGCCATACCATACCATCATCGACTTGGTTTCGTTGGCCAGTCAACGACCACCCTCTATCGTGCCACCGGATGGGACACAGGCTGGAATCAAATGAGGCGCATCTCAATCTCATGTTTATTAACGGTGCTCAACAGTAGATACTGTGGCAGATACAGGCATGTGTGTGTGTGGGTGGGTGTGGGTGGGTGCTGGTGTCATTCAGCCAGTTAGATAAAGAAGGGCTCTTTCATCCTACACAGCCCCACACATCCCCCACCCTTTGGGCCAACACTTCATTATCGACAACAAAAGCTGGTTCGAGCTCTGTGCCTCTTCTTCTTTATCATTTGCTGCGGGTGCTTTGCATATGACATGTTCATGCCGAAGCTCTTTCTCTCTCTCTATCCCTATCTCTGTTTCCCTCATTTCTCTCCCCTTCATTTTCTTTATTTTGTCCCAAAATGCAATGGACAAAGTTTTTTTTCGTGTCTACCACGCCCCAGTCTGTGGCAAAGAAGAGGCATTGTACTTAGTAGAATATTTTGTCAAATATATAAAAAAAAACACAGAAGAAAAAGCAGAACTGCACAAAAGATGGTGTCGATGATGCTGCTTACTTGCCCCTTTCCCTTCCCCTGTCCTGTCCCTGTGCCCCTTAGTGCCACAGCCTGTCGATAGCTCTCGAGAGATGTTGATCTTGCAACTGCAACAACAGCAACAGCAACAACATGGCCAGAGGCAGACCAAACTTGTTTTGCCTGTAAAAGGGAGTTGTCGCTGCCGCTGCTGCTGCTGCTGTTGTTGTCGGCTGTGCATTGTCTCTGTCTCTGCGTTTTGTTTCAGGTTTCAGGCAAACGCCAAGAACAGGCAAAAACAGCACCATGACAGCTACATATATGAGGCACAATGCATTAACAAGGCGACGTCCTGCACTGAAGATACCCTGCAATAAGCCTTTACCCTTAACATTTATTAGGGTTCAAGTCTTCTGGTCTTAGCAGCCTTATAATAGAGTGAAAGCTGCTCCAAGCCATTTGTTAACGAAGAGAGTGAAAGAAATTAGGTACAAAAATGGGATCCAAATATATCCAACCAGTAGAGACTTATCTCTATCTCTTAATAGGAATCTGTACCACCAATCAGAACTGTCACCTGTCATAATAATATTATGCATTCCACACATACCCAATATACCCTTGATTACCCTGCTATGGCTGTTTGGGCATGAAAGAAACAGCAACACACAAGAAATAGCTCGTAGGAGTAAAATGCAGCGCTGAAGATGTGTCGAAGGTGTGGGCGGACGGGTGGAGGGTCGGCCGGGCGGCCGGTCGGAGGGGTGCACGGATAACTTACGTGCAGTTTAACGGTTAATGCAAACCAAGACGACAAACGAATGCGTTGCGCATATGGCACAGCCCCACAGTCGGACTGTCCGGGTGTCCGGCTGTCCCAAGTCCCGAGTCCCCGTACAGCAGAGACGAGACGGACCAAATAAGGCTGACAGCACGTACACAAGAGAAAAAGAAATACGAGTATAACCAAAGAAAGAGAGAGACACCAAGCCAAAAGCGGCCATCAATTCCTTCTTCTTTTTTTTTGGTCAAAGAAGGCGCAAACGGAACGCGAACAAGTTGTAAGGCGAGCAATGAGTGCAGACAAAAGCAGTTACAAGACATTGACGGAGAAGAAGCAGTGCCATAAGAAGATAAGGCAAGGGAGGAGGAGGAGGAGGAGGAGGAGGAGGAGCGGGAGGAGTAGGTGGAGGAGAAATGAATAATGGAGGGCAGCCACTGAGCGTTTACAGCTACATTGAACTTTAGAGACTTGAAGCACTTGCCTCGCCTTTGCCCCCACTCCCCTCCCCCTTCCTATTCCACCATTACTATGCCGAAAAACTGAATGCGGCTACTACGCACACACACACTTTTGCATACATGCACACATACATATACATGCGTGGGTAAACGGTTTTTCTCCACCATCGGTCGCAAAACCAACTGTGCAAAAAACAGAGAAATTACCATTGTTAAAAGCTGAATTTGGTGAACATTTTTATTGATTATCACAAAAGACACTGAAAATGCACATTAACCATCGAATTCAATTAAATTGCAATTGATTTTCCGCTAGAAAATTCTGTGCAAAAATATCTTCTACGCCAACACGAAAACGTATATGTACACACACACACACACAGACACACGCGCGAACAAGAGCTGCGAGCGTATACCGACGTGCGAGCGCTTTGGCTTTGGCTTTGGCCAAAAAGCAAGTAGCATCAAACAGCGGCAGCAGGAACAAATTTAGCTGGCTTTAAGTGTTTAGGTTCCGAGGAGGCGGCACGGGACCGACGACGACCGCAAGCCAAAGCGTATTGAAACGCGGCTCCAGCAGCATTCAAAGCCAGGCAAAAGCCAAGTTGGAGCTAGAGTCCTCGAAGTTGCATCGGAGCGGGAGAGCTCAAGTTGTGCGCAACTTCTCTCTCTCCCTCTCTCTCTCTCTCTGAATATCGACTCTCTGATGTGCGGCTTGACGGGGCAATTTGTTGCAATTGAAACAATAACAATTCCACAAGGCAATTTGTTGTTGCCTGGCAAATTAGTTTGTTAATAAATGAATGAAAGATATGAGCGAAGAAGGAGAGAAAGACGGAGGGAAAGACGGGAAGGCAAGCAAAGAGGTTTATTCCCTAAAGTATACGCTACAAAGTGGTTTTGTGGTTGCCATTGGAAACGGTGAAAATGCATTCATTCGGTGGACACAGTGGGACAAGTCAACTGAAAGAGGGTCAAATAATAAAGAGTGGCTAGAAAGGAAAATTATTCCTTTGTTTTGAAAAGTAAAGAAATGCTGACTTGAAGTTAGCATTACCAATCCATAATCTTCCAAATTTGTCCCACTGTGCCACACGAAGCACCAAAAAGGCAAACAAAACGCTACGCACAAACACAGACATAAAGCCGAACACACCGATTGTTCGTCAACCACTTTTCATGCTGCATAAGCCAATAAGAGAAAGAGAGAACCACAACCAGAGAGCCAGAGCCAGAGCCAGTGAGAGTTATGCTAAGCTCCAAGCTGGAAAAAGGCTCCAGCGGCAACTTTATTCATGTGACGTGCGCGCAGTGGCCCTCTCTAGCTCTCTTTCGGATATTCTCTCTCTCTCTCTGTATAATCTGGTACTAGCGCTGGCCCTCTCCCAACAACAGTTCTAACACTTCATTGGAGCTCGTTGCGACAACGACATCAAGTCATTTGATTCCCACACAAATCTCTGCATGTTGAGCGCGACTCTCCTCCTATCCCTCGCTCTTTCTCGCTCTCACTCGTTTTATTATGGCAAGTGAGTTATGGGATCAGGTCTGTACATTTGCGTGTGTGTGTGTGTGTGTGAGTGGACTGCGCTTTCTATTGATTTATATGAGTTTTATGGCGCAATCTGAGCCAAACGAAAAGACTGCAAGTGCGACGACCGCTCAGAAGACATCGAAAACGCGCTCTGCATTTTACATTTAATTGCTCTTTGTTTAAAAACTAACATAAATTATGCAAATTTAAATGAAAACTTTACAAATCAGTCAAGTTCTACTCCTTCCCCCGCTTCCATTGTTAACCAGAGTTGTCACGCGCCAGACGACGGTGGCGCGCTCGAGCATGACGCTGAAGAGCTCTACCCCACCCTCCCTACAGACACGTGTTGGTTTATTAATTACATAAGCCGCACACCAGCTGCAGCTGCAGTTTTTGAGTTTTATTTATTTCCTTTCTTTTCGGAAACCCAATTTCCTGCAGATGCTGGAAGATGCCGCACAATCAAACGGTGAGAACAGCTGGCAACCCCTAAAACTGGAAATGACAGATGGCGACGTCGACGCGGACGCGGCAGCGCAGGACGCGGTGTCGGTCCGGCTTCAAAACGTAAACACTGCCAGAGTTGCCGACGCACAGTCCTGGAAATGGGACCTTAAAATGCTAGTACTTACTTTTAACAAAACAAACGTAGAGTAGACTATTTTCCAGCTTTTAATTATCTCTCTCCTTTGTCATAAGTTACAGGCGCAACGAAAATGTAAACAATTGTTGTCGCTGTTGTTTGTCGCCTAATGAATTTCACGTTTTTATGGCATTTTCTACAAACACAAACCGGGCGAGATAGGAATAGGGGGTCTCACACAAACAAACACGTACACATACACAGATACGGTCCGCCGTCTTTTATTTTATGTCTGCGACGCGCGCGGTACAAAGTAAAACATAAAAACCAGATTAATTTCGAGCAGACGAAAATGTTTCTTTTTCGGTTTTAAGCTGTGCTGCTTACGTGTGTAGCTTTTGTAGTTGTTCACTCCGCCATTTTCTTTCTCGGCACTTGAGCTTCACTTTTCTTGGCTTTGCAAGAGGTTTACCATCACTTTACACTTAAACGCAGTAATGCTGTAGTCTTAATAACTTTCAGACAATTTTGGTGATTCGCGTTTTTTCAAATTTCAATCGCATTTCAAACACGGCGCAGCAGCGGAGCGACGTCGACCACTCCGCGCAAAAACAAAAACAATAGTGTGACCGCGGACTTATCGTTAAAATATACCGTCCGACCCTCGGAAATATACCAACATATACCGTCTAATTTTAAAAATATACCGTAAATATACTGACGAATTCAAGTTCTATTTACATATTCCTCGTTTTTTATATTCCGTGGAATATTACTAACTATACAGAACATTTAGCCATGCCCACTTAATTTTGTAAGATTGATGAATCAATTCTATACATGATTGGCCTATTCGAAATACTTGCATTTATTGGATTTCTATATAACATTGAAAATTAAATTAATAATTGACAAAAATACCATTTAGCACTAAAAAACACCACATGGTAGCGCGGCGAAAACCAGTTTTTACAGTATGACCCTCAAAACAGCACCGAAATATACGGTCTCATTTTCAAAATATACCGACGAATTATTCATATTCCTCGATTTTTATATTCCGTGGGATATTACTAGCTATAGGGCTCATTTAACCCTGCCTATTCAATTTGATTAATTAATTAATTATTTGATTTATTAATAAACATATTTTCTACTTGACTGACTTATTTTACATACTTGAGTTGTTTTCCTGCTAAGGCGATTTGCTTTGATTGTTTTTGCCTCAATTTTTGGTGCCTCAACAACGACTTAGCGTTTCGTAAATCGATAAGAAATCGAAATAAGCCCACTTAAGCCCACTTTATACAGCACCAGCAACATTATCCGAAAATGATTGATCCCTACCTAAAAAAATCACACCTTGCAATGTAAATAAGTTATGCAGCACTGTTTTTGGTATTTTAATACTGTTATTTTATGTGTGCTGCCCTGGCTGTTGGCCCTATGTTAGATTTGATTTTTAAATTTAAAAACAAAGTCTCCATACGCAGGTTTTTCGAATTTTCGCAATCTCAAACCTTGCTTCCGTGCATCACTTATTCCAATGGATGGCATCTAAATCTTTTTTTTTGGGATATTAAGCTATTTAAACGATATTCTGCCGTTTGTTATCTTATTAAAATTACCAAGAATTGATATCAGGATCGAGATATATGTATACATGTATGCAAGACACTAATCATGTGCATGATATGTGCTGAGAAAAGTTCTTTATTACGTTCTAAAAAAGTTTTGAAAACAGTTTCTTCAAATTAAATAAACGAAATAGGGTATACAAATGCCCATACTCCGGTTGACAATCAACAAGTGAGAAATTAGGTGACATTGCCACTGTTTTTTTGTTGACCTTTTTTGTTTAATCCTTATTTCAGTCATACAATAAAAAGAAGTCCTTAAAATTAGCCAGTCATATAGAAATATGATTCATTAATTGGATAAAATAATGTGGGCAGAGCTGAGGGTTCTATATAGCTAGTAATATTCGACGGAATATCAAAATTAAGAAATATGGGCGCAACTTGAGTAATTCATCAGTATTTTTACGGTATATTTTTAAAATGAGACGGTATATTTCGGTATATTTCTGAGGGTCAGGCCGTATATTTTTATCGCCTTCCGCGGTCACACTGGTCCTCGCTCCTAGCTATGTTAGATTTAATTTATTTAAACAAATTCAACAACAAATTCAAGCCATAGCCAGCGAAAAGTCTTTAACCTCAATCGAGCGCCTTCAATTAAAATGTGTGTGAACTTATAATTGGCTTTCGTTTCTGTTCTCGGGTGTGTGTGCGTGTTTCGTTTTGTGTTTGATTTGTCATTCCTTTGCGGCGTTTGTTCGTCGCTTATTTTTGGTTAAACAAATTGCGTTTTCTGTGTGTGGTGTAAGCATTTGATCTAAAGAAAATCGCTTAGAATTAAGTATTGGACGAATTGGGCAATACGTAATTGCAGAAAGACAGCGGCACAATTGAAAAATGCAAATCTATTAAAACAGGTTGTCGAGACTCTTTCTCTGTCCCACTCCCTGCCCCTACTCTGCCTCTCCCTTTTTCTCTGTGTCTGCTAATCGTTCGCTTTGGTATTTGTTGCGGCATTTGCTGCCAACTAAGAGCGCGCGAGAGAGAGAGAGAGGGAGGGAGCGCTTGTGCAAGTCAATGCACGGCATTACTTATACCCCAAGTAAAAGATGGCCAGTAAAAGAAAAAGACAACTAAACTTATATGCCTTCTATTATGCTGCTGTTTCCTCTGCTTCGGGGCTGGTTTTAAGGGGCGTTTGTTCCGCTTATTTGGGGCATGATTCACTTTGGCTTGTTTTGGATCCGTTTCCATTTTGTGCAGCAGCAACAACAACTACCTGTGGAATGCCTTCCAAATGTCAAAGTTGACAACAGCTGTTTGGGCGCCAGTTCAAACTAGAATCGAACTAGTGTGTGTGCATGTGGGCGATCTCTTGATTAATCTTTTATCTTATTCTTTTTGCAGTTTTGCTGTTATCTTTTCGTGTTTTCGTTTGTGAGTCTGTGCGTTTTTGCGTGTGTGTGTGTGTGTTTGAGTACGTGCGTGTTTTAGCGAAAACAAATCTATTAAATAACGGTGAAGCAAATGCAGAAAATGCCCTCGCAAATCTTGACCGATGGCAGTAGCGGCGCCGGCAGTCTGAACAGCGCCAGCCTGCTGGCCAACACTCCCAACAGCATTACGGTGAAAACCGCCTACAACGGCCAGGTAATCATCACCACCATCAACAAGAATGTCTCCTACGAGGAGCTCTGCTATGAAATACGCAACATATGCCGATTTCCCATCGATCAGGTAAGCTTTCAGATAAACTTTAGTGCGGAAGAAGGTATCTACAGGCAAAGATTACTTCCTTTTGCAGGCCTTTACCATCAAGTGGGTGGACGAGGAGAACGATCCATGCACGATATCCACCAAAATGGAACTGGACGAAGCCATCCGATTGTATGAAATGAACTACGATTCCCAATTGGTCATTCATGGTGAGTTCTTAAGCCATTTACGATACCTATTTATAGGCTCTAAAGATTCCCATGATGAACATTTAGTACATAAGCCCGCATAAATCCAGCTGTGGTTGGATGTGGTACAATTTCACTTATCAATTCAGGTTACTTATCTTTTAAGTCATTATTGAGTCATTACTATATATTTATATGCTGTACAACAGAAAACCTTACGACTTTGCCATATATTTACGTATAATTGTGGAAGCTTGTAGAATATTGATTATAGGTATTATCAAATGTTTCATATATGTATATTTAAAGTTCTAGTACTTTGTGCTAGGGTGCAGGCCACCTGCGCTTAATGGACCGCGCTTTATCAAGAATTTTTGCCCAAATTTGCTTTAAATAAAATATGTACTGGGCGTCGACGAATACCCAAAACATTTTTATTTAATTGGCAGATATATTTATGTATCTTGAAGCTCTTCCTGCATTTATTGAAAGACCATGGGTATATGGAAGTTTTCATTCTAATTATTCGACCTTCCCCCAAGTTGTATCCCACAATTTTGATTGAATAATCCCCGAAAAGTAGGCTTCAATAAATCCATTAGCCAATAAGCAACAGCATCAAAGTGCCTGCAGTGCTTGAGCTGCTTTAAAACATTTAAGCTCGATTAAACAGGACGAGAGCACAGAGGGCTTTATTAGTCCTGCTGCCATGCAGCGCCCCCCCTCTGACCCCAGACATTGCCGAAAGCGAAGAGCATCTCCTCGACTTAATAACATAAAATATTAATTAACTTGTACTCACACAGACACACACGCTGAATTGCCACAGTACCTGCCTTGTGGCTTGGCCTAAAGCATACAACGTTTTTCTCTTCACTTTTCCATACAAATTCTGTTGGCTGTTGGCTTGTCGGGTTCGTTTATAATTCATTATAATTAAATTGTTTGCTCAGTGTGGGTTTAGGTTTTTGGCCCATTTTTTTGGAGGGGAGATTTTAATTTGCAACACATATGAGAACTCATTTTTTGTTAAATGGTTGCCACAAAAAATGGGACTTGGTCTGGCAAACGCCAAACAGAGAACCCTCTCTAAAACCAAAAATAAATTACTAAACAAAGATCAGAATGAAAATAAAATGGACAGAAGAAGGAATGCTCTTTAAATAATCTTCAAAAATATTATTTAGTTTGCCAAAAAATTATACTTTTGAGTGCATTATGGGACTATCTCAAAGAGTGCATCATCTTATCATCATCTTATATCCGATATGTTGCATTCCCTGTAGAGTGTTAGCTTCTGGTGAGACCCAGATTACTCCGACCTTCACATATGTCCCCCCTCCCAGCGTACCTTTGGCCGTATTCCGTATTCTGAGCGTGTACCCGGAAAGAAGAGACCTAACTGCACGGCAGATATGATAACTGCCAGCAGCACTAAACAAAGTTGGGGAAGGGTCGTTGAGGATGGGAAGGAGCTACCCTTTCCACTTTTTCTGGCTTTGTTTTTGTGTGTTTGGTGGGCCAGGCATCCTGATATTTTGTGGCCATACGGATGCAGCACTCTCCTCCTCAAAAAAGGAAATTGTGGACCACATTGTTATACCCTTGCAGGGGGTATTCTGATGTTGACCAACAGTGTGTAACCCAAGGGAGGCCCACTTCCGTCCCCATAAACTCTATCCAGGTGATATTTGTATACCATTCACCAGAAAACAGACAGCACATAACGGCGCATTTAGATCACCTCTGTCGCCAGGTGGCATAAAGATATATCATTTCTGTTTGTTGGTTAGTGGAGTGCAGCTATAGAATCACCATTATTCTGTACGATCGCTTTGTAAGGGTATAAAGAGGTTCGGCCTTCGTAGCTAGACTTCCTTACGTGTAGTTTGTTGTTTTGTGGCCACGTGTGAAAAAAAGCGGATTAAAAGCATTCTGCCAGTGCGTGTATGGGGGTATTATGTTACCGTTACAGCCGCTAGAACGGCCCGGCAGACACACTCACACACACACACATGCACCCGTACCTGTACATGTATCCTAAAAGCATTACACGACAAGACTTGCCGATGTTGTTGTTACTGCTTCCTCTGGTGTTCCCTGCCGCTGCCTGCCTGTTCTGTTGTTGGTGTGGTTACACTGTCCCTGTGCCAGTGTTGATTAGTAAATGGCAGTGTTGGTATGAACACGTGTGCGTGTGTGTTTATAAGCCGTTGTTTCGGCTCCAGTAGGGTGTGGGGGGGGACGTTCTTTTTGTATGTTACCGGCTTACCTTCCGGCTTCATCTCCGGCCCGTACCAACAATGCTGCGACCGCCCTCCTGTCCATCCCAAAACGGAACTGACAATAACAACGGTAGAAAAAAGCCAGCAACAGAAAGTACCGTTATAATTTATGCGCCTGCAATATGGCCACGCTGCCCCAGCCACAGACACACACACACACGCACAGACACAGACAACCGACGAGGCAGAGAAAAACTTTATCCAGGTCCAAATAACTTTGGAGCACATAAGGTCGGTCGATACACAAGATGCCGCTACACCAGAGCGAGACGGGAGACAATCCGATGGAGACAGCTAGAAAGACAGAGAGGTAGAGACAGAGAGAGAGAGCATTTCCCCAAGCGTAACAAAAAACAGCTGAGCTGAAGCTGAGGCCCGGCATTGCCAGCTCGGTGTGTTTCGGGCTGCCTGGCAATGCCTAAAGCGCCGGTCTGCGGCTTTTATTTGTGCTGCAAAAACAACTCCGCAGCGGAGGAGCCAGGCGCGGGAGAGCAGCCCGTCCGCGTCACCTGACATTGAACTCTCTCGTTAGCTTTGGCTCTGGCTTTGGCTCTCTGCGAACTTTATTCCTCAGTCAGCGCGAGAAATATCCCCAGCATAACGGGACTGCTTCGGCATTCACTCGCGCGTTGGCTGTTTGCCTGTGTGGAAGTGCCGTGCGGACTCCGAATCGACTCCGGGCCCCCAAATCGTGTTTAACCTCGCGTCTCGCACTCACCCGTACACCACAGTACATATACATATATATGATTATACATATGCACATAAATATGTTTATGTACTTGTATTTGTGCACACATATAACGCTATAAAGCATTTGCGGTGTAAAGTCGAAACAAATTCATAGACGGAGTCGTCAAAAGTAACGAAAAAAGTGCCAAACAACATAATTTTATATAATTATAAGCATTTCTGCAGAGCCCCCCCCCAACCCGTAGCTGCGTATCTGCCCTCTCGCATACTTTGGTAATCCTGAAAATCGTACGAAAAAATCAATTGCCCCTGGGCAACATTTTTTGACGGCTCTGCCGGCGTGTTAGTCGTCGGTTTTTCTGATTAGTTGCCATACAATTTCCTTTTTGGCAACAAATGCGTCGGAGGGAAAAGGGCTGAAACGAGAATGATTAACATAAATTCATGTATATTTTCATGAATGGAACTTTCGGGCTGCTAATGAAGTGGAAACTTTTCGGAATTTGTAAGCAGAAAGAAGGCCAGCGGACAGGGGAAACACGAATTTTTGAGTTGGATTTATGGAAATTTTGGCAGCTTTAACACGGAGCAGTCTCGGGGTGTCTAGCATACCTTTAGGCGTTGAACGACAAAGGATTCTTGCAACACCATCCATTAAGATTATAGAGCTCCATCGGCTGGATGAAACCATCTGTCGGTTATTGTAAATGTGTTCTGGACTTGTAAGGGCGATATTCCCTAAAGTCATATTAAATCTTAAGTGTTGAGGTAAAAGTTTTCGGGACAGTGTTCGAAATCTAGCGGTAAATATCGAGCTACAGATCTCTTAAAATCGAACCATTTCCATTTCCATGTTGGACCAGACACACTCAGAGACGGGCGAGTTTGTGTGTGTGTGCGAGAATCCCCACCCTAAACTTGACCCCAGGCATTTGCACTTCATCAAGCGATGCTTGCACTGCCTCTGCGTCTGTGCCAGGCCAGAATCCACACAAACTGGTGCGAATAAATGGATATACGTATATCGTATAGGCGTGCATATACAAATACAATACATACTCACGCCAGAAGCTGCAGGGCAGTGGAATTTTCCTTTTTGGCAAGACATTTTGTTGGCCAGGCTGTCGCAATGCCATTTCAACTTTTTCGTTTCTTTCTTTTCGTCCCTGAAGGCTTTTGTTGGGCGCCCAACATCACCCCCAGCCCCCCAAGAACCAGGTGTTCTGCTTCCTCCGCAAAAAGTTAAATCAGCAAATTTTCACTTTTCCCCGAATTGGTTTCAGAATTCTCGGGTTCCTTTGGGCCCGGCCTGTGCCCCATTATGATTGTTTGGCAAATTTTAATGATGCCATTGGGCTTAATGAAATTATTGTTAGTTCAGCAAACAAGAAGTCCACTTAGATGCAAAAGTAGGGAGAGGAAGCGAGCATTGCGGGGTCTTCCATTCAATATGCACACGACGTCCCTTTGGCTGGGCCACGCCATAACGCCCGGTGCTTTTGCTGGTAACTTTATACTGCCACAGCATCCGTTCTCTCCATCCTCCACTCTCCATCCTCCGTTTGTTGGGTTTGAAATTTTATAACCGTGTGGGAGTTGAAGGGGAAGCAGGTGCCCAGGCTGGGGCCTTGACGTCACTCGGCCCAACCAAATTGATGTTTAACTATTGATGCCCGACGCGGCTTGTAGCTGGTATCCAGGAGATTGTTTCGCATCTCTCCAGATGGCCATTGCCTGCTTATGTTTATCGCTGCATGGCCTGGCCTGGACTGGCCTGGCCCTAGATTGGGGCGTGTCTAGCTAAATATGAAGCTGTATCGGTTCAGTGATGTAAGAAGATGCGTTTATTGGTGGTTTCAGTTTATTTAAATGGGGTATTAATGGTCCACATAATAAATAATGCAATTAATAGGCAATTGATATGGTTGTACGAATAATTAAATTTGATAGCACTCGATTGCATTAAATTCCTAAATCAGATTACAATTAAATAGCATATATCGTATCTATTAGGTTGGTAACAGATTGAGTAACCAGTTTGTAATTAGGGTTGCCAATGATACAGGCTAACCATCCAATTCTCTTGGTCTCTAGAGCTGTCGCGAGCATAGAGGTCGGATAAGGTCTGCTGTGGATGGTTTTGTGTGGGATGTTTTGCCCCCTCCTGGGCAAACAAGCAGCAACCAATATTCATGCTCCAATTACAGGAAAAACAATGCCGGCCGGGCCAGGACCCAAGTGTTTATATTTAGCAAACGATGTAGGAGAGAGGGCGGGCGATACACAGATTGAGTGGGAGGGGGGAAAGAGTAAGCCAAGTTCCGAAATGCATCACTTTGGGGCCTTGTCCGCCCCTCGAGACTGCATCATCAGCAGATAAGCCAAGAGCCAAGAGCAGGCGATGGAAAACAGGGAGATGTGAAATGAGGACCAAACAAAAGGATCTGCTTGCCTTGTCACGACAAAAGCTCTTGAGTCAAGTGGTGGCTGTCCGTCCACCTAAGCAGCCCTTGGAATTGGTCCCAGCCTTCGTATCGGTCTTGGCAGTCCCCAGCATCAGCTTTCGACCCACTTGGACCCTCGTTAATCATGCGAATTATGCATGAAAGTGGAGTACTTAATTTCAATTGTCTAAACAACAACGTCAGCGACAAGCGATTTCGATGTGACCTACCAATACACTTGAAGAAAATTTTCTATTTACACTTGACTGCATTGGCGGGTGGGTGGTCTGATGGCAGAGGCTACAGCGGACTGCATACTTATGTGGGCAACTGAGTAAATTTCCCTGCGCGCGTCTTACAGGGAGAGAAGAGAAGCCAGCAGAAGACCGAGAGAGTGAGAGAGCAAGAGTAAGCGGCGCTTTTGTTCAAGGTGTATTTATTATGAGGTGACAGAGACCATCCTTGGTTCTCTTTCGCCGTCTGTCTAGGAATAAAGCAGAATAGCGAAGACTTCGTCTTCGGTATTTAAGTGCGAAAGAGCCGCCTGTATTTGGCACTTATTTCCGTTGCAGCTTATATTTGGCAGAGAAACTGAAACGCAGGCAAAGAGAGTAGAAAAAACTTTCTGAAGAGTAAATGATGGCAATACTTCTCACCCAGCATACAATAAACCTTGCTTTCCTGCTCTCTTCGGCTCTCTTTCGTCTTTCGGCTGCTGCTTTCGGCTGCTGCTCTGCATCGCCTTCGCCTTCTGCTTCTGCTTCTGCCTCTTTCACGCCTTTGTCAATTTGCAGCAACTTGTGCGCTCGTTTGACTTGGGTTAAATTGTTTGTGATTGTCGTCGCAGCAACTGTCTCTGCAAAAGTTTGCGCCACACCAGTGAGTGTGTGTGTGTGTGTGTGCGCCTTGACAGAGTTGTCAGCTGTTTCACTTGCATTGCTCCCCGCTCGCTTTCTCTCTCGACCAGCCTCGCTCTCTGTCGCTCTTTTGCCCATTATTACACAATTTATATTTTTTTTTTTAGGTGTGGTTTCTGCGGCAACGGCGTCTGCATGTGACGCCCACACACCGGCCACGCCCTTAGCGCACGCTTATGGTCGGTCGCTCGTATCCTTGCACAAGGAATTTTTTCTTGCTTTTGTTTTAATCAATCATTTTCTACAAAACTCTGCCCTGTTTGTGGTAGTTGATCGGCGTGCCACGGCGGGGTGGGGCTCCCGAGAGGTGGGGTGGGGGCTTTCAAAGTTTGCATAGTTTCTAGTCGGCCTGTGGCGCTTTTGCCATGTAACTGTAATTGCAGCTGGGACCTTGTTCCGCTTTGCTCCGGCACTTCTTCTGCCGCCGCCGTCGCCGCAGCCTGTTCTTCGTTATTTTGTTATGCGCTCCATTTGTGGAATATAGAGAGTGGCACAGTGGGGCCCTAATGGGAAAAACGGCAGTCGAATTAAAACCTCTGCAGCAGATCTCTCTCATATGGGTTCGATTTTGTCGTTTTGGAAAGCCTTGAATCGTATTCTCAAGTTGAAAGAACTTCTGCCGGCTGATATTCCAGGCCGAAACACAGAAAAACATCTTTCGAATTGAGCTATGAGCTTTCGGTTTTTACAACAAGTTGTTGCCACTTTCAGGCCACGGTGCATGAGCCTCACAGGCATATTACATGCCCCCGTCTTCGACTCGTTGTTGTGTGCGCGCCCCCCCCGCTCGACTGTCCTTTGAGAACGTTGCAAGCTTATGCAAATTTTGCGGCAATTAATCGCGATTTCAAGTCAAGTGCCAACTGCGATTTAAGCGAATACCAAAAACAAATCGTAGCCCGTCGGAGAAAGGATTAACCCACGAACAGAAGATGGCCTGGGGATACTGGTCGGCCACGACTGTGGATCGGGGACGCTCGCCGCGCCGCCTAACGCAGTGCACACCGCTGCCCGTGAACATAGTGCAGCAGGAGGAGGAGGAGGAGGAGCAGCAGCAGCAGCAGCCGTTGCCGCCAGCGTGCATGCCCCAGCAGCAGCAACAGCCGCATCAGCATCAGCACCAACAATCGCAAACCTGCCCCAGCACGCCGTCAGCCAATCAACAGGGGAGCGGCAACCTCTGCTACAGTCCGTCGTGCCGGTCCCGCTGCTCGAGTCCGTGTCCGGGCTCCCCCTGCGGCTCCATAACACCGCCGCCGCCGCCGCTGCTGACATCCTCGCAGCAGCATCTCCACTCGAACAAGAACTGTCCCGCTGCCCAGCAGCTGATGACACACCTGGACTATGCGGCCAGAAGGCAGTCGTTGGATCAGCTGGATAGTCCGCAGGTACTACAGGAGAGAATTCCCTTGACAAAGAGCTCTGCTTGAAGGGTGGCTACGATAGTTCATCAGTCATTGGTCCATTCCTTAGAGAAGTCAATGATTAGTGGGTGGTTTACAGGAAACACTTACCACTTGAGCAATCACCCATTTATCATTGATGATCCGATAAATTTGATATACAAAGGAATGATGGGAATGATCATTCAATCTCAACCTTTAAGCAGAGCTCTACAAAGCGAGTCAAAACCGATACCACTCTGATCCTGATATATCTACCTCTCTCCCTCCCCCCAAAGTCCAAGTACTTCGACATCCAGGCCAATCAGCTGTCGGACATCATGTGCCGGGGCGCAGTGGTCAGCTCCATACAGTCGGCCAACAACACGCTAACCCGAGGCGTCTCGCTGCACAGTCGGAGCGGCAGTGCCCATGGGAGCCACCACGGAAGCCACCATGGGAGCCACCACAGCCACAGCCACCACGGGAGTGCCCATGGATCGTTGGGCTGCCTCCAGGGGGGCGTAGGAGTGGGCGTTGGCGTGGGCGTCGGTACCGGAAGCACCGGTAGCATTGGAATGATGTCGGCGGGCCACATCGATACGGGCGACTATGATGTGCCGCATCCGCACCCGTACACGCACCACTATATGCAGACAACGGCATCGGTGACGCCCCCGCGTGGCAGCCTGAGCCGGCCGGGATCGGCGGGAGCCGTGTGTGCCGGCCACGACTCCGGATCGGATTCGAGTCAGGGCTGTGGCGGCTCCATCATGGGGGGAATGCTCGTCATGGGCCATCCCGGCCACATGGGCAGCCTGGGACACCACAGCACGGGCAGCGGCTCCCTCGGACGGTGCTCGAGTCGGTGCCACAACACGAACACCACAACGACGGATGACTCGGGCGGCGGCAGCAGTGGTGGCGGCGGCGGAGGCGTCGGCGGAGGCAGTGCCTCGATTGCCGTGGGCATGCCTGGCATGCTGATTGACTACCATCATGGCCACCACAGTCACAGTGGCAGCGCCGGCAGCGGCCTCAACGGCTGCGGAGCGGGCAGCATCGCCGGCGGAAGCATTGGAGGTCGCAGCAGTGTCCTGGGCACCATTCACAACGGCCACGGCCATCATCATCAGCAATATCATCACGAGTGCATTCACTACGAGCGTCTGCCCATTCCCGTGCCCATTCCCACAGTGCCCATGGGCGTGGCCCTGCCACAGCAGCAGCAGCAGATGCCGCCGCAGCATCAGCTGCAGTCGGAGGAGGAGATCGAGCCGGCCTATGCGACAGGTAAATGGATATGTTCCAGAGCATAAGCAGGCTCTAAACCATCATTTTAGTTTTAATTTATTTATGTTAAATCCACTAAATATTGTCTTTGCCAATAAATATTTTATTTTCCATTTTTGTATAGATTACTTATGTTTTATTGAATTTTTGTAGTTTTTTTCGATTTATTTTTGATACCCACTAGTCGTAGCCCTCGGCTTGCCCAGCCCTGAGCCTATCGTGGAAGCCCCATTTGCTGCGCTCTCACTTGCTCCCAATTAGAGGACGGGCCCTGGGCGTTCGGTTCTTGTGACAATTCAATCGACCACTTGAGCACTTGCGGCTGATTCTGTTCTGTTCTGTTTTGCACTTGATTTTATTGTTCTTTTGTTATGTCTTCTCTTTCCGTCCGCTCCGTGGTGGAGCCTCAGTTTACTGTTGAAAGTCGCGCGGTGACGACGCCCCGCGCGTGCCAAAAGCGCCTTAGCGTCTCTTAACTGGAACATCAGCCAATTGGTCATTGTTTTGTGTTCGGCTCCAGCGACCTATGAACCGACCACAGCCCCAAAGAGAGCCCCGACCGCAATGATCATCTGGAGCGGCTTCTGCGAGGCGGCCCAAATATATAGCACTCAGACGGCGACGTTTATGAGTGGTGGGGCATCGTGTTAGTATTGAATGTGTGGACCGGACCCCCCATATAGAGTGTATTAAGAAGTAACAGACCTACCAATCGATCTAGATTCTATATAGATCTTCCTTGGAAAGCACATACTGCCCTTCTTTTGTGACTCCGGCCTTGTGGCTGATTAGCCCTAGTCCGCTATGAGTAATGTGATTGCAAATCGCACCTTTTTAGCCACACATCGCGACTAAGTGGGCTCCTATTTGTGTATTTCCCCAGGCCTGCTAGTCATAAACTTTGTTATCTCCCGGGGCAAGGCATTTACGAGGTATGAAAAATACAGAAACCGGCAGAAAAAGCAAAAAAAAAAAGAAAAACAACAGAAACCAAACAAATTTTGTCCCTCATATCAGAATTGATAACACTGATAGCCATACCCAGTGTTCGTGTGTGTTCGTGTGTGTCTGTGTTAGATTCTAGGTCAATGCAAGGCATGGGGCAATATGTAGAATCTATCACTATTATAACCTTGTAGACAGGCAGAATTATTGAACCCGGGCAGACAACACACTCGGGACGCTTTAATTGAATTATGCATTCAATGAATGATGGGCACAAGCAGAATCCCTGACAACCGAACAAGTGGTCTCAATTGATGGACTAGTCCCCCGGAAAAGCTTAATTAACATTACTTGGAAAAGGGAGAGAGAGAGGCAGAGAGAGAGAGTACCCTCCTATCTATCTATGGCACACACTCCCCCACTCCATAGCTCATGGGGTATCTGTATCTGTATCTCTCTCTCTCGCTGTCTGTATTCTCCACTTGGTGCGTAGCACAGAGAGATAAGGAGCGCGGGTTGGCCGAGTGGCTCAGTCGTGGAACGGGCGCTCAACAGACAACAGCAACACATGTGGCTGGGACGGAATCCGTTTATAAGTAAAAATCGCTGAATAAAATCACATTAAATTGATAAGCGACCACCGCAGCGAGTGGTAATAAAAGACCACCCAATGGGCAAACTAGCTTTCCGTAAGCATGCCCAGCCGTCCCAATTTGCTATATATATATATATAATATATATATGTAGTTCTCACAAACAATCTTTTCCTTTGTTGTTTCAGTATTTCCCAATGTTCCTCAAGCGCCGGGATTGTCCTGCGATGGCGAAGATCGTGAGTATAACCGGATTACATGGATCAAACTTGTTTCAAATCATTATCTCCTTTCACAGGCAGCATCTATCGACGTGGTGCTCGACGGTGGCGTAAACTGTATCGCGTCAACGGACACATTTTCCAGGCCAAGCGTTTCAATCGGGTGAGTATCCACCATCCCACCCAAAACCCAAATTCTAATCGGTTTTCCTCTCCCTTCTTGATTGCAGCGTGCTTTCTGTGCCTATTGCCAGGATCGTATCTGGGGCCTGGGACGACAGGGTTTCAAGTGCATACAATGCAAGCTGCTGGTGCACAAAAAGTGCCACAAGCTGGTGCAGAAGCACTGCACCGACCAGCCAGAGCCATTGGTCAAGGAGCGGGCCGAGGAGTCGAGCGACCCGATGCCGGTGCCATTGCCGCCGCTGCCGTACGAGGCCATGGGCGGCAGCTCGGACGCCTGCGAGACGCACGACCATGCGCACATCGTGGCCCCGCCACCGCCCGATGATCCCCTGGAGCCGGGCACCCAGCGCCAGTACTCGCTGAACGACTTCGAGCTGATACGCGTCATCGGCCGTGGAAGCTACGCCAAGGTGCTAATGGTGGAGCTGCGGCGCACGCGTCGCATCTACGCCATGAAGGTGATCAAGAAGGCCCTGGTGACCGACGACGAGGACATCGACTGGGTGCAGACGGAGAAGCATGTGTTCGAGACGGCGTCAAACCACCCGTTCTTGGTGGGACTGCATTCGTGCTTCCAGACGCCGTCGCGCCTCTTCTTCGTCATTGAGTTCGTGCGGGGCGGCGACCTGATGTACCACATGCAGCGCCAGCGGCGGCTGCCCGAGGAGCACGCCCGCTTCTATGCGGCGGAGATAAGTCTGGCCCTGAACTTCCTCCACGAAAAGGGAATCATCTATCGCGATCTGAAGCTGGACAACGTGCTGCTCGACCACGAGGGGCACATCAAGCTTACCGACTATGGCATGTGCAAGGAAGGCATTCGCTCGGGCGACACAACCTCCACGTTCTGCGGCACACCCAACTACATTGCCCCAGAGATCCTGCGAGGCGAGGACTACGGCTTCTCCGTCGACTGGTGGGCATTGGGCGTCTTGCTCTATGAGATGCTGGCCGGACGCAGTCCGTTCGACTTGGCCGGTGCCTCTGAGAATCCCGATCAGGTGCGTTTTTCCTCAACTCAAACTTAAACTAAAACTGCAACTAAGAATGTGATAAATGTTTGCCCAGAACACGGAGGATTATCTGTTCCAAGTGATTCTGGAGAAGACCATTCGTATACCGCGCTCCTTGAGCGTTCGGGCCGCCTCTGTCCTGAAAGGTTTCCTCAACAAGAATCCCGCTGATCGTTTGGGCTGCCATCGGGAGTCCGCCTTCATGGATATCGTCAGCCATCCGTTCTTCAAGAATATGGATTGGGAATTGGTAAGTGCAACGAGATTCACCCCTTTCTTCTTCCTGCTGTGTCTGTGTATGGGCTTATAGAATTGTTTGTGATGATGATAATGTCCCGAGGGAATGGTTTGAATCGGATTTATAGGGTATGCTTTACAGCAGGCTAGAGGCTAGAGACGTGAGATAGCGCAATCTCCCACCTCAGGAACGAACCCCAACTGTAATAGCCTTCCCGATTGACCCTGGGCAATAGGTCTAGGCCAAGTAAAACGTAACCCAATCGAACCCATGACTCCAACTCCACCTGGCATTGAATCTAGTCGGAGATAAGCTCGCTGATAGCCAACTAACGCAACTGCAACGCAATCATTATAGAGTATTATTCTTGTTTTGTTTTACCTTCGGTTCGCTGATGATATCTGTATATAAAAGCATTTCTTTTTGATTATTACACACGCATGAAATGACGTGTACGAAGATTGCACAGAAGGAGGTGCAACCGCCTTACATACCGAACCTGGATCCTGGCGATCCCTATGTGACAACAAATTTCGATGCTCAATTTACGCGAGAACCGCCCGAACTAACGCCCGACGATCCGTAAGTTAAATCGAGAATCCCCCGACGACAAGATGGATAGCGTTTTCTTTTGTTGTTAGTTTTTGTTTGTCCTTTGCATGAGATACTGCCACCGAAAGATCGTTTTTAGCCTCCAAACTAAGACTAACCCAGCAGGTAATTGTGCGTATCAATCAGCCACATTTCGACCATGCCCTGTCTATTACTCCTATTAACCGAACAGACCTCGTTTTCATAGACAGTATGTTATACAATCTTATCATCGTCATGATCATGCTCAAACGACACGGACATGAATGAGAAAAACTCGGTTTTATGTTTGCCAATTGGCTGGCAGTTTTCCTTATGGTTTACCAACAAAAATTCATTATGATTTTCTACTATCCTCATGCGACGATCCATCCTCCATCACGCAGCTTGAGCGCAAACAGGTCACGCCACCATTCAAGCCACGCTTAGACTCAGATCGCGACTTGGCCAACTTCCCGCCCGAGTTCACTGGCGAGGCCGTGCAGCTGACCCCGGATGATGAGTAAGTTGAGAGATCTATCTATCTATCGCCCCCGTACCCTTCCCCGTCCCCTTTGGTTACTTCATTAGCTTGTTGCACCATGCCTTTTGTTGATTCTAATATGCTCCCCCTTCAACCCCATTCCTCAGTCATGTCATTGACAACATTGATCAGTCGGAGTTCGAGGGCTTTGAGTATGTGAATCCGTTGCTGATGTCCCTGGAGGATTGCGTCTGACACCACGAAACGTGTGACTTACATCCGTACAATGTAAGGGTGAGTATTTGCGGCTAAACTTTTTATTGAATTTGCATAACAATGTTACGCCATGTTGCTATACAGCTATATGGCGAGGACTCCAGTGATTACGATTCTGTGGCAGATGATTTGAGTCTCTTGCATTTGAACAGCGCAGGAGCGACTGTGGCGGTGACTGGGGGTGGCTCGGTCAATGCCAATAACAATCTAAGCCAGCAGCAACATTATCGCCAGCAACAGCAACAGAAACAACAGCAATATCATCCTCATTCAGTATACTCACAGCAACAACAGCAGCAGCAACAGCAACAGCAGATCTTGCAACTTCAACAGCAGCAGCAGCAGCAGCAACAGCAGCAACATCATCATCATAATGGTAATAATATCAATCATAATAATCAAATGCAAGCAAATAATAACAAAAGTCTACTGCAGCACATGTTTTGCCTTCCATTGAACTAATTAAAATAACGAATTAGATAAAGCAACATGCAACAACAATGAGCAACACAGCAACAACAACTAGCAGAGCAACTAAAAAGAAAAAGCAAAAGAAAACCAAAACAAAAACAAATTTAAACTTAATAGAAACTAAACGAAAATGGCACAACTAACAAAATTATATAATCTTCTTAACAGCAGATACCATTTTTCGTAAAAATCTATATTACATATATGAGACAAAGAAGAAGCAAAGCAAAAAGTCACAAGTTGCGAGTATTACACAAAACAAACGATTACTTTACTACTTAAGCACTTAGGCAGCCCCGACTCCATGCAACAAAAAAACACTTTCATAACTCAATGCAAGACTTTTCAGCCAGAAACCCTGCGGAGGCGACTCCCAGGCGTATCCCAAGAAACCATTTTTAAGCTACATCAAATATATACATACATATATGGTATAATTTTTAAACGTTTAACAGCAACAAAAGACATTTCAATGTTAATTTTACTAGGAAGTGTGCGCAGAGAGGGGACACACTTCAAATGAATCAATCTATGTATAACGTATAAGAATATAAAACTCTAATGTAAAATGTGTGTGTGTCTAGCGTTAGAGAGCATGGTTTTTAAAAGCGACAAACTCGTAAATATGTACGAGTATTGTGAACAGAAATAGTTAACCGAAAGCAAAAAGAACATTTTGATTTCGCACAGAGAAGAGTCTCCCCCGATGCCCCGTCGGGGGGCACTATTCTCGTACCACACGAACAAAAAAATATATTTATTTATTGTATTCCTTGTATTATTTATTTTTATAACAAGCAAAACAAAATCCGTCTACTGGCAATATTTCTTTGTTAGGTATTAAAAAAAATTCTTTTATGTTTTTTTCAATGCATTCCACTGTACTTACAACAAAAACAACAGTATATATATATATATATACTATATATATGTATTTGTTAATTTTTTGAGCCTATTAGGAGGTAAAATTTTTTTCGTGGCGATACAATTTGCCGCAAAAATAATAAAAATGCTGATATGTTTTGTTCAATCTGTTGCGTCAATCATTGCGTACGTTTTTTAAACTTAAGCCTAAATATATACATTAGTAGATATTAAATAAAAATTGTATATTATGTTTTGATAAATCACATAAATATTGAGAACTTTATTCAAATTAATACGTATCCAAAACAAAAATATCATTGTGTTGCAAGAGTAAAGATTGGGTTTTGAATTGCAAGAAATTAAATAAATTTCAATGTTACTTGTTAATGTATGGAAAACAAAAGATACTACACATATATTGTTATATTTCCAGATACAACGCAATCAAAAGCAAATAATATTGATCAAAGCAAGTTTTTGATTCAGCAATTATCCATAATAGCAAGCAATCCACTCGAATGCAACAAATCGACAAACACTAAACCACTTACGAATTGCACTTTAATGTTAAAATGAAGCCTATTAAAAGGAGAGCAGAGCCCTTCCTTCCCCTCTAATTTCCCTGTTGTGTTTGATATCCAAGATCTACGAGTACGTTGACCTAGGTTTAAATGTTTTCAACTGAGCGTATACTATATGTATGTAATTGTATCTTCTTCAACTGATGTTTCCGACTGTTTTGTTTCTTATTTACGTACATACTTGATGCACTTTTGGCATACCGTATTGATGCTAGCAAAATGTCAAAACGAAATTGAGAACGTAAGCATTATTTGCGTAACAATTATCCATATAAACAAAAACGAATAAAGTATTGTATAAGAAAGAGAAATTGTCTTGATTCTTTAGCATTTAACCTGTTTAATTGTTCAGTAGATATATCCTTATTCTTAATCAGAGAAAGCTTATTAAGAGTGGCTCCCACCCTGTCGTTTCACAACAAATCTGTTTTAATTTTTCAGTATTTATTTATTAACAATTGACAGTGAGAAAAAAATCAACAAATGCAAAACATTATCGTATTGTATCGTATCGCATCGATTCATGGATCAATTATTCTGCAGTATGGAGACGGGCTCTTGCATAATCTCCTGAATCTTTGCCTCTGGCACGGGCACTCCGTTGGCCAGCAGAGTGTGAACAATGCCATCATGTTTATTGCCACTTGAGCGTGCCTGCAGCACGAATTCCGTGTCCTGCAGCATGAACTTGGTGTCCGTGCCGCCGTGAACGAAAACAGACTGTGAAATGGGGGAATGCTTAGGGGAACCTCTCGTCTCTTGCCACACCTTTCACCTACCTCCTCCTCGCGCAGGTCATCGTTCACGTACAGACTCAGCGTGTCCAGCTTGAGCATTATTCGATACTCCTGGGCGGGTGTTTCGGAGGTGCTCGAAGAGTGGCCAGTGCTGAGCCAGAGCCGGTACTGACGTGTGACGTCCTCTGTGTACTGGTCGTGCGACTTGCCGTCGATGTACAGGGAGTACTCGTACTTGAAGCCAGGTGCTGGATCAACGCGTATAATGCAGCGGGACTGATCGATGTGAAAGGTGTCCTCACCGACCAGCTTGAACATCCAGTCGCGTCGCAGCACCTCCTGCAATGAGTTATGACAGTGCTCAGTGGGGGATAAAATGTAATCCACTTAAAAACAAAAACAAAACAAGTTTAATTCCATTTTCCGGGTTACGAATGCGAGCACAACAGTAATTACACGGCCATACACTATGCAAATACTTCACCCCACTCCCGTTTCCAGCTGGGGGTGGAAAGACGAAAACTTACCCGACCATTGACCCAAATCATGCGCCGCCCACTAGTTGTGCCATGTTCCAGCTCGATGCGGTACATCTAGGTAGCAAAGAAAGCACTATAGTATATATGTTTTATAGTTTTAAGTCGAGGTGTGGGGTGTTGGGTGCCTTGGTACCTTGCCATTGATGGGGACACACCATTGGGCCACTATATTCTGTTTGTTGTAGCGCTGGTCCTCGGGCACATGATCCTGCGTCATGATGGGCTGCGTGGCCAGATTCTCCAAGCGCAGTGTGGGCGACAGAAAAGACATTGACTCGATCCAACTCGTTCCCGCCCCCCTACTCTAAACCGCCGGGGAAGTAAAATAATCAATAGCGCCCATTAAAATTCAAGTAATTGCATTTAAAGTGCAACCAAAAAACTGGGGTTATACAACCGCCAGGAGCCTTGTCTTGTCAAAAGTTCAAAGAACTTTAAGGGATTGGGCTACGCAAAATCTAGATCTGGCTAGTTTCGTTTTACGGGTCAACAGCGATTGCTCCTTGCCTTCTTCTTGGGCCGACGAAGTAGACGCGATTTGGTTGGCTTTTGAATAAAGCCCGAAACTGCCACGAAACCGCAAGAACGAACCGCACGTTGGTAGCGCCAATGGCACACTAAACAACATACAATATAAGCCAAAAGGAGGAACTGAGGAAAAACTAGTTGGCCGCCTGCCTTTTGGCTTTGGGCTCTTGGCTCTTGGCTTTTGGTCGAGTCGAATCGCGTCGCGGTCGCGTTTGTCGGCCTTTGCTGCTTCTGCTGCTGGAAAAGCAAAAGAAAAGTGCAGAGAGCTGAGAACTGAGTACAGTAGAGCCAGCAGACGACGCCGTATGGCGCCAAAACAGAGTTGATTTGTTGCCCCTAGCCCTGGGTGTGTGTATCCACTCCTCAATACCCCCCCACTTGCGTCGTTGTTCGCATAAAAATAAACTTTGCGCCAAGTATGCAATGGTTTTTGCATTGCAATTGCCATGCCCATGCCCATCCCATGCCCTGAGCCGTGCTTCTGGAGAAGCTCCAATTGAGCGAATATACCCCTATGTACGAGTATGTACATATTTTATTCTAGATGACAATTATATGGCCCAGGGGGATACATTTCCACTCAGTCGTCCTCCTGCCCTATAGCCCAGGCCCCCAGGCCAGGGGGGGGCAATCGTCGCAAATTTGTCGCATTTTGTTTTGTTCCCATGTTTATGGCGCAACATTTTTTGGCCATAAATACACGCCGGAAATGCTAATGACTGATAGGATGGGGTAGGCAGGGTCAGGGCACGCGAGGGTTCGGAGGGAGGGAGAACTGCCACATTCCGTGGCAACAGCAGCAGCAGCAGACGAAGTGAAAGATGAGTTGGTGCCTCTGGCTGGCATTTCAATCGACCAGATCCGATATTGATAAATGTATTTGGGCCAGATTGTATAGGGAACCGAAAAGAAACTGGCAGCACATCATATGTCAAATCGAGTTGCTCGAAATCTATTCTCTGAACCAAGGGTTCACAGTGGGGTAACAAAAACATATGCCATCTCCCCGTCAGAGTCGCAACACGCGAAGGTCACTGGCAAAGCGCCGTTTGGAGTCGCTCGCTGTTGTAGTTGGATGTTAACGGCGCTGGTGGAGGGGGCGGGGTGTATGTGTATGTGGCAACAGCAAAAAGACACCAACCCACACAGATAACGAAACATTTGACAAGGACAAGGCCCGACACCCACCAGAGCACCACACTCTATCATCCCGGAGCTCAAAGTGTCCGTGTGTGTCGGTGCCTCCTTCTCTCTCTCTCTGTCTCTGTTTGTGTGTGTGTAATTATTATTATTAGTGATATATAAAAGAAATGTGTATGTATGCACACAGTCATCCTTTTTCCTGGCGCCCGCCAACGGCTTCTTCGACTCGATGCACAGTGGGTGCCGACAGAGTTTTTTTTGAGTAAAATCTATGGATATCAGTCGTCGATAGGGAGATAAAAGACTTGCTGCAAAAGAGATCTTCCGACAAGGATTGCTTATTGGATACTTTGGTGGTAATTGGTTTCCTTAAAAGATAAGTATCTTTATTATTAGTTCAGTTAGTTGAAGTATTGGCCCAGCGAATAGTCTGCCAAAGTATCACTCATTTATCCTTTCGATCACACTGTACAATATTCGGTTGCGCTTTTTCGTTGCCTACTTTCCAGTTGAATTTACCACCGCGCTGTTTGCACAGTTTTTATGCAAATATATTCTCCAAAAGTGCCGCAACATTCGTTGACGCTGATGATGTTGTTGTGGGCTGGGCACGTGGGGATTAGTGGTGTCCATACCCCATCCCGGAGTCCACTGCCGGATTGCGTGCCTCACTGGGTGTCGGGCTGGCTGGCACACAACAAATGTCGCCGACAATTAATTTCCATAGATAATTGCCTGTCGATAACGACAGCGGCAGCCCGGGGACATTAATCATTAGGCCCGGCTGTTGAGTAGCTGGTTGCTGGTGTTCTTGGTCTTTTCCGGCTCTGTTGTCTGCCGGCGGCTCGATAAGATTTAATCAAAACTATGGCGAAATGACAAAGTGAAAGTTGTATTTCAGTGATTTGTTGTAACGCTCTTAAATCAAATTGAATTGGCAAAATGTGTGCGCTGGCTTAAGTTAGCTAGATTTGTATGCATGTATGTGTGTGTGTGGTGTGGGGTGTGGAGGTGTGTGGTGTTCTATATACTAGATAAATTGAATGGATATAGGAGTGCAGTGCTCAACTTTGAATAACCAGCTACAATAGAACATAATACTGATCACAACGCCAATAGAATAGAACAATAGAATAGAATTCGCTCACTCGCTACTTTCGTTTCGTTAACAATTTTCCACGGAAAATAATGGTTGGTTCGATACATTCCTCTGAATTGGACAATAAATACGGAGTATGCGTATGTGTAAATATATATATATATATATCGAATTTATATTGCTGCACCATAACAACTAACATAAACAGCAACTATCCTTTGTTCGTAATCAATCGAGTAATTCGTCTATACATATTCTTAATTTTGGGGCACAAATTTGAACAACGCTGGGCGTAGAGTAGGCGCTAGTTGTAGGTATTTTTTTTGTCTGATTATCGTGTCTATATACTTGTTAATGTGCGTATATATACCTATAATCGACGCTAATTGCACTATTTCAATAAATACGAGTATTTAGTGCCGTCCGTGCCTCCCAGCTTGAGATACAAATGCGTTATACATTTTAGCTAGTTATTTCCGCTATGGGATCGAAGAAGTTCTAAATGTCTATAATTCATAATTGACACAACTAAATATTGCCTTTGCTGATCGCTTACATAACTATTTACAAAAAATACTGAGTAGCTTAAATTAGTTTTGGATAAATCAAAGCAAATACAGTCATTTAAAGTAACAAATTCATAGAACCACATTCGGAATCAAGCTTAAGTGTAAAATGAAATGATGAGTATACCACATTACAGACTATAAATACAAATATCATCCATATCATGAGGTTCTTCATCTAGTTGTCGAGTAGTTACTTCATCTAGGTATGTGGAAAATGGCAGTTTGGATGCACCTATCTATCAAATATGAAAAGCTTAGGCTCTGTTAGCTGGCAATAGTTTTCTATGACTGATCTGTGGATAGCCAGGGCGGAAGAGGGCGCGATTTATCAACTAACATTATGGTAGATCCAAGCGGTTTGATCCTATATCGGCGGCTATTTAGCTCATTTGAAAAATGCTGTAGAAAAATGCACAAAAAGTCTTCGGTCTCGTGATGGGAATCGGTTTGGGCTTAGAAACAAATGGTCCATCATTTTCTTGACAACATTATGTTCATGACAGTGCCACTGTTAAGCAGCACCCGTTTGGCATCCTTTAGATTGGCATTGGTCAGGTCGTAGCCGTCTATCTCAAGCAACTTGTCGTTGAGGCTCAACAGGCGAGCGGCGTTTGTGTTGGGCGTAACGGCACTCACAAAGATGCCCACCTAAAAAAAGGCAACAATTAGAGTTCATTTCATCACGTAAACAGAATTGGCATGAAAATACTCACGTGATTGAGCAGCTCAGCTACTTCAAAGCCCATGCTGTTCTCCCATTTGAGGGTAACCTGCTTGACCGTCGGATTCTTGTGGACGCCAAAGATCCAGGTTGACTTTTTGTGACTTGCTCTGGAAGTGTTGTTGGTGGCCGTGGAGTTCATCGAGTGCTGCGACAAGCTATCATCCAGCTCTTCCTCCTCGTCCTCGGGGCTCTGCTCCAGATTGCTGACATTGTTTTGGTAGTCCAGCTGTTCGATGGGCTCTTCTTCCTGGGCACCGATCGCCGTGGTCTTAAAGTTGCTATTCAGAGCATCCTGATAGATCGTTTGCTCCATCTGCTGCTGCTGCTGCTGTTGCTTGCGCTGTCTCATGGACTCGTAGAGATTAAGATCCTCTGGCGTTTTCTTGGTATATACTCTAGCTATATGGTAGGGTGGCGGCTCTAATCGAGGTGGCGGCACTGCCTGCTGCTGCTGCTGTGGCTGCAAGGGCTGCAATTCGTATTCCTGGTCACCGTTCAGATGTGTGGTGGGTAAGGTGTTGGCCTCGACGTACAACTGCTGATAGTGCGCCTCGTAGTTGACCAGGGGCAGGCCGTAGTACTCTTGTGTAGGAACCGGAAGCTGCTGCGTCGTAGTCGGCTGCTGATAGACACCGTAGATGTGAGCGTTCTCCGGCGCAACGCCGTATATTGCACTTGCCGCGGCCTGATCCACAACATCTTGCTCGGCATTGGTATGGTCGGTATCACAGTGAACTTGGCCATTGGGCACTACGCGGGCCTCCCTCACCTCATTGGCGTTTGCCGACGTCGCTGCTGCCTGGGCTTGCCTAACGTATTTCGCCATTTGGCGCAGCTCCTTGGGATACGGAGTGGGCGATCGCATCAATCGAACCGACCCCGCCATCTGGTCCGGCGTTGGTGTTGGCGGTGCAGCTACGTAGCTGGGATAACTGGGCGCCGGCTGCGTTTTGGCATTGCTCAATATGGTGGCCTCCTCGGCAAAGCAGATGCGCCGCGAAGGACTTGCATGCGGATGCTGCTGATTGGCGTACACAAACTCGTACTGCTCTTGGGCCTGCTGCTGGGCCTGCATACTGTTCATCTTGAAGGTGACCTGGGGCAGCATGAAGCAGGTCAACTGTGTCTTTGTACTGGCATCCAAGTATTGCAGAGGCACCAGGGGCTGCGACTGATTGTCGCTTAGCCACAGTGAGGTGAGATTCACTAGGTTCAGCATGGAGACGGGCAGCGCATTGATATAGTTGTTGACCACGTTGATGACCTTCAGCTTTCCCAGGTTTCCGATGTTTTGGGGCAGCGCGGACAACTGATTGTTGGCCATACTCAAGACACTCAGCTGCTGGCAGCTGCAAAGCTCGTCGGGCAACTGGCGGAGCTGATTCTCATCGGCGAAGAGAAACCGCAGACTTCGCAGCATTCCAATGGTGCTGGGCAGGCGGATCAACTTGTTGTGGCTGAGGACCAGCTCCTCCAGCTGCTCCAAGTAGCTGATGCTATCGGGAAGCTCTGTCAGCCCGTTCGACTCGCACTTGAACGTCACCAGAGACTTTAGCATGCCGACGCTGAAGGGGAATGCTTCCAGGTTGTTGGAGCAAATTGATAGAACTTCCACATTCCGCCAGTTGCTCAGCTCGCTGGGCAGTGTGTCCAGAAGATTGCCGTTGGCCTCAAAGTGCTGGAGTTCGCGCAGTTTACCAATGTTGGCGGACACGCGGCGAATTTGATTGAAGTCGATCCACAGCTCTCGCAAGGATTTCAGCTCTCCAACGACTTCGGGCTGCAAATGATTTAAAATTTATGTGGTTCTTAATGAGGTGGTTCTGTGTGTTCACTCACAAGCTCTGTGAACTCATTGCCTCCAATGTCCAGTCGCTGTAGATTCACTAGCCGCACCATAGACTTGGGAAGCGTGATGAGATTGTTGAGACGTAGCTCGAGAATCCTCAGATTGACCAGCCGTCCAAAGTTGGCTGGAAGAAACTCCAGGTACGTTTCGTTCAACAGCAGCTCCTGCAGGGATATGAGCGAGGTAACTGCATCTGGAAGACGTTGTAGGCTGTTGCAACTCAGATCCAGTCGGGTTAAATGCTTGCAGGCCTTGATTTCATCGGGTACATTTACAATCACTGAAAGGACACAATTATCCATGAGCATCTTTTAGCAGATATAGAGTTCTTATTCTCACTCACGATTCCGATTGAGATCCAAATTCTGTAGCTGGCGCAGACTACCAATGGCCTGGGGAATGCTCTCCAGATTGTTGCTGTTCACATGGAGCACACGTAGGCCCTGGCAGTAAAACAACTGCGGTGGCAAAGATTGCAGCTGAAGAAGGCAAAAGGAACGTTAGCAGGAAGCAGTCTCCAACAAAGTGGCTCTGGACTCACCCGGGTGGTGCTCAGGTAGAGCTCCTCCAGCGTCCGCTCGTGCTGCCAGACCTCGGGGAAGTCGGTGAGCGGTGTATTGCTATAGTCCAGCTTGTCAATCACCTCCTCGTGCTTGAATTTGAAGCAAGGAAAGCATTTGCTCAGGAGCGGCATCTTTAGTTGTACATATGTATATTGCTAGTCGTTCGATATTAAGGCACGGTTCGGGTGGCTGCAAAGGAAGAAGAGCAACTGTCAGATATGTATGTACACACCGCATGCATATATGGTGCGGTAAAGCAGGCTGGCCTAATGGGGTCGACACGAGGGCTTGGCGCATAGCTCACCTATGATTCATCGCCGAAGTTGGAGCATTACTGTGGGTCCTGCTCCATTACATTCCAAAGCCATTGACATTCTTCTCTTTTCTCGGCTTGTTATTGTTCTGTCCACCAACACTAACATGCACACACACACCCACACTGACATACACAAAAGAGACTTCTTAAGCCTCTCTTTGTTGCTCTTGTGCAGCCACCTGGCTATGCTTGTGGTTTCCCCTAAACTTTCATACTAATTAAATATTATTCGGTTTTTTTTTAAACCATTTATTGCGGTTTTATTTAATGTTTTTCACTTAAAACGGCAAGCAGTGTGACCGAAATATACCGAAACATACCATCTCATTTAAAAAATATACCGTAAATATACTGACGAATTCAAGTTCTTATAACATATTCATCGTTTTTGATATTCCATCGAATATTACTAGCTATATAGAACATTTAGCCATGCCCATATAATTTTATACGATTAATGAATAGATATTCTACAAGATTGGTTAGTTTTTATTTGTTGCTTTTATTGTATTTTGACTAAAACAAGGTTTAAACAAAATAGCTCAACAAAAAATCAGTTGCAATGTTGCTGGTAGTTAAAGACATGATGCGTGTATAGGTCTTTGTGCACCCTATTTTGTTAATTTTATATGTAGATCAAACGTAATTTATTAAGACCTTTTATCAAATTGATATGTTTTCGACTTATTCATGTGTATTATTAGTATCTTGTATATATTTATGTCGATCCTGATACCTACGGATTCTTGGAAGACAAACGTATTCACAGTTCTATAACATCCATTTCCCCCAGGGTATTTGTGCATGGAATTAGCAACATTTGTGCATGGAATTAGCAACATTTGTGCATGGAATGGGACTCCTTGTTGCCTAAAGCGAACTGGGGCGAACTGCGGCGAACTGCGGCGAATTCAAATTTTCTCATATTCTTTGTTCCGTTGAATAATACTCTTTATATAGAACATTTAGCCATGCCCACTCAATTTTGTACGATTGACGAATCAATTCTATACATGATTGGCCTATTCGAAATACTTGCATTTATTGGATTTCTGTATAACATTGAAAATTAAATTAATAGATTGATGAAATTGACAAAAATACCATGGGAGCGCGGCGAAAATCAGTATTTCTACAGTATGACCCTCAGAACAGCACCGAAATATACGGTCTCATTTGAAAAATATACCGTAAATATACTGATGAATTCATCATCGTTATCGTTCATCATTATCGATGCTGTTATTGATTACAAAATTGATATCGATTCTGTTATTATCGCTGGCTTAGTTCAGAAGTTGACAAATAGATGTCGCCAGAAAGTAGCCGTTTGGCTTCAAAAAAAGCAAAGCCAAAACAAACAAAAAGGCTTAGTTTTAAAAACGCAGTGCATTTAATATTTGTTTCCACTTCCTGGCTGCGTGCGCGTGTGCTCACTTTTGATAACGAAGGTGTGTAAACTTGGCAATAAAGTAAGCAACCAATCAGGGAAAAAAAGGCATTTTCGAAGTTTCAAAGTACAAATAGATTTGCATCAACTTATGAAAACTCTCCCTTCTGATTGGGGAATATATGATTCTGATTGGCTTCAAAATAAGACACCCTCTGGAGTTGAATTTGATTTTCTAGCTGAATGCGAAAATTGTGTCCCAACGTGTGGAAACGAAGTTGGAAACGTGGTTGAAGTAAAGTAAATGTAAATGTAAAGTAAATGTAAAAGTAAATGTAAAGCGAAATCCCATGTGAGTAAGATAGATTTACAATTACTTTACTTCTCTTTCAGAAGTTTTTACAATGCCCAAAAAACTGTTTTACTCAAACTTTTAATACTATACTTTGCAGGTAAAAATTGAAAAAAAAAATTCAACGCCACTGTGTATATATATGTTTTTTTTCAATGTATATATATCTCTTATATAGGAGATGAGATAGGATACCTATCCTATCCTATCCGGGGTGGACTCCATCCGGGTTGGGAGTATCCAACACCGAGACTCCCAAGAGTGTTGCCATAAACTTGTATGGACTTAATTTGAACATTCGACGACCCTCCATCGACATATCTGATATAATGTCGGTCACCATAGCCGTTATGGCAAGGCCGGATAGCTCCAGGTCGGTGCTATTGAGTCGGTTCAGTGTGGTGAATGGTAGGAAAGGATAGGAACAAACACGTGCAATAAGATGCTTCAACTGTGTAAGATCCTCTGCAATCCGGTTCTGGAAATCCACGCGCACAGGTGGGAACTCCGTATCCCGCCATTTTGCCGCAGTGAAATGAAAATTGTAAACGGGGCTCAGTACTCTGTCGACAACGCGATATTTTGCCAAAATCTTCCGCAGATGTACGATATCCCAAAGTACTGGGTACTCCCTGGCGGCGCTCACTCTCGTCAGCAAATTGGCGGGGCATCCATCAGATATGATGCCCATCAGCCGGTTATCACTTTTGATAACGAAGGTGTGTAAACTTGGCAATAAAGTAAGCAACCAATCAGGGAAAAAAGGCATTTTCGAAGTTTCAAAGTACAAGTATTCGAATACCGAATAGCCGCCAATTAAAGGCCTGCCCGATGCCCCATCCCACAATAAACTTTGACCGGTCAGTGTCGTCAGGTTTTCATGTGTCGTTGTGAGAAAATTGTACAAATAACGGCCACTTTGTTGTTAATTTTTGTTTTTTTTTTTGTTTTTGTGTCGTTGAAGCATTGACGAATTTACACTTCAGACAATTGTTAAACTATACAGCATAGTGCAAATAGCTACGTAACAGCTATTTGCAAGAGAAAACATTGTGCGAGACAGTGTGGATCGGTAAATGAAGGTGGAGATTGGAGATCTCTCAGTTTCGGTTTAAAAGCTGTACGCTGCAGTTGATTCCCTTTCCGCCGGATAAGTCGTTGTGAGTGGATATGGATCGGATTGTGAATGGATTATGGTTCCGTATTGCCCCGAAATGTTGATTAAAGTGCGTCCCTCTAAGGTTTCTAAATACATATACTATAATGTCGTTTATTGTTTAAATTGGATCCAATGCCCACTGCTGTTTTTCCCACAGTTTACCTAGTGGATTCGCCTTGTTAGTTAACCCCATAACGGTTCGATTTACATGAAAAATTAACAAACATCTGCTATGGCTTTCACAACCAATTATCACCGTTCAGCGGTATTCTGTATATACCACACGTATCTTTAATATAGTTCTCGTAGGACGTCATATACAATTAAAACCACCTGTCGGTCTCCATTTCATTGAAATAACTATTCTATGATTCACACTGGCACACGCACCATAAAGACGATAGCAGTGCGATACGGAAACGGGTAGTACAACCCCCAAGCCGAATCCACCCCCAATTGGGCGGAAATATGTACATACATACGTACATATATCAGGCTCTCCCTGGGCTGGGCTCTTGTCAGGGCAGGTTCATCCCCAATAAGAAAGAGAGCAGTGTAAGAGAGCGAATCGGTTGGATATCGGTTTTTATTGCATCTTTTGTGTAATTCTAATGAGTCTTCAATAATATCTTCTGGGAATTTTTCTCCCACAGAAGATCTTGATTAATTTTGATTTGAACACCACTACTTCTTCGTGCCCTTGCCCTTCTTAGAGCCCTTCGACTGCTTCACTGGTGACGTCTCCGGTGCTGATGCAGTGGAGGTGGCCAGTGCCGGATCGGTACTGGGGGCTTTCTCTTGGGCCCCCTTTTTGGAGCTCTTGGCCGAATCTTTCTTCTTGGACGGCATGCTGTAGTGGATAGACTATGAATTTTTGCGTTGTAACAATAGTTATTTTTGATTTTTTATACCTTCAATTAATTTTGAAAAATGCAAAAAAAAAGTTTGTTTTCGTAAAACCGATAGCACAAAAATTGATGCGTAGCTCTCGGAATTTGGGCAAGAACTGATTTTACAAATGCTAATGATTATGCTTCTTAGAAACATACTAATTCAGGATTGCTTTGTTTTTGATTTTCTTTTGAATCCGAACCGTTTCGTGAATCGGTTGACGAATCAAATTAATTCAACCGCCGCCCTCATTTGGCGCCTGCCACGGGGGGCTGCTACTCTCCAGCCTTGCGCAGTGGGACTTTTGCTCTCCCACTCTCTCTCTCTCTCTCTCTATGTGTTTCCGGGTCCGTGCGACCAATGCTTTAATTTTCCTGCATTTGTGAAAACGAAGCCAAAGAGCGTGCACCAAGACCTAGGGCCGCCAAAGTTTTCTAGTGCAATTTCTGTTTAAGTAATTTTAGTTATTAGTGCAAAAGTACAACTAATTCATAAGCAATTATAGGCGCACAATACCTAATAGATAAATCATTTTACAATACAAACAAGCAGGCGACGTTTATTCCGACATCACGCTACGTCGAATAAAACATAATATCGATTTTGGGCTCACGTGAAAGCCGGATAGCGTTTTCAAAACTCCGACGGGCTGTGCGACTTGTGTCTAAAAGTATTATAAATAAACTACGCCAAGTGCAATAAACTTGAAAAGTGAATAATGGCAGCCAAACGGAATAATGTCACCACAGACGTGCCGGAATCATCTGTGGCGCCGGCCGAAGGAACCGCCCTCACCCTGGACACACGCGTTTCTCTTCGCGTGGATAGTGTCATACCCAAAAAGCGGTGAGTCCATTGTTCATACTGGAATACCCTTACAGGGGGTACGGTGCCTGCTTTGGACACTGTGTACATACAGGCATTATTCTTGTTTATATGAAAAATGCATTCTCTATAGCCATGTTCGTCTGTCTGTTTCCATGCGTGTCTAAAATATATCTTTCTGAAGTTTTGAGCTGTCAAAAGTATTGTCTATGAATTGACTAAAAACTAGTCCACCACTAACTAGTTATAGCATAAAAAACACCGATTTGTTGGCTCTTCTGCGAGAGATAGACTATTTTAGACTAGCTTCCAGGGAATTTCCATATTTCTTACCAATAATTACTGATTCTTGATCCATATTATTTTTTCCTAAAACAGACAAGAAACGTTGAAGTGGTTTGGCTGGGGCTATAACGACTCCCAGTTCTATGGCCAGGATGGCATCATCTGTTTTCGTGGTGACAAGTGAGTATCCATGGCAAAGGTAGTAGACTCGATTCTGAGCTGTTTAATCTCTCTGAAATAGATACCCCTTGGGTGGATGCGAACTGCGGAACTTTACCAAATGGGTGGAGAAAAAATTCGAGCTTACTGTGGACCCCAGCAAGCCGTATCCCCAGCTGCCGCAGACGTATCCAAGACCCGTGGAGAATGCGCCCTTTCTGACCGAGCTGCGGGGCAGCACCAAGGTGGAGCACTCGCTGGAAGGAATTGACCGTCTGATTCGATGCCACGGCCAGACTCTGAACGACATCTACAGCCTGTGGCACAACAAATTTCATCGCATACCCGACATAGTGGTGTGGCCACACTGCCACGACGAGGTGGTCCAGCTGGTGCGTCTGGCCCACAAGCACAATGTGATGATGGTGCCTTACGGCGGGGGCACGAGTGTATCTGGAGCAATCACATGTCCGCAGGAGGAGAAGCGAACGATTTGTGCCTTGGATACGTCCCAGATGAATCGGCTGCTGTGGCTCAACCGGGAAAACCTAACCGTCTGCTTTGAAGCGGGCATTGTGGGCCAGGATCTGGAAAGGGTCCTGCGCGAGCAGGGACTCACGGTAGGCCACGAGCCCGACTCCTACGAGTTCAGCACCCTCGGCGGCTGGGTGGCCACCCGGGCCTCGGGCATGAAGAAGAACGTCTACGGCAACATCGAAGATCTCGTGGTGCGGGTGCGCATGGTGACCCCGACCGGAACCCTGGAGCGTGAGTGCAGTGCCCCGCGCGTGAGCTGCGGCCCGGACTTTAATCACGTCATCCTCGGATCGGAGGGAACGCTGGGTGTGATCACGGAGGTGGTGTTGAAGGTGCGTCCCCTGCCAGTGGTCAAGCGCTACGGCTCGCTTGCCTTTCCCAACTTCGAGCAGGGAGTGCTTTTCATGCGGGAGGTGGCCCTACGACGCTGCCAGCCCGCCTCCGTCCGGCTGATGGACAACGAGCAGTTCATGTTCGGCCAGGCCCTCAAGCCGGAGAAGAGCTGGTGGACCAGTCTGGTGGATGGACTGAAGCAGCGCTATGTCACCGCCTGGAAGGGCATCGACCTCAGCGAGATCTGTGCCGCCACCCTGCTCTTCGAGGGTGACCTCAAGGATGTGAAGCGGCAGGAGGCCATCATTTACGAGATCGCAGCAAAGTTCAAGGGCTTTCCTGCTGGCGGACAGAACGGCGAACGTGGCTACATACTGACCTTTGTGATTGCCTATATCAGGGTGAGCCACAAGCCGTCCCTATTTAATCTTCGTTCCCGAAACACTTAAGCAATTTCCGGTTTCTCCGTAGGATTTTGGCCTGCATCAGGGAATTGTGGCGGAATCATTTGAGACGTCGGTGCCTTGGGATCGTTGCAGTCTGCTCTGTCGATCTGTCAAGCAGCGTGTGGTATCGGTAAGCACATGTCATATCTGTTATGCAGAATCTTCTTAATTCATTCGTTGTCTATGCCATCCAGGAATGCCACAAGCGTCGAATTACGTTCTACACGATATCGTGTCGGGTGACCCAGACCTACGATGCCGGGGCCTGCATCTACTTCTACTTTGGCTTTCGCTGCGTGGACGTGGCCAATCCCGTGGAGCTGTTCGAGGCCATCGAGCACAGTGCCCGCGATGAGATCCTCTCCTGCGGTGGCTCGTTGTCCCACCACCACGGTGTGGGCAAGATCCGCAGCAACTGGTATCGCAAGGCGGTCACCGATACGGGCAGCTCCCTGTACTCGGCGACCAAGCGGCATCTAGATCCGAAGAATATCTTTGCTTTGGGCAATCTCCTGCCGCTGGAGGAGGATATACAGAAGGCAGCAGCACCATCGCCAGCATCGCCAGCATCACCACCGAAAGCCAAACTTTAGAGAATTGTTCGTAGAGTTGTGTCCTTAGTCCTTAGTCCTTGTACTATTCTGAATCCCATCACTGATTTCCTATTAGCTTTTGTGGTTTGTGTTATTTTTGTAACGGGCTCATGTTTTCAATGGGTTTTTATAAATAAATGGAATATTTGTAACTTGTACTGAGTGCACTGAGAGAAACTACAAATTCTCCTCTCACAAGATGCGTCTGCAGAGATGGTCATTGATAAATGTCGTTTTTACCAGTGCAGGCTCTGCAGGAGAGGCTCACTTAAGCCAGTTCCAGACATGGCCAATCCCCACGTGTGTGTGCGTGTCGGGGCCTCAGACCAAATTCAAATTGTCGATCATTGTCTTCTCATCTGCTCATCGAAGTCATTTGCGGCTGACGGAGCAGCGTCCGCGCCAGGAGATCAAATGTCATCAAGTTGTCAACTTCGTTAGCATGCCGCAAGGCACAGGCAAGCAGGCAGCAAGCGGCAAGCAGCATTCAGCATCTCCCTCTTGGCGCACTCCTTGGAACATGGCTAATGGGAATGTGGCAGGCAGGCAGGCAGGCAAGCAGGCAGGCAGCTGCTTATTGATGGTCGGAGAGGAGTCGTCGTCGACTGTCTGGGCTTGTTACCCCGGCCAGTGGGTATCCATGTCCATGTGCATGGCCCCTAAGCGCCTTTTGGACACGCAAATACACACATACGTACTATACATGGGAGGACTATAAATAAAGATTACAATCAACCAAAAGTTGGCCAAAAGGAGTCCCGTCTAAGCCACGGGACAGCCGCCTGGAAATTGTCAGCAATTAACCCGCGGGTCAGTCGCAGTCGCATTCGCAGTCCTTCCCGCCGTGATTTATGCCCCCAAGCAGCCTTAAAGTCACACACAATCCAGACAGGCCAAGAGAGAGTACGATAGAGAGATGGAGGGAGAGAGCAGATAAATGCCATCCTGACGCATTCTCAGAGAATAAAACAAAGTTGGATGCGGCCTGATGGATTTGCTACCTAAGTGGAAGAGGGAGGGAGATGTGCATACCTCATTTGCATGGAGTGATCTGCAGAGAGAGAGAGAGGGAGGGAGAGATCAGTTCTGTTGCATCCAAGGTGTATTTAAACAAGGTGAGGCAGTCAAGAGTTTGGCATACGTCCAGTGAAATGTATTAGACAAAAAGGCAAACAATTAAATAACTCATTCGATTCGGGAGAGCACTCTCTGGAAATTCCTCACCTTCTGTTAACACACTTTGTATGCAATGAAGAAATTCCGAAGAGAACACAATGCCTTGCTCTTACCAACAACAACAACAACAACATCAGCAGTGTTTAAGCCAAGCTAACCCATTAAAGCCGTCTGCCCACGCTCGGCTGACGTCGCCGTCGCTGCCTTGGTTTCCGTTGCCTCGGCAGCGGGCCGAGTCGCACCTGGCGCTCAGTCGCAACTTTGGCGACCGAGCAACAACATCACGTCGCAGGAAACGAACCACTCGCGTGACAGTTCCACAGAAGTTGTAGTTGTTATTAGAACTGTTCTGCGAGCGAGAGAGAGAGAGAGAGCGAGAGAGCGTGCAGTAAGTGTGAGAGCAACTCCGAAAGAAAGAGATCTCCTCCCAGCATCAGTCGGCGGCACCACTTCTCTTGTTCGTGCTGCATTTGCTCTTCGTATGTGTTGCCTGCAACATCGTGGCGCGGCTTTCGATTTCCTCTTACTGTTTTTGCCGTTGCATTCGTCTGTAAACAAACGTGCGTGTGTGTGTGTGTTGTGTTGTGGGAAAAATGCAACAAATTATATGGCCGCTGGTTTTTGTGTTTTTTGTTAATTAAAAACGTTTTGTCGCTTGTAATTGAGCCTCTAATGGGCCGCAAAAACAGTGAAACAGGTGCGTGAGCATCAGCCAAAACGAGTCCACGCTAAAGCGAGTCACTAAAGAAAAAACAAACAGAAAACATAGAAAATAAATCCATTAAAAGTGCATTAGAAACATGATCAACCTTTCCACCACGTCCCAGAGAGAGAGAGAGAGAGAGACAGACATTCTAACTGCCTTTCATCAGTCAACCCATCAGTCAGGCACTCATTCACTTTGTCAGTTTTAATGCACCTGCCATGACTCGTCATAAGCCAGAGATGCCCCTTAATGCGTCTCGAACTCTCGAGCGAACCGGCCTTTGGAGTCATTAAAAAGAAACAATTTCGCACTAAAAATTCAACCCACATGGGTCGGGTAGCTCGAGTGTTTTATAAGAGTATCCAACCATAAACCAAGCTCAAAAAGAGCATAATAATAAAATCAGGCAAAAGGCAGAGACATTTTGTTGGGGCTTTGCTTTTGACCAATTTAAGTTTTCGTGGCTGCAACGCCAACGCAAAATTCTCAGTTGCGATATTTGGTTTATGAGTTCTTTGCGGCTTGTGTGGGCTTATTGGGGAAGGCTTTAAATTTGGTCTTAGTACTGGTGGCCTTGGAATGCCTCAGCGGAAACCGCTTTTGGGTGGATTTGTGGATTTCGAATGCATATCAGTTGGAAATTCCTCAAAATATTCCAACAGGCAGAATTCTCATGCACAGAGAAGAGCATTCTCATATATCGCCCCCAACTGCTTTGTAACTCTAGAAATTCCAAGAATAACCATTCGTGAGCGGGCAATATCAAATCTACCCATTCCCCCTCACTTTTTGCATACTTGTACGCGTCATGACAACTCTGGACAGGGATTATAGAAACGTGTCTTTAATGTATCCCATAGATGTTTGAACTGCTCATCAGTTTGACGTTGAACAAATGTTAGCCTGCACGTTCAGCATAAATGAGGCATTAAGCCACAATTGCCAATGAACCCCAACAACAGAATCGGAGGCAAGTGCAGTCAAGGCGGGCTTAATTAACATGCAACTGGCAACGTTCCAGTCAGCAACAACAACAACCTAACGACAACAACAAGTTGGAAAAAAGTGCAATCCCAAGCTATCAAAAAGCGAAAAAAGGTTTCCCTTTTGGTTTTTTGCGCTGTGTGTTTTGGCTAGAAGGTGACGAAGACGTCGAGCAGTCTTTGTTTTGCCCATCACAAGACTAATGATGCTGGGGCCGCATGCAAGGCCTGCGCCCTGCAGCTGTTAATTAAACTGCAACGGCAAGACCGGAAGAAGAGGAGGAAGAACTGCAGCATCCAAAAGCAATTACGGTAGCAGAGGCAGAGATACAGTGGCAGAGACAGCGGCAGCGGCAGTAGAAACAACAATCGTCAACGGCAGACGCAACAGCAACAAATAAAGCAACATGTAAGTACACACAAACACACAAAATTATGGGAGTTAAGATTTCTAGAACAAAAATTCCAATGAAATCGTCCCTTTCCTTCTTGAGCTCCATGGAATAGGTCTAGCCACCCTTTTGCTGAGTGCCTCAGAGTGCTGCTGCCTCTGAACTTTCTTTCAGGCTGCTGCCAAAGCAGGAGCTGTGACAAAAGCAGCAGCAGCGGCAGCAACAGTAGCAGCCTCCCCATCGACTTTCTAAGCCAGTTGCCAATTTGGTGCATTTCGCCGATTTGGCAAGAGTCAGGAAAACTGGCCAAACCTAAAACAGGCAACAGGCAACAGGCAACTGGCAGTGCAAACAGCCATGGACAGTGGCTGTCGTCAATTGTTTACCGGGTCCCCGCCACTGAGAAGACGACTGCAGACCGAAGACCGGGGACCAAAGATTGCAGACGCCAGACAAAGATGCAGTCGTAGTCCCAGGTCCACGTCGAAGTCGAAGACTGGGTCGCGTGTTTGACACAAATGCCGCGAATAGTTTTGAAGGCGGTTTGGCCTCACTGCGACTTATGGTCAAAACCACCGCTGACTTGTGCAAACAAGAAGTGTGTGTCCGTCAGTCCGTCCGTCTGTCTGGGTGTGTACATATCTGTGTGCCGGCTGCGACTTCCTGTGACTCTGCTGATTGCGTTTTAATAAGCCGCGGCGAGTAGCTCCGAGATACTTTTCAGCGGTCCAATGTTGCATGTTTGCTTAAAGTAGCCGCTCAGCAGACGCCCAAAGACCAATAATCAGGCAAAGACAAGAGCACGCAAACTATGCCATGGGGCCTGGGCATTTGACTCGCGTGCCATTCCAGGTCCAGGTGGGTCACCATGGGTTAAAGTTGCTCGTGTTGGCCCCCAGGCTATCTGCCCACAGAAATCTCTTTTCGATTGTCTTTTTTCATTCATTGAACTCGAGGCGTATTTAATGAATACTTCCAATCTCATCAGAGATGGTCTTGAAGGCAGCTGGAATAAAATACCTTTCTTTGTCCACAGATTTATCTTCTATTCTTTGAAAATTCCTAAACTACATGCTTGGATATGCATAAATAATTACCAGTGAAGTACGAATTGTTTACAGCTAATCAATAAAAAAACAAAGCTTTGGATAATAGTTCTACAAAATCGAAAATCCATAAATTCCTTGCTGATGGATTAATGAAACCTTTTGAGGCCATCATTAGGTCTGCATAATACAATAATCGCTGTATCCGTAGATCGATCACCGAGCCCAATGGAAACAATGGGAAAACTTTTATTGTCCAGCAGCAACAATTTCCATTTATCTGGCCATTGTGCGGCGGCAACAGCGGCGGCGGCTTTGAAGCCAAGATCCATGGAATCGGGCTTGTGGTTGTTCCGACTCCCGCTTGGGGCATTCGTATTTGCCATTTGGCAATTTGTCGTTGAGATACGGCAAGTGTTCGAGTGTCGGACGGACTGATATGCCAGGCATGCTCTTAAGTGGCCAAGTATCTTTTATCCATAAGCCGGGCTACACTGTTGCAGCGGCGCATTGCCCAAGATCGATTGATTTCGGTTCGTAATAGTCTTAAAGTGGTTGGGAAATGCAGCCGCTTGATGTCCATTGAAGTCCATTCATAAGCCATTGGCCACGCCTCGTTATGGTGACCCTCAGACACATGAACTTGGTTAATAAAATAAGCCAACAAATAAAAGCGAGCTCAAAAAAACAACACGCACTCAACAAGACAGCCAATAAATGTCCGACAGTGCAAAAAGGCCATAATAATAAACGTAAATAGACACACAAAAAAGCCACCGACTTAATGCTAACAAATTTGAGGCAACAACAGCTGCTGCAACAACAGCAGCAACAAGTTGGCCAAGTTTTTGCTTTGTTTTAGTGGCACTCATTAGCCAAGTTATGAACACCATTCAGCGGCTACACAGTAGCTGCAAAAACAAACAACTAAAGATTCGAGCACGGCGAAATATGGTTAAAACGTTTTGAAGTCGAATGCAGCCCAAACACTGCCGGCCAGAAGTGCTCGCATGTGTGCCTGCCAAGGTATAGCTCAACCTTTGTACGAAAACTTTTGGCTTGCAGTGTAGCTGATATTTGATGCGTTTCTATTAGTGTTTTGCCGGCGTTTTAGGCCGCCCCGTTCCCATGGCCCACCCAATCGAGTGTTCCCAACGCACAAGCACACGTTCTCCTGCAATCAATTAAACGAAATCTGATCTGATCCGATCTGTGGGCTCGCTGTGGGCTTTGAGGCTCTCTAATACCCCAACAAACACCAATTGTTAGACCACAAAGTTGCACGAGTCGTGTCGCTGGCGAAAGAGAATTGGTTTCTCATTTTCATTGTGCTGTTGGTTTTTTTTTTGTGTTTTTGGTTTCTCATTTTTTGTGGCATTGTTTGAGCGATTTGTTTGAATTTCGCCGCCCGACACAGTCTGGCTTGGGGTCTTGCAGAAGATGCCTCGCCAGCTTTTTGGGTATTTTTTCAACATTTTTTTCGAGCTGTGTGGCTTGGCATTTTATCCCAGTCACGCTGCAAGTTATTTGCGCCGTCTCTGGTCTGAGGTCGTGCAGGGACCAAGTTCTGTCTTCTCTGTTATTATGCCAGCCGGTTTCATCGTCATAAAGGGGCTCAAAAGAAAGAAAAAAAAAACGGAACACTAGCTGCAGGGGTCGAAGAGTTGTATACCCTCAAAGATCCATTGTTTCCAAGGAAGCTTTTTTGTGTTTGATGAGAGCAGAAGAGTCTTAGAGTCCTAGTTGTGTTCGAAATAGTATCAGCAATTGGCACTCCTCCCACATTTGTCTACATACATATATCTGTTCAAAATCGTTGTATCCTCTGTGAGGGTATACAAAACTAAGACGAAAAGAAAAGAACTCGAAATGAAAGCGTCTTGAGTCTGCACTTTTTCGTTGGGTAATCCGAGCTCTGAGCCTTTTGATTTATGCAGTTGCAGTCTCTACTCTTTCGAGAGGGTATTCCTTGGGAGAGGGTTCTACTCGCATCAGGTTGGGAGGTGGAACTGTCATGACATCATGATTGAGTTGAGAGCCACAGGAATGGTAGTTTTTAATTAAATTTTGGAATAATTTATCTAAATTAAAGATGAAGAGCATTTGCGATTCTTCTTTAGAAACATTGCCATGAGTTTTGCTCGATGCCCCGCACTTGTTGAATTTTGATATCTGGTGGGAAAACTTTGCTAAATTGGTTGGCCAAAGAATCTTCTGGCAGCTGCTTTGGGGCGACTCTCCTCTCCCAGTATCGAATTATTCACCGCTCGTTTTGTTTTGACTAAAAAGTAAGTCAAAAGCTCGTTATGCAGGCAGCCAGCGTCACGGAGATCTGTGTGCCGTGCCTGCAATTTGCAAGTAATTCAAGCCGTGTCGAGTGGCCTTTTGTGCGTTTCATATTTTCGGCGATGAATGAAATCGGCTCTCGGCTGAGCGCCAACCTTGCGAATGCCCGGCAGAGCTTCCGCTGCCGGGGACCGTGTCTATTATGTGTCTCTGTCCAATTGTGTGTACAATAATTTGTACAACAGCAAAACGTGGCCACTCCAATGGAGCAGGCCCCTCCGAAGGTTGAACTTTGTGCGAATCATTTGGCCCCAGGGCAAGTGGACTTCAAGTGTTAAAATACATAGAAATTACTTCATTTCCATTGTGGATGGAGTTGATGTGGTTTCCCATTGTGGCGGCGGTCAAGTGGGCTAATGACTGCCGGTAACTCGAGACTCTTGGAGATCACAGATCTCTGTGCTTGTGCTTGTGGTCGCAAATTAATTTCTATCCCTTGGACAGCCAGGGGGGACTGTCAGCAGCATTACGGCTACTCTTGTTGATGTTTTCACACCCTGGCATCTTCTATGCTATTTTTTTTTGGGGCTATCGGATTACAGTGTCTCGACGTCTCTGGAGGCTGAGCCTCGTTTGCATACGACACATAAACATTCGACAAAGGCAACTTCTAACGATGCCGTTTGGAATGTGTTGTCACCATTTCGCGTTGCGTTGTTGATCCGTTTTGGCCTCCAAATATTTGCATAATTTTCGTAGAATCGTTACTCCTCCACCTGCTCGCCAAACTAGCGGCCAAATGCGCAGTTCGAACCGGGCTGAAAGCTATTTTCAACTTTTGTCTATATGCTCACGATTTGGCCATAAAGTGGCAGCCACGAAGCTAGCCATGTACTCGTACTCCAACTCGTACTTTCACCGCCGCACACATTTCAAATTGAAATTCAATTATGAAACCCAAAACGCCCAGACTCAAGTGGAAGTCAAACCCATCGCTGAAGGGGGAAATCAATGCGAAAAGCGTTAATATTTTATATATTAATTGAAGGAGTGGCAAAGCTAACCTTAGGCCATACCCACCGATAGGTGATACTTGAATGCTCTTCGTGGGAATCGTTTTGTATTTCATGGGTTTCTCTTCGCTTTGATTTTGTTTGAAAAATGGCACATTTCTTATCAGCAGACTCTGAATAATGCTGAAATCCGTGCGATCAGTGCTCGGCATCTTTAAAGCCAGGTTGATTAATAAGCTCGAATCATCCGATATCGGATTATAGCCAGCCATATGACCTCGTTTATAACAATGTATTTGGCCAATTAAGAGGCGGGGCTGGTTCATTTATCTGTGGCATCGTTAGCGTCATCGTTTTCGAGTCGTTCTGTTGATTGTCGTATGCAAATGACGTATACGCCCCGATGTCGGGGCTGGGGGAAAAACACTCACTATTGCCGGCCAAATGTCAGGCGAAATCTGTGAATCTGTCACTGACTTGTCGTCTATATTGTATCTATCCTCTCCGCTCAACGAGCTCTGTCCGGTGGAAATATTTTCGTAGTGATGCAATAGCGCGACTTGGCTCTGATTTACAGTCAAGATACGTGCGATAACCTCACATTGAAATTGCATTAAGATTTGCTGTGGACAGTGTGAGGCATAATCTCTGAGTCGTGGGGACGTGGGTGGGTGTTGGCCGGGGAGATGCGATCGTCAAAGGCGATCACCTTTTCTCTTAACGATTACAAACGCTTGCAATTAACTCAAGTACTATATTTACAGACAGCAAACAGCCCCGTCCACTGCCCCGATCCATGGCCATAACATGCTATATCATAATTTACAACTTTGACGTTTCTGCCGGCTGCAGAGTCAGGCCTCAGCGCACGCGTTCGCCGCAATTCTGTTTTCGATTATGCGGCTCATGGCTTCCGGCAGTCGTAAGACTTCATCTCTAGCTATACATATCTCTGCCACTCCTTCCCTACCTCCCAGTCCTGCTCTATCTCCCTGCCCGACTCCGACTCCTTCTCTGGCCTTGATGGCTTGCCCCTGGCGGCGTTTTGTATCTTGCGCTTGCATCTTGTATCTGTTGCTGCCGCACCACGACCACATGGGGCGGTTGCAACAAAATTTGTTAGCCTGTCATAAACTGCGCCAAATCGCATAAATTACGGCCGCCATAGACCGTTTATCGGTATGCAAAAAAATATCGAATTTTTATCGTCTTGCGCCGAGCGAAAGTGTCGATTGCCTTCGCCTGAGAAGCGTTTCGAGTGCCTTCTGGCCAAGCAATTTCTTTTAATTGATTTTCAACAGCCGTGTGAGATTCTCTACCCCACTTGCAGCCTCTTGTCTAGACCCAACGTCATCGACAGAGTCAACGCCAACGCACGAGATGCGGCGTCCCTGTTGACAGGTGTTGATTGAAATGACCCAAAAAAAAAACAGCACCAACAAAAATTAGAAGGAGGAACAAGATACAATACGTTGAAGATGGATACATGCGTCTCGCACTTTTGCTATGTTTATAAACAGCTGGGGAAAACATTGCGGGAAAAAGAACTCAATCAACTTGATGGGGAAAATATCCAATAACTGGCAAGGGGAAAACAAATGCTGCATTTAGAAGAGAGATAATTCTCTTGGAACGGTATATCTTTTTGTGGTGGAGCTTTCCGAAGACAACAAAAAGAGTCTGAGAGGAGAGTGAGCGACTGAAGGACTACATAAGCCAATCCATTACCAGGCAAAGAACCTTCTCGTTCACCCATTTAGTGGTGGCGGTACTCGTAAAAAAACCACAAGAAAAAGCACCCACAGACTCGAACATTGTCAATGTTCAAATGCAGTTGTCTACCCGTCAACTCTTTTAACAGAAAAAACCCAATACATATGACCTACTCGCACACGCGGACAGGTCCGCCGATTAGATAGTCGCCCAGTCATACACATTCATGCACTTGAGAGAGTCATTACAACGCATGTCAAACTGCATGTCATACAAGTCTGTCGGTGTACGACACCTTAGATCTATTTACCGACACTCAATATCTGCTAAAGAGATGAGTTCTGAAATGGGTGGATGAGCCAAATCCATTGGGTTAAGAGTAAAGCAGAAATTAGATGGAGAGTCAGGAAAGTTCTGTCTGATTTCAAAACCCATCGTCACAAGAACTGAACATCTGTACATATGTAAGTACTACTATTCTATAATCAAATTGTTTATTCAAATTGTAAGCTTAATTAAATGTTTACTCCGTTGAAAACAATAATCAATTGATTATTATTTACACAATTGCCGTCTTACGGGGCAGGCATCGATGTCAAGCCGCCTGCCTGCCTATCAGGCGGTCGTCTATTGAACTCCGAGTGCCAGTGCCAGTCCATGAAATGATATTTTTATTTCATAATTAGTATTTCCTCTGGGCATTGATTTTGTAATTTATGTTAATTCCTCTGTTCATCTGTTTTCTATGGAAATATGAATATTGTATACAAAATTTCATGCTCTATGAGTGGACCGAGAATTTCTATAAATCTGTCACGAATCGCAGGGGCAGAGGCGTCTTCGTTTTGGGGCTTTTCAACAAAAACTTAACTTTAGTTAAGTGAGCCGGTTTCGGTTTCTGGCGAACTCTTTTCTGCCATTCATACTCGTATCCACGAATTCATAAACAAGTTTTCTGTTTTAGCCAGCGGTTGAAGCCAGTGGTCTTCGCGGCTTTTAATTAAGCGTTAGTGGATTCGCTCATTGCTCAAATGTCGAAATAAATTGCTGCAATTATTTATGCGTCACACCCAATAGATTTCTACTTGCCGGAGGGTCTTGCCCACGCTTCTCTCAATTCATCAATAAATGCTTTATTGATGAGTTTTCCCTCGACGATCCAAGGGCCTGGGCTGCCCACTGAGTGGTCTTTCGGCAATCGCGACTCGGCCATAGAATTCATTGGATGTCTTCGAGCTTGGGCCATTATCCTCTCCTCAAACTTCTGCCTAATGGCTGGCATGTCACAGAGATGTCTTCCTCAGTTTGTCAGCTATGGCAACTATATTTTCCCAGCCAGCTTCCGTGTAAAATAATGATGCCATCGCTAGAAGATCAAACAGATCAGGAGCCAGGCAGGCGGACAGGCAGGCAGGCAGGCAGCAGGCGACACTGAGGCGACACCTTTCGAACTTCATCAATCATTGCAAATGCTTCCGCTGCCAGAACGCTGAGCCACAGCCCACCCCAATACCGAAAAGTATCTACACAGCGGATGGATACTCGCACAGAGATACAGAGATAGGTTCGCTTATCGGGCATGTGTGGAATCGGGTTTGTTACGATACTCGCGCGAACTGGTTTCGGGGCTGGCTGCTAAGCAGTCACTTACTTATATTTATTAATTATCGTATCGATAGCTCGGCTTGGCTTGGCCCCGGGCCCAAATCTGAGTCTCAGTCCGAGTCTGAGTCTAGCAACAGCTGAAATCCACTTGGCATTGTGCTTTTTGGGTATCGGTTCGCTGGGGTTCTGTGATTGCCAGTGCGCCGCTCTTTTATGGTCGACAACCAAAACAAACACAAAAGATACGGCAACGCACACCCATGCAGCGAGAGACCTACACAAAACAAAGATACACAAACACACGGACAGGCGGACAGGGGGACTGGTGGGCAGGGGGACAGGGGGACAGGCGTTACAGAGCATAAAGTTCAGGCGGCAACACTCGTGAAGTTTTTCTCCCGGCGCATTCAGTTCGATTCGGGCGATTTTCGAGCGCGGAGCGCCTAACTCGCACAGAAAACCAGCTGAGAAAAAGACGAAAAATACGTATATCTGAACGAAGTACGGGCAACTAAAAATGTCCAGCTCTGAGTCAGCGGAAAACTGAACTAAACCAGAGTGCAGCGAGTGTGTGTCGTGTCGCGTCGTATCGTTCTGTCGCCTTCAAAGTTAATTAATTTCGGCATAGAATTTCCATTAGCTAAAAATAGGTGCATTAAAGGCGAAACGCGAAGCCAAATGCTAATTAAATGCCAGCCCAGAAAACCATCCAATAAATGCCACTAGCACATTACGTATGCCGGCGATATGATTCTCTCCAGCCAGCCGCAGTACAATGAGTCAGAGTTTGCCGAAAAGATAAGACACCTGACGCCCACCGAGCAGGAAGCAGTCAAGCGCTTCTGGAGGTAATGATAATGCGGCCCGATCCGCCCAGATCGATATCATCAGAGCTCCAAAAAAGGGATCAACTCACACGCCGTGTGTGGGGGGAATCGCGGTAGCGATCTCTGATTATGGCTTGGCTTATGGCGGTGTGGAGGGTGTGATCGAGGAAATACTCCTAAAATATGAGACTGATGTGTGTTCAGGCCATTCCGGCCAGTCGGGGGGATCTATAGTGGAGATGGAACTTTTATTATTTGGCAGCCAACTCCACAACTTTGTCTGCCACAAAACCGAAGCCAATTATCATAATTTATAATTATGACAACGCTCCACGCTCAACCAGGAACAGTCACAACAAATTGTGGCTAGACAGCAGCATCGAACAGATCCAGGCAGGGTGGGGAATAGGAATAGGAATAACCCAACAAGATGGGTGTATCATAATCATAAACACGCATATTAATTTGGTCTGCAATCCAAAAATACGCGATGCCGCAACGCGTTTCACATGAATGCACCAGGGCAACTGGGACTGGGATGGGGATGGGGACGGGGATGGAATGTGGAGTTGGGGGGGAGTGTGTCCATGTCAGGCCTTTTCCATTCATGCAACAACATACCAGCCGCATAAATCAGTTGACGCATAAATTTTCATTTTACATAAATTTTCAATTCGCCCAAAAGATGGAAACATGAAAAATGACTCAAAAATATGGCAGCAAATTGCAAGACGGCTTTCCATTCGATATTCTTTATGTACGAGTAGTATTATTTTTATATCAGCAAAACATGACAGGTAATTAATTAAATATTACACGAAAATTAAAGGCAAAGCATTGCCATTCTCCTGTTTTGGGGGGATTGGCTAATTGCATGAGGATTTTTGGATTGGATCCCCATTCCCCGTTCGCCGTTCCCCGTGCCCCGTTCCTTGTGGACCCAAACAAATTATAAATAATTGCAGTTTCCGTTTCCAACAAAGTGGAAAAATGAAAAATGCAGCACGCATGTTACATTTTCCCGGAAAGAGAAAGAAAGAGCAGCAAAGTTCACTAATGAGTTCTGGGGTTGGGATATGGGATGCCATACCGTGGAGTCGTCGCCTGCTCTCCTCCGATGGCATGGCAAACAGATTATTGTGGATTTTGTGGCGCGCGCATATTTCCAAAGATGTTTCAAAATACCGAACAAAGGGGGCGACAACAAGAACTCAAAACGCTGACAGCTTGATATATTTTATTATAATTTCCTCCCTCCGGCAAGTGTGGCTCCTGTCCATCCATCCACTCGGGTATTTTTGTCTATATCTGCTCGTGTATCTGTGGTATCTGTGCCTTTGCCGCATTCTGTGTCGTGTGTGTGCTGCACTGAATTATTTTTAAATGACAATTGTCTCAGCCAAAGCCCTGGGACTCGAGGCGAAGCGAAACGCTTTCCGGGCGTTTTTCTAGCGTTTCGCAAGCGACTTTACTCGCCGCTGGTTGTTTGGTTAGCCCTAAGCTCCATAAACTCTATGTGTTTACGTTTTCCTTGGCTCTAGATATTACTATTTGCTTTTCCATTTGCCAATTTCCTAACAAGAATTTCTTTTGTCCGATTTGTGTCTTTCCAGGTCGCTGGTTTTGCGAAGTCAACGCGCCTTCATTGAGGAAAATGGTAAGTTAAGACCTGGCGTGGGCCCCGGCTTTAAAGCTAGAAACGTGTCTTAGACCCCCACATGACTGGCATTCTACAGGCAACAACAACAGCCACATCGGATGTGGGTCAACGTGACGCCCGCACAGAGCCGCCAGTGCGGACCAGGCCGGGCCAACACCCACAATTGTGGTCTGCGTTGCAGATACAGTGTTAAAGACACACTTAACTTGGCCGAAAAGGCAAATTTGTCACTGCATCACTCGGACTGGGCGCCGCAACGCACTTTTCCAACGTCCAGACGCGATTCGACCCACGCCCGCGGCTAAGAAAATATCTTTCGACTCCCTAATGGAAATCACTTTTGGCAAGACCCACGCTCCGCCACCCGATCGATCCTCCGACTGCGACGTTTAATTAAGCCCAAAGCCAAGACCCAAACTGGTTTCGGGCTTAAACTGAAATATTTACCGCGATATCAAATAATTTGGTCTCTTTCTCGTTTGCCAATTTATGACAGGCGGATGTGAGGTGACAGCTCAGGCTGTGGGCGTGGCCCGTGTTGATAGCTCATGTGCCATTCGCTCATTCGGCTCTGGCGTTAATTGCGGCAATTAAAATGGGAATTGTAAATGTCACCTGGCCGCCGAAATCCACTCATTAGCCACACACGAAGTGCCAGCCCTGATTCTAAAATCAGCAACGGGAAACTTTATGACACGTTCAAAGAACCATAAAAAATAAAACCAGAAACTTCCGCTACAATGGCCACAGGAGGCACTCGACTAGGGTAGGGCCAACATTAATTGGGTAATTAAAAGTCAAGAAATGAATATCCCGCGACGCATCTGGGGAGCATTCTAAAGAAAATAAAAAGGAAACCCTAATGTCTGAAGAGAAAATAAACCGAAGTAATGGGGACTGAGTTCATAAAGTTCGAAATTGTTAAATATTGAATTACAAACAAATTGTTAGAATAATCCATATACTAGGAGGGAGGAGGCGTATCTCCCAAAACTCGAAAACACTTGATTTTCATTTAGTCGCCATGAATATAGCCATTATTCATTTATGTTACAATATATCTGGTTGTGTTTTTGGTTCGGGCATGCAATTAGATCGAACAGCGTTGCACGTGTTTTGCATAATTAAATTTTTGCGCCTTACGGTAATTTGCGTGGCTGCTGCAACTCCAGCACCGTTAGCTTCATTAGCCGTTGCAGCTGCCACAGCCACTGCCAGTGCGACTGCAACTTCCACTGCCGCCTACCTGTGTAGCAGCCCCAGCCCCAGCCCCAGCCCCAGCCCCCATACGAGCAAATTGTAGACATGTCAGTCGAACAACCAGTTTGGTTTCGGTGTTTTTGTACTTATACCCTTTGACCCGAAGGGTATGCCTGTTATGGTATGAAAATTCATTCATTCAATTCTCTGGAATGCAACTATGGCAGGATAATAAATGGACAGATCGAAGACCTAACAAATATCTTCTCATATTTCGAAGCAGGCATCCCAGCTATCGGCTAATGGAAGACTATCTAAACATAAATTTTTATCAATTTTGGCAGTGTATTCCAATATCGAAGATATATGTCTTTGGTTTTTGGTGGGCTTTTTACGAATTTCATTCACAAGTCGATCGAGTTCATTTGTATGCCGGACAGCATCCGTGCATCATTCAGTAGCACGCCTACGCGAAAATGTAGTCATTACAGAAGACCGATCCGCCTGAGAGCGATCATGATAATGATGATTGGAACGGGGACAGCGACTGGGACTGGGACTGGGACATCGGACATGGGACGTGGGACATGTGGAGACCCAACATCGGCTACGTGCTCGGCCTGAGCATGATCGTAATTCAAGTGCTGGGCTAATTTCTTAATTTTTATGTGAGTCGGGTGCCGGAATACGATTTATGTAGGCGCCCTTACATGGATAACAGATTGTGTGCAAATAAAGTTGTTAACTTTAAATTTAACTTGAAATGATTGCGGATTGAGTTCAAAGACTTGCAGTTGCAATTACACGCCAAAGTGAAAGTTAAGCTTTGTGTTAAACAAATCAGTACTAAATCAGTACTACACATCAAAGCTACGTGCTCTTAATATGGATGCAAACTGCATTCTCGACACGCCCACCAAAGCCAAAATCCCATTGAATGCCAAAAACACGGCACTGATTGAGTGGTTGAGTGGGTGGATGTGTGGCTCTATCGGTGATAATTAAGCTGGTGAACAGCTTTGGCCATGGCCCTGTAGCCGCCTGCTAATTACGGCTGCTGAAGCTCATCAATATGCGGTCTCTTAACGTGGTCCAACACGTATACGTCGTGTGGTGCAGCGCCAACACTTTCCCAAGACACGCCCACGCCCACGACCAACGCCCACCATCGTCTGGTTTGCTTTTTGTGAATGAAAAGTGAAAAGTGGCAGAGAGATTCGATCGGAACTATTTGTAGTTCGCCAAGAGATGGCGCTGCCGTAAAGCCGCGGACTGGGGGCGCTCTCTCCGGCCTGATAAGCAATGCTAAATGGCCGCGTATCTTATCGGGTCTAATTTGCTGCATGATGATGAATAGAGTGAGAATAGGACACCGCCTAACCGCCCAGTTGGGCGTAGACGTGCGGTGGGAGTAGAACGAATTTTTTAAATATTTCTTAGCCTCTTAGATACTTGCTATCGTTGGTGGGTCGGAATCGGAATTGGAATTGGAGGTCAGCCGCTGAGCTGCAAGAATTTCAAATGTTTTAAGTGCAAAACCAAGTAACCATTTAAATGTTGTGGAATCTGTTCTGGTGTGGGGTCTTGTGGCTCTGGTATGAGGCTAAGAGGCCGCAGCCCCAACCTCAGTCAGAGGCGGTTGTTGACCAAGAAAGTGAGTGAAAAGTGGGAGGATAAATGCGAAAGACCTTGTAGATAAAAAAATGTATAAATATATCATAGTAAACTTAGTGGTGAGGCGATCCATTCAGCGAGTAAAAAATCATTTATTTAAAGATACAATTATTTCCACTATGTAATTTGTCCTTCAACTTGTGCTAAATGCAATCATCAAATGCTTGAATCATTATTTAATTATTATTTTCCTTGATTGCAAATTGTTTCAATCAATGCCAGAGCAGATACACACTCGTACGAATGTATATTGTATCTGAAAGCGCTCCGGGCTGCACATGCCATTCAAAGTGATTCAGCTGGCCAAAAGTGGTTTATCTAAATTAACCAAATTAGTTATTATATGCCGCAATTAAACATAAACAAGGCACGCATTTATCTTACGGATACACAGCCGAGACGACTGCGTTCCGAGAAGAGCGCCTTTGTGGACGCTCAGATTACCAAAGCCGAAACATGTTTGGCGGCGAAGAGCAGGTGTGGCTCTGGCTGCGACGCAGATACACCTTTTGTTCGAATGTGGTCGCCAATACCGAGAATCGGCTGCTGACTTGACCTTGATAGTGACATTTAGATACATCTTGAATGACTTTGATTCTCATCTCCCTCTTTGTTTCTCCATCTCTCACAGCTCGTCAGGTGGCTGGCGGCAGCACCAACAGCTCCATCTCCAGTCCCGAGTCGTCGGGGATGAACCGCTCGGTCCGCAGCTGCAACTGCTGCCCCTATGGCTACCACATCGACCTGGACTTTGTGCGCTACTGCGAGGCGCTGGCCCATGCCAAGCCCAGCGAGGAGGAGCAGCGGCGCAGGGATCGCCGTCGCTCGCGGAAGTCCATGGAGGTCATGCTCGGCTTCGAGAGCCTCTTCGGCGGCGACTGGCAGGCGGAGTCACGTGTCCAGGGCCGGCTGGCGGAGGTGAGTGCCGGCTCCTGGGTGGCCCCAGATGCCGCTTTGATCTTGCCGAGCCTCACACTCAATTAACTTGTCACCTTTCGTGTTCCGCTTGCAGGCCGCACATGAAAGCGATCCAGATTCGCCACGCGGAGTCGGAGGAGCAGGTCTGTCGCAGTCCTATACCACAACGCCGTGCTATCGGCCACGATCATCGTCTGTGCCTCGCTTCACTTACGGCAGCATCCCGCCAAGAGCCGAGTCGCCATTCGGCACCGCCTCCTCCACGTGCTCCTCCTTGCGCGGCGGCGTCGAGAGTGATGCGGGGATCTATCAACAGCGCCATCAGAGCTACGGTCGGCCGGCCATCAGTCCGCCGGAGACGCGGGCCTTCCTCCACGACGCCCTGGACGAGGTCTGCAGCGATTTCGAGCGCACTCTCGAACGGACATCGGTCAAGCGGCGCAAGGCGGGTGCCCCCTATGCGGGAGGCTCTCTTTCCATGGACAGAAACAACAATAAGTTGATGTTGAACCTGAGTCCGCGCAACGGCTATGGCCAGACGGAGGCCCGCGATCGGCGCCTGGGAAACAGCACGTGGGACCGGTACTTTGATGTGGCAGGTGAGTGGGCGACGAAGATGTCCCCGAAAATAGCTCCCCAGAAAGAACTCAATTTATCAGCTTCCCGCTCTGCTGACGATGACGATGGTGATTCATAGAACATGGTGCAGATACACGTACTGCCGCCCTGGCAGATACTTTTGCTTTCTTTTCTTGGCAATTAGCGCTGCTCTGCTGCGGCACATGTGACATTTCCACGCACGAAAGTGTGAACAATTTCGCACAACTGTTGGGAGGGGGGAAAGAGGGGAAAGACTGTACAGTGGAATGAAAAGTGAAAGCCAGGAACTTATTTGAATGGAAAGATGATGAAAGATTTCCCTACTCGTAGTTTTTTCTTTATAATCTTAAAGATCTATCCTACAAAATATCTATATAAGTATGCCAATTTTGTTCACCATAATGCCAGCGATTTTAACAATTTGATCCCATTGTCCATCCAGTTTTCAGCTCCGCAGCTGTGTTAGATCAAAGAATATTTCAATTTCCGAGGACTCCATAAACAAGATCTGACCGAAACTCTGAAATCAGAAATGTGTTGCACAAAATACAGTTTCAGCTTTAGCTACACAGACATAGATGCAGATTCAGATGCAAATGCAGATACAGATACAGTAACAGTAACAGTCGGTTTTCATCTTTGGCATTTGAGACTCAATTGGCCTGGGCTCTTGCAACGTGCGGCAACGTGGGGCAACAACTTCAAGGCAATTTTTGAGGCGTTCGTATCTTAAATCAATTTGAAATGCGCATTTGGCGCTCAATTTGCATGCAAATGTCGCTCCGTCTCGTTTTTCTTGTATTTTTGCATGCCATAAATTTTCGATAGAGTGTGCAAAAAAATCAATGCAAATAAACAAATCAAATTGTCGCGTTTTAGTTATTTTTTCGCTGTTGTAGTTCGAGTACGAATACGAGGACCTGGACCTGGACCAAAGAGTTGTCATTGATTAATGGCCAAATGGCCAGAGAGCCTTGGTAATTGCCGGAGTATGTGCCTTTAATAAATGGCTTTCAAATTGAAATAAACATGGCCAAAATGTTTGCCACAAAACATTTCCAACAGCTGAAAAAACGTGCGTGTAAAGCGGCATTTCGGAACTGCGGGACCCAGCCCATTCCCAACCCCAAACTAAGCACCAAACACATTTATCATTAGATAAATACTGTCTAGAATCATAATTAGTATACATATACCTATATGCTGGCTATTTATAGGGAATACAATTGGTTAGGGTTTGAAAAACAATCAGATTTAAAATTCGCCATAATTAATTGCAAACAGATAAGATATGAAATATTCCCCATTGAATACCAATAGAAACCATATGCCATACACACACACACACGAGTATGTGTTTGATGATGATTTATTCCACATTATTCATGAATCAATAGCCCATAGATCTTCATGGCCTTGACTCAGAGACCACATTGGCATCAAAGCCAGGCAAACACTGAATGCAAATTGATATGCAAACCGACAATCAAAAATCAATAATATTTGCCTATGAAAAACGAAAACAAACACACTCTGCGTCCATTTTAATACCCTAGCAAAGAGTATAATGATTTTGCTCAGATGCCTGTAATGCAAACAATGAATAGGTAATAATGATCAGCAAATAAATATTTATCTGGCGTAGAACTGCTATGGTGATCCAACCTGATGGTATATGCCACAGCAAAGGGTATTCAATGATTCGGTACACTTTCGAACTATTAGTTATGTATTACCACACGTCACTACCATAAAAATTATCAGCTTGTGCTGGTAATTGTGCATTTAGCTTATCAGCCACAAAAAACAACAAAAAACGAAACGGGGGGAATATGTTTTCTCGCTTTTCTCCCTTTCAGCCTTTTATTTTGATTATTTAATTTGTATTTGCTGAGCGCGAACCTTATCGCCGGGCTATCTCTGCGCTCTCGTGCTCTCCCGTCCAATTGGTTTCCATTTAATATTGTTGTTAGTACGGACGTAACATTAGTTTTTCACAAGAGTTGTGTTAAATAATGACACTGAAATCTCTGCTGCTAAATGCTTTTGTGTCGCTCTTGTTTGCCGATGGTCGAATGAGCGAAAAAATCTGACAGCAGTTGGTCGACGACTTTCGAACGAATAGCATAAGAAATGTGTGTCTGTCTAGCCGCGTAATCAAGCACGATATTTGAAATGCAAGAAATCACGATTCAACCATAAAAATACGTTTTAAAGGCAGTTAAAAATTATACGAAATACCTGAAAAAATGTAACTAAAATTCGAAAGCAGCGAAAACGAAGCGAAAAGAAGATAATGAAATAAATCAATCCGAAAAGCATAAATCACATTAGCTAATACATAAATTAAATGGTGTACCCTGTTTTCAATAATATGCTAGCGATTCTAAGGAAAATCAAACACGAACTAGTGCAGAGTGAGTGTGGCTGAAAGCACCGCGCCTGTTTCTGTGGCCGCCACTGTACCCACAGTACACCGCACAGCACAGATAGCATGTGATGAGCTTTTCGCTTTGATCTGTCCACGCTCGCCCCGATATATGGCAAATCAAATAATACAATATTATCTCTAACACAACGCTTTAATTAACGCCACCAGAGATTAAAAATAACACAAAAACACAGACTAATTAACAAAATTGTGCGGACAGCCAGAGCAAGTGCAATGTGTGCTGCCTTGGCCCATATGCCACATGGTGTGCCAACAAACTGAACTGAAAAATCGCAAATCAATCAAATGTATGCCACAGCCGATGATGCCCTGCCACGGAGACGTCGGCGGCAGGCCCAGAGGAGCCCCAAACACAAGACGGAACCAAAGACCAGTTCGGGCAAGAGCTGGTGGAGCGACTGTAGGTTCATTAGCGGAAAGATCTGCCCATTTCTGACTCCATTTAGGCCAATTTGCTGGGCCATAAAAACTGATTAATTATGTCCCCGGTCAATGCTACCAAGCGTCAGCCCCTCCGGCTCCCACCCCAATTCGCCTTGACCAAAGTCGTTCAGCCAATTTGGCACCGAGCACAGAAAATAGAACTCTCTTAGCCTGAAAGTTCACTGCACAGCCGCCAGCATAAAAATAAATTAAGTAATAGCAACAAAGTGGGCGAAAAAACACAACACGACCAGAGGGGCAGAGCCACGGGAAATACTTGGCAAGGCTGACAGCCCGAGATGAGTAACAACTTGTTGTTGCAGCGCCGGGTGGCGGCAGGGGGCACAGTGCGTATGAACGATATTGGGAAAATGCGGGAACCAAAATATGTTTAGGTATTTAAGATGTAGATTTCTCGTAGAAATATTCAGCCCCGACGAGTAAAACTATATAAACTTGTCTCTTGTGCAAATACTCGGTTAAGGTAGCAGCAATTAAATAGATAGTCTATCATCATTACGACTTAAACATACCCTCTTCTACTTCTATGCGTACCTCCTAAAATCACTTAAATATTGATGGTAGTTCTTTTACAAAATTGAGCATTTTCGGAAGCACCTAAGTCTAGCTTTTAAGCTCTTGGTAGATCCAGGTATGGAGCCTGACTGAAAACAGTATACCCTTCTACCTGAAGTAGAGTAACGGGTATTAAAACTAATATTGAATAATGCCTGCCTCGCTTTGCTTATCACTGCCCATTCGTTTGCTCTCTCGCCCAACACCAGACCCATACAAATGTGGGGCTTTTGTTCATTGTCTTTGCTTTGCTGTGCTGCCTGTGAAAATTATGCGAACTTTGGCACAATTATTAAAATTAGATTTGAGGAGCAAAATGTATTTTATCAGCATGAGCATTTTGCATTACTACTTCGCCGAGCCGTGGGCGTTTTTTCGGCCAGTCGCTAACGGCCAGCGCTCATGGCAAGTTTGCAAATCAAAATCGTGTTAACCAGGTTAAATGGCAGACCAAGTAATCAGCAGAGCTTTAAGCCAGTATCAACTACTATTTAACGTCGATTTCTTGCACTCCACAGACTCCTGCATAGCGGGCAACCGATCACCGACGAGCACTCCGCACCTCTTCCTGCGCTCCAACACGCTCCCTCTGCAGCAGCGGCCCAGCCCCGCGGAGGTGCAGTATGAGAGCTATGTGCAGGCCACGGTGGCGGCCAATGCCAAGTCGCCGGTGGAACAACTGGAATCGCCGAAGGTCGCAGGAAGTGCACCGCCGCCCCCGCCACGTCGCCATCACCTCCTGTCCACCTCCAAGGAGGGGGAGAAGGAGAATGGGATCGGAACCGGAACCGGAACCATGAGCAGCTCCATGCAGTCGCCGGTGAATTCGGAAGCGGGTCAGACGACGGCGGATGCCCAGGCTCTGTTCCAGATTCGCGAGCAGATGGCCTTGAGCCTGAAGCGTCTGAAGGATCTGGAGGAGCAGGTCAAGGTCATACCCGACATGGAGGTGCGTAGCTAGCTTTTCATTCCGATACTCCTGAGCTCATATCCCCGACCCCCTTTTTTAGTCGGAACTCAATTCACTGCGCTCGGAGAAGCAGCGTCTGCTCCGGAAGAACGAGGAGCTGGTGCGTGGACAGCGCCAGACTCCCTCGCCACCGAGTCCGGGTCTGAAGAACGCCTCACCCGTGCAGTTCACGCCACAGCGCATCAGTCCCGTCTCGCTGGAGAGCCTGGGGTCGCGCATGCGCAGCAGTTCGACTTCGGCCTCGACTTCGCCAAGCATCATTCGACGCGATGTGTCCACCCAGGCGGCCACTCGGGTGACAGCCACCCGGGACGTGGCCGTTGGCTCTACGTTGAGCATCCGTCATGTGGCCACCCAAGAGGCGGCGGCCATTTACTCCCAAGCGGAACTGGAGGAGAAGATCGATGTGGCCCTGAGCAGCCACCAGCAGAAGCAGCTAAAGAAGCTCATCACAGTGGGCACACAGATGTACGTGCCGAAGCGGGAGCAGCGTGACTCGGGGATGCAGACGGTGGCGGAGCGACCGAAGCTCAAGTACAATGTGGGAGTCAGTGCCAAGCCCGCGACGAGGGAGAACTTCACCAGCTGCAAGCCGGATGTGCGCACTGTGGGCAGCTCCGAGCACCGCATCGACGAAGAGCTCTGCGAGAAGTGTGCCATCAGCAAGCGATCAGTTGGCTGCGGTCCGGAAGTACCCCCGGAGAAACCAAAGCCACCGCCACAGATGCCGGGACGCAGCAACACCTTCAGCCTCGGAGGGACCGAATCGCTTACCCTCATCCGGAAGGCAGTGGGCTGTCAGACGCCAGTTACCATGGTACACAGTGCTGGTAGTCAGACGGCGATCACTACGGTCCGTTCAACCGGAGCTCAGGTGACGCCGCAGCAGCAGCACGCGTTGGTGCAGTGTGGGGCAGAGCAGAGCACTCGCCAAACGGACACCGACGGCCTGCAGCGCCTCTCGAGGAGCGATACAAAGACGGAACAGGTGGCCGAGTCGGTGCCACGCCCACGGACACGCCACACAGCCTGCAATACGGAGCAGGAGCGGGAGCAGATCAAGGTACCCGCCACCACCCACTCCGCCTGCAACACGGATGAAATTCGCAAACGGGATGTGGGCTGCGGCGAAATTGTGAAGCCCCACATCTCGATTGCCTGTGCGGCCAACTACTGTGATTCCTGCAAGGAGGCCATCCAGGACCTGGCCAAGGGCTTCTCGAAGGTCAGCCCAGCCACCACTCCCGCACCGACCAAGCCGGGAACAGTACGTCGCTCCACTTCGGCGGACTCGCGCATACCGCGGCCCAAACACATTACTAGTCCCAGTCCGGTGCGGCGGGAGCTCAAGCGGCAGAATACCTACACTCTGGCCACGTCCTCACAGACGCCCAGTCCACAGGTGGAGCGGAAAACGCGACTGAGGTGAGTTGTTCTTCTTCCTGCTGGGGCTCTGCTCTCAGTCCCACTGTAAAAGCATTCTTAGAAAAGCTTGTCTCGCTGCGAGCTTTTAGCCAAGACACAACTCAATGATGTCGCAACGCTCTGTGAGAGATGGAGGAAAATGTAAACAAAAAATGGACCTGCGCATTGTGGGCTTCCCCGAAATGGGAAAATCTCAGTAGGATGACCTTCAGTCAGGCTTTAGTTTTCGCTTTGGCACATTCGTGGCCTCGCTTCTTTTGTCGCTTATTTTGGTTTTTGTTTGGATTTTGAGTTTTCCGAATGGTTTTGCCAATGTTCTCCAGCCTGAGCAGCTTCACGTGCTACCCGCTGCTGGTCAGCGGGTGCTCGGCCCTGGTGCTAACGTGGGTCTTTCTGGCTTTGACTCTCGTCTTCTCAATAACACAATTCTGTATTGCAGCTCACTACAGGAGAAGCCACCGACTATGTCGAGCTTCCATTCACCAGATTCGTCCGGGGAGTCACAAAGTTTTATCAGACAGCCGTCCAGCAAGCAGAGCCCTTTATTAGACTTCAGCCAGGTGGGTGACGATGAGCTGATTGTGCGCGAGGAGAAGCGCGTCAGTATAAGCTGGTCCCGCGATGTCTCCCCCGCACCACTGATGACATCCTCGGCCACCACATCGGACACAAACAAGTCGGTCTCGCCGGAGCAGGGCCAGGAGCAGGAGCAGGAGCAAGCCATGAGCACTTCCTGTGATTCCAGCCCGCCCTTGGATGTGCAGATTGCTCAGGGAGCACGCAAGAAGTCCAGCACGCCGCTAAAATCTAGTCAAAGCGAGGAGTCCCAGGTGACTGTCATCGAGCGACCGGCCACGAAGGCGCAGCTCCATCAGCTGGCCCAGGCAGAGTCCGAGCCCCGAAAGAAGTAAGTTAGATAAGCCTCATTTCGATTGGGATAATCGCAGTAAACCGTTTGCAGAACCGATATACCCAAGAGCCTGGTGGATGCCCTCAAAGTCATCAATGATTCGCTGCTGAAGAGGCTGGGGGCCAAGCCCATCTCCTCGCAGAGCCTCAAGTCAGCCAAGACGACCATTCAGGAGCATTGGTTCCGCAACTCCAGCACTGGAAAGGCCGATCCCCATGAGGTGGAGGACCACTTGGACTTCTTTGAGTCACTGTCGGTGCCCTTGCTGGAGTATTGCGTTAACCTGTCCGACAACAATGTAAGTTCTGTGCCATTTCCTGAACTAAACAGTCGGATACAAGAATCCTGTCTATGTTTTAGGGCAACACAGCCATGCATTATGCGGTCTCGCACGGCAACTTCGACGTGGTATCCATTCTGCTGGATTCGAAGGTTTGCAACGTAAACCAAACGAATAACGCCGGATACACGTGTGTGATGCTCGTATCGTTGGCCAAGCTAAAGCAACCGTCCCATCGGACAGTCGTGGAGCGACTGTTCAAGATGGCCGATGTCAACATACGCGCCAAGAAGGTAGGTAAGGGGCCGCACAACCCCAGAGACCACAGATCCAGACATCTGATCGTTGTTCCCCTACTAACCGAACCCCTCCGCCCTCTGGTTCCCCAACAGCACTGCCAGACCGCGCTGATGCTCGCTGTGTCGCATGGTAATGGCGACATGGTCGCCATGCTGCTGGAAGCCGGAGCAGATATCAATATCCAGGACGAGGATGGCAGCACGGCTCTAATGTGCGCTGCCGAGCACGGTCGTGTGGACGTGGTCAAGCACTTGCTGTCCAGTCCAGAATGCGACTCGCTGATACAAGATGTGGTACGTATACGATCCCTAGTGATTCCAAACAATTTGTTCTAAATATACACTTTTCCACAGGATGGCAGCACGGCCTTCAAGATTGCCTGGCAGGCCGGGCACCGGGATGTGGGCCTGCTCCTCTACGTCCACGAGCAGATGCTGCGCAGCAAGCTGCCCAATCGCGGCGAGACCGCCAGGAGCTCGCTCCTCTCAATGGCTCTCCACAGCCGCCAGTCCCCGGAGTAAAGCCATTTCGTATTAGCGGCCAAATTGTCGAACAAACCGTTAGTTAATAAGGTTCTAATTAGCATTTTTCGTAGAGTGGCCCGGACAAACCGTAGAAGTGGCAAAGTAAAACACATTCCATAACGAAACTTGAAGAAAAAGAAATGAAACTTAACTTAGAATTATAATTAGGCTTTATTTTCGTGTACTTTGAAATATGTTTTATTTATTATTAAATTTTACTTTAGTGCTAACAAGTAAAACGATTCTAGACTATAACTCTAATTTCGATTAACCAACGAAAGCAGCCAGCTATTTTTAAACAATGTCTTTAATCTACGCTAATAAGCTCAATTCTGCACAGGCCCAAGCCACCAACCAACCATATCAGCAAACGACAATGCAACAAACGATATTTAACTAACAATACTACTTGCGAGTAACTACGAATCAAATGGACAAATATTTTAAAAGATCAAGTATACTTCTATTGTAAGACGGCAAAGTTATTTAATGGCAAAGTATTTGCTCTTTCGAAAATAAATAAATGAATAACTAAAACAATGTACGAGTATATTAAGTAAGAATGCCATTTGTGTAAGGTTCTGTCTCTCAGGACCTCCTGTTCTCCATATTATACCTACATATTTGATAGTTTCGTTAGTAAATAGTTTTAAATTGCTTTCTATACTTTGTTCATGGTTTAAATTCTGTATCCGTACTTTCTAAGTAGATCCCTAAATCCCTCAGACAGCCCTCTCCTCGGTGCCGGGCTCGATGACCCCCAAGGGTGTCAGCTGTAGCGCAATGCCATCATCCAGGCTAACCAGCGGCTTCCTCGAGTTTAGTGTAAATTCGTACTCCATAAGGAGCAAGGCCAGAGCCAGGCGCAGTTGCAGCTGGGCAAACTGTATGCCTATGCAGCTGCGGGCGCCCACCCCAAAGCCGAACCAGGTGCCCTGCTCTTGCAGCGAGTCTCTTGGGCCCCCCCATCGATCCGGCTTGAATTCCTCGGGCTCTGGATAGATATCGGGATCGTGGTGTATGGCATGTGTGGGGATGATCAGGAATAGCTCCTTGACCAGCATATACGTGGGATGATCGGGCACCTGGTAGTCGGTGAGGGTGCGGCGAAGTATATAGGGCGTGATGGGATGTACCCTGAGAGTCTCGTTGATGACCTGACCCAGATATGCCAAAGATTGGACGCACTCATAGTTCAGGTTGTTGTCGTGGCGCTCCATGGCCTTCTTGATCTCCTCCCGCACCGTGGCCTGCACGTCTGTGTGGATTGCTAGCTCGTACAGGATATAGGACAAGGTGTTTGCCGTTTGCTCGTAGCCCGCCTTCAGAAAGACGACGGCATGGGCCGCCAGCTCGTTCTGCAGATGGGTGTTCAGCTCCTTGTCCGCCTGGTATTGATGGGTGATTAGCTCCAGTGCCTTGATCTCCACCAGCAGCTGCAGGTAATCCTGGTGCCGCACGCCGGACGCCTCGCGTTGCCCCACGATGTCCGAGAGTAAAGTGAGGAAGTAGGTCTCCGCCTGCTTGGGGGTCCGGCGCATTCGCAGAACGCGGCAGAAGTTAGGAAACCTGATCATCATCAGATTCATCAAATAGCCGTGCTTGTGACTGCTCACGGCCATCTCAGTCATTTTCTCAAAGTCCTCCAGGGAGTACTTCAGCCGCTGCTGGGCATCCAGGCCAAAGACGCACTTGGCCAGAGCCGACAGCACATATCGCCGCATCAGTTTCTGTATGTGGAGCGTGGAATGCGGCTGCTTCATCAGCGTAGAGGTGACGGTAAGCAGAAGCTGTTCCGCCTCCTCGTAGAGACTGCCAAACAGCCAGGACATGCGATCGCTCTCCAGACTGGGGTCCAGCTTCTGGCGCATCTCCTTCCAACTCTGACCGCGCATGGCGAACAGGTCCCCCGAAAGCGGGTCCGTTTTCTGATTACAGTACAGCCCGCGATCATTGAAGTTCCAGAAGTCCTTGATCATTATTTGCCTGATCAGTTCGCGATCTAGGATCAGAGCCCGCGGCTGCAGCAGAGCGTAGAAGCCGCAGAACGGTCCGCTGCCCTTGAATTTAGAGTAGAGTGCCGAGTAATGAGCCGTCTTCATCGCCTCGGTACTGAGACTCTGTGTCACTATTTGCCTAACGATGGGCCATAGCTTTTTCGGCCTCTCGTGCGGAATGTTCAGATAGTGCCAATAGTCCCGCTGATAACGCGCTGCCATAATTAGCAGAATCACTAGACCCAGCACCACCAGCCCAATAATCGTGAAAATTATCCACATATTCTGCATAATGAGTGCTTTCCTCTGTTTGTGCACTTTATAGTCTATAAAATCACATGTATTTACATATAGAAATCCCTTGGGTTCTGGGAGTCAGTCCACTTCCTTTCCACTCTCTTTCTGTCCCACTCGCGCGCTAACACTCTCCACTATGTCTCCGTCTCGTTCTGCCCGCGGCAGTCGCAGTGTCACCGACTATGATCTAATGCGTTCTTACGTTCGTTACGTTCATTACCGGATCGCGTTGTTCGACTGAGTGCGTTGGAGAAAAGTAACTATTTACGATACTCGCTCTCGAGACCCGGTGGGAGCTTTTAATTTGTTGTTTTTTGGAGTGCGCTACACTGAAGCTTATGGACTGCCGCAGACGGTTCGTGGGCGTCTGAGTGAGGCCAGACAGACAGATGGATACTCGTATTATTTCTTCATTTTCAATGTTGGTGTCGCCATCAGATACTCTCGTTTATGCCTTGTAAGAGATCTTGATCTGGCACATCTCATTGCAGATAAAAATTCTGAGGTAACTATGCACAGTTATTGGCAAAGAACATCACTAAAAAGAACATTTTTGGTTTGGGTTAGACCCTCAAGGTTCTATTTAATGTTTTTATTTACTAAATTGAATGCCAACCCTCATTGTAGGGCGATTTAGTGTTCACCTTGCTAGATCCCCCAATCTGTTATCTTATCAGCTTGCGACTGTATTTTATTAAACATTTTTCTTCAAGTACGGTTATTTTTACCTGTCTACACTGTGCAAGAAATGTGTGTGGTCTTACGCTTTTCCAACCATTCGTGTAATTTGTATGTGAGAACTAATAATGTTCGCTGCTGGACCTTTCTCCTACAGGCCGAATGTTACGCTCAATTAGCGATTAAATGGCATAACAACAAAATACACAAATAGTAACAAAGAAAAAGCTCATCCGCAAAGCCGAAAAGCAAACAAAAAAACAAGCACAAAAAGCTGACAGGTTTAATTATTTGTTGTTGCGACCCATATCCGCACTTGAAATCTAATCAATTGTCAAACAAAAATGAGACAAAAGGCAAACTATATCGCAACCAGGGCTTTTGCCCGTTTTCCGTGTTGCGTCAATAAAAGAAAATCATGCCGCGTTGCCGGATACACAAGAACTGTCAAGAATGAAGTTGCAAGAACTGGCATGACGCTGTGCTGTATTCGATGAGAGCTTGCCTGCAACAGCTGATAAAGAGAGGGCTCGTCATAGTACAGTACAGATCAGCTAAAGGCTATTGGAATAGTATTTGTAATAATAATAATCTTAATGAAAAGATATTCTCACAGGGTTATTAAATACTTCTTAATGGCGAGATTTAATTAGTTATGATTTTAAATTTATGTATGTACTTTTTCCCCTCTATTGTACATGCTTGGCCCACTGTATCCATAAACTGAAGCCTCATATTTACTTGCAATAAAGAAGAAAAGGTAAACAATACATTAAGAATATGAATCACGTCACACAGGCAGTTTAACCATTAAAAAATTCTCAGAGCTGTGCAGACATCGTCATGGTGAAGGGTTTTTGTTTAGCCAACTGTTTTCTGCTGAGGTCCTGGATGTCCTGGAGCAGCATGAACAGAAATTTGCCTACAAGTCCACCAAGGATCATTCCAGCATCGTTGATTAAGAAATACTATCTTTAAGTTTATTAATAAACGAGGACTGACTCAAAGAATTGTTATTGTTTTCCTCTTATAGCTTGGTTCTCACAGAGCTCTGTTGGGATAGGTTGTGTAACACCGTTCATAGTCATGACAGAGATAAATCACGAGTCAAACTGGTGTTTTAAATATATGTTTTTATGCATGTGTCATTGGTCGTCTGGAGCAATTAGCCCTAATTGTCTGGCACTAAAAAGCAACCTTTGCCTTTTGGACCTATGTATATGATAACGATAAGGTATAATCTTAGCATCTGTTCCGTTGTCCTCTTGTCTTGTCTATCCTCATCTCCTATCTTTATTTATTATTTTTTGATGAACAGATTAGACTGTCTTTGAAGCGAACGAAATCGCTTTAAACTGCGTTAAGTCAAGAACTGAAAATGACGTTCCATTGACGGAAGGACCTGAACTGGAACAGCGTGGGGTCTGATAAGAGGGGGCTCGTCATGGTGCATTATAAATTGTTTAATGTACGGGTACTACAAACTAGCTGCCTCATAGTGGCTGGCAACAACAAAGATCTGCCACAGCATGAAAGGTAAACATTTTATTGAGATTAAGAATCGCGGTAGTCCCAGTCTTTGTCAGATACTGCCTCGTCATGCTGAGCGATTTATATATTTTGCATTTAAAAGCCGAGCGTTTGCTTTCTCAGAATTAGTTCGTCCAGAACCTCAACCGTCTCGACATGGGAGTCACTCACGTACTACTCCAGGTGGCAGTGGCTTTGCTCGCGATCGTGACCTACTATGTCTACCGTCGATTGTCGTACTTCAAGAGTCGCGGGATTCCGCACGACACGCCACATTTGATTCTGGGAAATATGCAGGGCGTATTTACTAAACGGAATGTGCACGAGATTTTAAAAAAATACTACGAAAAATATCGAGAGAGCAAGGTTCCCTTCGTTGGGTTTTACTTCTTCCAAAAGCCGTCGGCATTCATTTTGGATCTGGACCTGGCCAAGCATATACTGATCAAGGACTTCTCAAACTTCAGCGACAAGGGTCTGTTCTACAACGAGAAGGATGACCCCATCTCCGCTCATCTCTTCAACCTGGACGGACCTCAATGGAGAGTACTGAGAAACAAACTAACGTCGACCTTCACCGCTGGCAAAATGAAGTTCATGTATCCCACGGTAGTGTCTGTGGCCGAAGAGTTCATAGACGTCATGCATGAGAAGATGAAACAGAATTCTGTTCTGGAAATTCGCGAGCTGATGGCCCGGTTCACAGTGGACGTGATAGGCACATGTGCCTTCGGCATCAAATGCAACTCTCTGCGCGATGAAAACGCCGAGTTCCTAAGGTTCGGTAAACGCACGTTTGTGGACAAACGTCATGGATCCTTCCTGACGGGCTTCATGACTAGTTATCCGAAGCTGGCGAGGCGTCTGCGACTGGTGCGAACGCCCACGCACATTCGGAACTTTTACGAGCGTATTGTCCATGAGACTGTGGCTATGCGGGAGAAGGAAAACATTAAGCGGAATGATTTCATGGACTTGCTCATTGACATGAAGAACCAAAAGGTGAAACTGGAGAATGGCGATCTCGTCGACGGTTTGACTATAGACGAGATACTTGCCCAGGCTTTTGTATTCCTTATTGCTGGCTTCGAGACTTCCTCCTCCACCATGGGATATGCTCTGTACGAACTGGCCAAGCAGCCGCACATACAAGACAAAGTTAGGGCTGAGGTGGAGGAAGTCCTGGAGCAGCACGAACAGAAATTCACCTACGAGTCCACCAAGGATCTCAAGTACCTCGAGCAGGTTATCTTTGGTAAGTAAACTAAACGCATTTGAACAGAACGGAACAATCAGTAACTCTTCAATTGGTTTTCAGAAACCCTACGGCTCCACACTATTGTACCCCATTTGGATCGCATGGCTCATAAGCGATACGTTGTGCCCGGCCATCCAAACTTCGTCATCGAAGCTGGCCAATCGGTGATCATTCCAGCATCGGCCATACACGTTGACCCCAACATCTATCCGGACCCGTATAAGTTCCGGCCCGAGCGTTTCTCACCCGAGGAATCGGCTAAGCGAAACTCCTTGGCCTGGCTACCCTTTGGTGATGGTCCCCGCAACTGCATTGGACTTCGGTTTGGAAAGATGCAGACTACCATTGGCCTAGCTTTGCTCATAAAGAATTTCAAGTTTTCGACATGCCCAAAAACTCCGGATACTTTGTCTTACAGTCCCAAAAGTTTTGTGCTAGCTGTAGACGGTATTCACCTCAAAGTGGAGGCAGTATGACCAAGTAATATCTGCTATTGTGTATTTCAAAGATCTAAAGTTACTTAAAAAATGCCAAAGTATATAAAAATATATGTTATTCTTTTAATCCGTTCACCTAGCTCTGGACGAGCTCTCTGGGAGTAGGATGGATTGTTTAAGTCTGTGTTTTCGTAGTGAGTTCTTGAATGTAGCACCCTGTCACTATCTTTATTCATATCATAATCAGACACACAAAAGAGCGTCAATTCTCGGCAATTCTTCGGTCACAATGACTACAACATTTTGTGTGGGGTCTTTATAAGCAGCCAGAGAGCAGCTCGGCCCTCAGTCAGTTCCCGAAGTTGAACAGGTTCGCATACTTGATTGCCGCGGACGGGGAGATAAACAGAAATCCATACGTAGTAGTTATATTCGTAGTATATATTATCGCTATGGCTGTGGGCGTTGGTGCACTACTTCTGTGGACGCTTGTGGCGCTGGTTGTATATCTGCTACTGAAATGGCTACTGGGCAGGAAATACTGGCAAAATCTAGGCATTCCCTGTGAGGAACCGCATTGGCTGCTGGGGAGCATGTGGGGATTGCGCACCACGCGAACGTTCAACGATGTCTGGACTGATTACTACAAGAAGTACAGGCTGAGCGGACCCTTTGCCGGATTCTATTGGTTCCAGCGGCCTGCTGTTTTCGTGCTGGAGCCCTCACTGGCCAAGCTCATATTGATCAAGGAATTCAACAAGTTCACGGATCGCGGATTCTTCCACAACCCGGAGGATGATCCCTTGTCTGGGCAGCTGTTTCTGCTGGATGGCCACAAGTGGAAGTCGATGAGGCACAAGCTGTCTTCCACCTTCACCTCGGGTAAAATGAAGTACATGTTCCCCACCGTGGTCAAAGTGAGTCATGAGTTCACCGAAGTTTTTGGTCAGATGGCGGACAATTCGCCCATCGTTGAGGTCAGAGAACTGCTGGCCAGATTCACCACAGACGTGATAGGCACATGTGCCTTTGGCATTGATTGCAGCAGTCTCAAGGATCCCGAAGCCGAGTTCCGTAAGATGGGTCGTCGAGCCTTGACAGAGAACCGTCACGGATCTCTTGGCATCGCTTTCCTCAATAGCTTTCCAAAACTATCCCGCAAGCTGCACTTGAAGATGACAGCCGAGCCCATTGAGCAGTTTTTCATGCGAATCGTCAAGGAGACGGTGAAGTTCAGGGAACAGAACCAGATACGTCGCAACGACTTCATGGATCAGTTGATCGATCTGAAAAACAATCAAATAATTAAAACCGAGTCGGGCGACAACATCAACCTCACGATTGAGGAGATTGCCGCCCAGGCTTTTGTGTTCTTTGCCGCTGGATTTGAGACCTCGTCGACCACGATGGGCTTTGCTCTTTATGAGCTGGCTCAGCACCCAGACATTCAGCAGCGGGTGAGAGTGGAGTGCCAGGAGGTTATACAGAAGTATGGCGGTGAATTGACCTACGAGAGCATGAAGGAACTAGTGTACCTTGATCAGGTGATATCTGGTGAGTAAATAGAGTTCAATTTTCAATATCACCATGACTTAAACTTTCTCCTCTCTCCTTTAGAAACTCTTCGCTTGTATACGGTCCTGCCCGTCTTGAATCGCGAATGCTTGGAGGACTTTGTGGTTCCAGATAATCCAAAGTACGTGATCAAGAAGGGAATGCCCATTCTGATACCAGCCGGAGCCATGCATCGCGATGAGAGGTTCTACCCCAATCCTGATGCTTTCAACCCGGACAACTTCTCGCCCGAACGCGTTAAGAATCGCGACTCAGTGGAGTGGCTGCCCTTCGGCGATGGTCCCCGCAACTGTATCGGAATGCGTTTTGGCCAGATGCAAGCCCGCATTGGAATGGCCATGCTCCTGAAGGATTTCAAATTCTCCGTGTGCGACGAGACGGCTTTTCCTATGAAGTACGACTTGGAAAGCTTCTTGATAGCCAGTAAAACTGGCATTTCACTGAGAGTGGAACGTGTTTAACAATTACACACAATGCAACATATACTCGTGTCCTCGTATTTCAAAAATACCTCTGTAGATACAGTAGCTATTACCTCACCTTGTATCTACCCAAATATGTTATTAATCTGTATAAAATTGCTTGATATTACATCATGCTTGATCGAACGTACTATGGGGGTCTGGGTTTAATTGGTGTCCGTGAATTAGATAGATATAAATGTTAAATTACAGGCATATGCATGTATGTACATCAGTCACACATCAAACTATTCTTTGCATTTATATGAGTCATGCTCGCTTGACTTATTATTTCTTATCTTTTAGCCCTAGAAAAGATTATACTTTACTTTATTATACAATAACTATGTATATAAATGATAATGATAATAATAATCTAGGATTGTGTCCTCACTATCCTTCTCTAGTAATAAAGCTCAAGCAATAAAGCTCTGGAAAAAATATGTACTTACTATTTTTCTATTTACCACGTAATTTGTATACTCGATATTCAAATTGGGTATTCTGATCCGCACTAATGTAAAGAGAAACCTATTAAGCTCAAACAGCAGATACTCTTTAATTATATAATACTCATTCATATATTCATATTTTTACTATACTATATATGTGTAAATATTTTAACCTGTTACGAATAACACTCTGCTCACTGAATAGTCTCGGTTTGTTGATTGAAAATTCGATCAGCTGTCTGTCTACCAAGCGAACAATGTGTGGGAATACTGATCTAACTTTATTTGTTCGTTGTGAAATAGCAACCACTGCCTCTTATGGGGTTTCGCTTGTGTTTCGAGGTTTCCACAGTTAGAGAATACATAGTTTATTTTTAGAGAGTTTCCTTGAGTCTTTCCCCCTTTCCACTTAGTCTATTCTGAAAGCTTTTTTTCCATCTGCCACCGCGCTTTATTGTTTAAATCTCAAGTAATTATATTCGATATTATTTAATTTGATTATCGCGGAACCTTGCTAACATTGAGATGGACTCCTCCTTCGGAACATAAGAGAACATCGGTGACCTTGAACTTGAGCGGCACAGTCGTCTTTGTGGGGTGGACCTCAAACTTGAAATTGTGAATAAGCAGGGCCAGTCCGACCACGATCTGCATGCGGCCAAAGCGTAGGCCGATGCAGGTTCGCGGACCGTCACCGAAGGGCAGGAAAGTGCAGGGAGGTCGCTGCAGCACTTGATCCTCGTCGAAACGCTCGGGTTTGAACTTCTCCGGCTCCGGATAGAACTCGGGATCGTGATGAATACCCAAGGTGGGGATAACAACGCCAGTGCCTGGCTCAATGAAATACTTTCCATTGGGATGCTCGTACCGCTGAGTGCATATGCGAATCAAATGACCCACAACGGGATTCTTTCGGAAGGTTTCTAAGGATGGAAATTATGAAGAATGTTATGCAAATCGCAGAGCTGATCAATATGAGTCTAATTGATAGACTGACTCACCATCGATGACCTTGTCCAGATACGTCAGCTCCCGCATGCTATCATAGTTCAATTGGCCGTTGTGTTTCGCCATCACCGTGTCAATCTCCGTCCTCAGCTTATCCTGGATGTCCTGGTTAACGGCCAGTTCATGGAGAGCGAAACCCAACGAAGTCGAAGAGGTATCGAAGCCAGCCAAGAAGAAAATAAAAGCCTGGGCTGCCAACTCGTTAAAACTGATGCCATCCTGCTTGTTGCCCTTATCGTAATTGATCTTCATATCGATCAGCATGTCCATGAAATCGTTTCGTTTGACATTATTCTTTAACCGATAGTCGACGGTTTCTCTAACGATTTTCATATAGAAATCCTCGACTTTCTGGACGGTCTCCTTCATTCGCAACTTGGCTGCCAGCTTAGGTGCACCGAAAAAGAACAAGTCCGCTGTTTTTCCATAGCGCCGCTCAGTGATGGCAGCCTTGCCCATGGTGACAAATTCTGCATTGGGGTTCCGCAAACTGTTGCACTCCAGGCCGAAGGCACAGCTTCCTATCACATCTGCGCTGAAGCGGGACACCAGATCGGCGACATTCAGGGGCTGGGGCCCTATTTTCTCAGCGAATACCCGGATCATCTCATTGCCAATTTCCAGTACTGTGGGGAACATAATCTTCATTTTTCCCGAAGTGAATGTGGGGGTCATCTTTTGGCGGAGCTGTCGCCACTTTTGGCCTTCGATGGCCACTAGATGATTGGTCAGGGGGTCGTCTTTTTCATTATGGAAAAGTCCGCGATCGTGAAACTTGTCAAACTCGCGGATCAATACAGTTTTCACAAAATCAATATCAGTGACAATCGCAATTTTCTTCAGATAGAGGTAAAATCCTACAAATGGTCCATCGGTCTTGCCCTTGTATTTGAAGTAGGTTTCCCGGAAGAGATCCGCAATTTGTCTTGTCTTCATAAGCTCGCTAGTATTCCCCTTCGGAATATTGGGCGGGTCATGCGGAATGCCGCGACGTTTCCAGTAAGAAAAGTTTTGATGAACCCACCATACGGCGAGCGAAATAACACCGACCAGCAATACGATTATAATGGCCATTACGAAAATACTGAGCAGTCCTGTGATAGAGCTTTGCTTTTTATATTAGATTCTCTCTTTAATCTGCATCGACGCTCTTTATTTCATCCGATAAAGAGACGCCAACTAACAATAACGAATCGCCAGTCACCGTTACAAGGCGAAGCAACCGAGCTGGACAGATAAAAGCTTTCTCTTTAGACTTTGCTCTATTAGCTTTTGCCGATTGAGTCAATTGAATAGCTATTGAGTAAATGAGTAAACTGCAAGTAATCGATATGTTTGAAAACGTTTTTAGGTTTGCAATATCCTGCATTAATGTAGAACTATTCATGCTTTCACACCAAGCAGGTGAGGACTTTAGTCCAAGCCGGTCCAAAAAATTCAACCAGAGACAACGTACAAATAAACAAATTAATTTTAAACTAACGAAAAGATGGATATGGATGAAAACGATGCTGGTAACGAATAAGTATTTTGAATTAACGTATATATATATAGAGATTTAAGAGTAGTATTTTAGTTTAAGACACATTATTGAGAGAAATCAAATGAGCGCTCGCCAAATGTTTCAGGCAGCGATTGGTGAGCAATATGTACACTGCGCAAACAAATAGCCGCAAACAGGTTTTCGTGTATTCCACTAATGGCAGTTAAAGATCTTCTTTCGATTCTGGTTCTGTTGGTTTTGCTATTATATAATTGAACAGAACCTGGCGATGCATCTGAGATAGCACTACCGACCCCGCTATACAATACATTATGGGTTTCGGCTTTATAGGTTTCCCTACAATACTGCCGATAAGACCTAAGTCTGCTATCTAATCGTACATGTATTGTACGTATTGGAAGTTGTAAGAGTGTCACAAAAGGCAATTCTTAGCTTCTTTATAAATGTTTAGTTTATAGTAATTTTATAACAAAAACTATTAACAACAAAACCTTTATTTTTTCGTTCAACTTTTCATTTGGAAACCTTTTTGACCTTAAGATAGATTCCATTTTCGGCAGACAGTAAAATGCTCTTGAGGATTAACTTCATGGGTATTTGCGTCTCTGGAGCGACACTGAACCTGTACCCCTTGATCAGGTATGCCAGGCCCACACAGGTTTGCATTATGCCGAAGCGCAGTCCGATGCAGTTCCGTGGACCCTCGCCAAAGGGCAGCCAGGTGCAGGCGGGTCTGGAGGCGATAGCCTCCTCCGTAAAACGCTCAGGCTTGAATTTCTCGGGTTCGGGATAAATATCAGGATCGTAGTGAATACCCAGAGCAGGGATGACAACAACTGTTCCTTTGGCAATAAAAGTCTTGGGATCTTCGGGTGAAAAATCGGCCTGTGTCTTTCGCGTTAGATGAGCAAGAACCGGGTACTTCCGAAGAGTTTCTGGAAGGGAATTATAAAATATTAGAGAAAAAGAAACAAAATGTAATCCTCACGAGTACTCACCCATTACCACCTGCTCCAGATATTTCATTTCTTTAATACCCTCGTAGGTGAACTGATTGTTGTGCTTGGCCAGAACATCGTTGATTTCATTTCTCAGCTTATCTTGAGTGTCCTGGTTCTGCGCCAGCTCATAGAGCGCAAAGCCCATGGTGGTGGAGCTTGTCTCGAAACCGGCCACAAAGAATATGAATGCCTGTGCCAGGATCTCGTTGAAGGTCAGACCTTCATCAGAGTTGCCTTCCTGCTCCTTCTGGTACATTTCAATCAGACTGTCCATGAAGTCGTTACGCTTTTCCTTAGTCTTCAAGCGATAGTCGATGGTGTCTCTCACAATCTTTGTGTAGAAGTCCTCAACTTCCTGTACATTCAATTTGAGGCGCAGGGAACGTGAAAGCTTCGGAAAGCCGAATATAAAGAAATCTAATAGACCCCAGTAACGACGTTCGCCGATGGCTCGTTTGCCAAATGTGACAAAATCCGCATTGGGATTCTGTTGACTATTGCAATTTAGACCAAAGGCGCAATTGCCTATGACGTCAGCCGTGTAGCGGGCCACCAGATCAACGATTTCAAGAACCTTTCCATCGCCAACCTTGTTGCTGAAGACTTTGTCCATCTCCTCACCCACTTTGACCACAATAGGGAACATGTGCTTCATTTTGCCAGACGTAAATGTGGGTGTCAGCTTGTGCCTCAGATGACGCCACTTCTGACCTTCAATGCTGAACACTGTTGCCGAGAGGGGGTCATCAATCTCATTGTAGAATATGCCTCGGTTTTCGAAATGATTGAAGTCTTTGATGAGCACTCGCTTTACCAGATCCAGGTCGGTAACCACAGCGGTTCTTGTAAAAAAGAAGTAGAATCCAGCAAACGGGTAGTTCGCACTCTTGTACTTCCGATAGTAATCTCTGAATATAACTGCTATATGCCGCTTCTTGGGCCAGTCCCCCATGTTCCCGGAAAGTGGGTGGGGCACATCGTGCGGGATACCTCGACGCTGCCAATATCCATGACGTCGTCTTGCCGCGAAGAGAACCAGCGACACCACAATGGCAATCAACGCTAACACCAGCGACATTATACTTTCGGTTTGGAACTGGTCCCAGCTTGCCGTATCAACTACGTTTTATGGGTAAGAGAGCTTTTACTCTCCAGCAAGCTTTTGATTGTAGGCTACACTGTCAGCACACAGAAGTGGTCGACTTTGATACTATACTGAAATGCGGGTCTCCGATGGTAAAACTATATATATTGGGTATGAAAACGTTGTTTCGATTTCTGCAACGCATGCCAAAATAGCTTCATAGAACGTATGAAATCCTTGAAATATTTCGACAGCCAGTGGAAACTTATAGGTGCATAAATACATGCAAGGCAGTGCTAAGTATCAAATATCATGATTCTAATACTAAAGTACATATGAAATCCCATTTTTATTAGTTAATTAATTAGTCATGCTCGCAAGTCGCAAAAATTAGCGAATTGATCCGATTTTCGCGATGAGCCTGCGATAAATATAAATATGAATATATATGAATTGCACTAGCCAATTAAATCCAAAATTACAATGGTCGCTCTTTCTCTTTATTACCCACACACATTGCCGCAGAGAAACTCGCTCAAGAGAGCGCGTCTCTTTATCTCTTCCCTTTTGATCCTCTCTGAGCGAGTCGTCTCTCTCCATACGCACTCTCTCACTTACACCTGCTAAATAATGGGACAGACAGTGGACGAGAATAAACATGCATAGCAATAAGACAGGCAGTGGACAGTAACTAACTGTAAATTGTAAAGGGGGCAACGAAAGAGAAAACTGTGAAAAATTTCGTAATGTACAGCTGAGAATAATATTACGATTGATATGTACATGTGTATGTATGTACACATATGTGCATATAATCAGCATCAAAAGCCGAGCGCCAAGGTCTCAAGAACTACAAAAGCTAAAACAACTAAATTTGTTATCCCGGCTCTTCTGACAGACTGTTATACATACATATGTACATACATAAGTGTATTTCTGCCTATAGCAAAAAGTGAGCGCCTAGATCTCACAGACTATAAGAAGTAGAGCAACCAAATTTGGTATCCACACTCCTGCGATATCGCACCTAAACGAGTTTATTTCAAAATTTTCGCACCACCCAATTCCGCCACCGCAAAGGACGAAAATGTGTGGCATCCAAAGATCTCAGAGCATATTAAGGCTACAGCAACAAAATTTGGTATTCAGACTCCTGTTTCAAAATTTCGGTGCAGTCGCAGCAGCAATTTCCAAAAGAAAAGCAGCTATTTATACCAATTGTATATCACAAAGCAATTTGGGAAAAAACAGTAACAGTAATAAAAACTTTATTTTATTCATTAAACTTTTCATTTGGAAACCGTTTCGACCTTAAGATAGATTCCGTTTTCGGCAGACAGTAAAAAACTTTTGAGGACAAACTTTATGGGTATTTGTGTCTCCGGAGCGACACTGAACCTGTACCCCTTGATCAGGTATGCCAGGCCCACACAGGTTTGCATTAAGCCGAAGCGCAGTCCGATGCAGTTGCGTGGACCCTCGCCAAAGGGCAGCCAGGCACAGGCGGGTCTGGAGGCGATAGCCTCCTCCGTAAAACGCTCAGGCTTGAATTTCTCGGGTTCGGGATAAATATCAGGATCGTAGTGAATGCCCAGAGCCGGTATGACAACTGTCGTTCCTTTGGCAATGAAATTCTTCGGATCTTCGGGTGAAAAATCCAACCGCGTCTTTCGCGTTAAATGACCAAGAGCAGGGTACTTCCGAAGAGTTTCTGAAAGGGAATTATAAAATATTAGAGAAAAAGAAACAAAATGTAATCCTCACGAGTACTCACCCATTACCACCTGCTCCAGATATTTCATTTCTTTAATACCCTCGTAGGTGAACTGATTGTTGTGCTTGGCCAGAACATCGTTGATTTCATTTCTCAGCTTATCTTGAGTGTCCTGGTTCTGCGCCAGCTCATAGAGCGCAAAGCCCATGGTGGTGGAGCTTGTCTCGAAACCGGCCACAAAGAATATGAATGCCTGAGCCAGGATCTCGTTGAAGGTCAGACCTTCATCAGAGTTGCCTTCCTGCTCCTTCTGGTACATTTCAATCAGACTGTCCATGAAGTCGTTACGCTTTTCCTTAGTCTTCAAGCGATAGTCGATGGTGTCTCTCACAATCTTTGTGTAGAAGTCCTCAACTTCCTGTACATTCAATTTGAGGCGCAGGGAACGTGAAAGCTTCGGAAAGCCGAATATAAAGAAATCTAATAGACCCTTATAGCGACGTTCCCTGAGGGCTCGCTTGCCAAATGTGACAAAATCCGCATTGGGATTCTGTTGACTATTGCAATTTAGACCAAAGGCGCAATTGCCTATGACGTCAGCCGTGTAGCGGGCCACCAGATCAACGATTTCAAGAACCTTTCCATCGCCAACCTTGTTGCTGAAGACTTTGTCCATCTCCTCACCCACTTTGACCACAATAGGGAACATGTGCTTCATTTTGCCAGACGTAAATGTGGGTGTCAGCTTGTGCCTCAGATGACGCCACTTCTGACCTTCAATGCTGAACACTGTTGCCGAGAGGGGGTCATCAATCTCATTGTAGAATATGCCTCGGTTTTCGAAATGATTGAAGTCTTTGATGAGCACTCGCTTTACCAGATCCAGGTCGGTAACCACAGCGCTTCTTGTAAAAAAGAAGTAGAATCCAGCAAACGGGTAGTTCGCATTCTTGTACTTCCGATAGTAATCCCTGAATATAACTGCTATTTGCCGCTTCTTGGGCCAGTCCCCAATGTTCCCGAAAAGTGGGTGGGGCACATCGTGCGGGATACCTCGACGCTGCCAATATCCATGACGTCGTCTTGCCGCGAAGAGAACCAGCGACACCACAATGGCAATCAACGCTAGCACCAGCGACATTATACTTTCGGTTTGGAACTGGTCCCAGCTTGCCGTATCCACTAATTTTTATAGGTAAAAGCTCCCGCTATCTCTTGGCCGAAACTTTAAACGACATGTTTTATTGTACTCTGTTTGTGAGGTCTAGTCTGAATCCGCGCGCGGCTTTAAGACTGTGACTTGTGAGTAATTCCACTAGCAGTCTGCAGTCCTACTGTTCACACATGAACATGGTTACGATTTCTACTAAACGTACGAATGACCTAAGTATATTTACTTGAGCCATTAAGCGCTAAGATTTTGAGTGGAAATGAACTTCTCACCTGAGTAAAAATGCCACAGGCAGTAGGATGTACATATGTCGCTTAGCTCGTACAAATAAGAATGATCAAATCCGAGTATACGAGTAATAACCTATAGGATATCTGTAGACGTAAAAAACTTCAAAAACTGTAAATAAACCGCATATTTTTACAAACAGCTGATTTATAAGGTTCAACAAATAAGCCAAAACAAATTACCATACTCACTTACGATATACATATGTACGTATAAGAATGATGTAGTTAATTCTTCAGAATTTAAATAATATGATGAAATAAGAGTATTAAAATACCAAAATTTTTCGCCCAGTTACGTCGTTATACTCCTTTAACATACTTTAACTGATAAACGTATAGATAGTGTTTGCACCCAAAACACGAATTAATCAATATTCGTATAACCACCAAATAGATAGGGAATTTTTTGAGGGTCACGATTATTATTCACGCCTAGAAGGCAGGGTACACAATATTGCCCCGAAACATACCTAAATGATTAGTATTTATTTGCTTAAATATATGTATGTGTGATAAAAAAATGCATGTTTCATATTATATTAAAATTCGTTTGTGAACACAATTCTGGTATCTCTATTGTCATGGGTACCGCTATCATTTGAGTTTGCTAATCTCTTGCACCTTCAAGTATATGCCATTCGCCGGGCATAGCAGTAAGTTCGATTTGACAAACTCAATTTTGGACTCCGTTCGTGGACAAACACTGAAGTGGAACCGTCTGAGTAGATTGACCAGGGCAATGCTGGTCTGCATCTTGCCGAAGCGCATTCCGATGCAGTTTCGCGGTCCATCGCCGAAGGGAAGCCAGCCAGCGGTGGGTCGCTGGGCCAGCTGATCGCCCATGAATCGCTCTGGTATGAATTTGTGTGGCTCTGGGTATATGGCAGGATCGTGGTGAATGCCGTACACAGGTATTAGAAGCATCTGACCGGGCTCTATGTAGAAGTGCCGGTTGCCCTTGGCAGTATACAAATTTTTGGAGATGCGCGTGAGGTGCGGCAATGGGGGATACTTTCGCAGGGTCTCTGCAAGGATGGTATCATTATCGAAATTGCACGGTTGTCAGCTGTCAGCTGTTCACTACATTACCTGCTATGACCAGCTCCATGTAGCGCAGCTCTTGCATGGAGTCGTATGTGAATTGACCCTGATGCAGCTGCAGGGCAGCGTCGATTTCCTGCCTTAACTTGTCCTGGAGCTGCGGCTGGCGTGCCAGTTCAAAGAGTGCAAATCCCAGGGTCGAGGCCGAAGTGTCGAAGCCGGCCGCAAAGAAGATGAATGCCTGGGCAGCCATCTCCTGTAGGGTGAGCTCGCCGCGATGCTTCATTTCGATAAGAAGATTCATGAAATCGTTCCTGACAATTCCCTGTTCCTCCCTCAGCTTCACGGTCTCCTTCACAATGCCCAGGTAAAAGTCAGTGATGTCCTGATGGATCTGGCACATTCGCAGCCGGCGGGCCAGGTCGGGGAAGCTCTCGATGAAGCCATCGATCAGCTGGTTGTGGCGTCGTTCGGTGAAGGCCCGTCGACCCATCACGGCAAACTGGGCTTCGGGGTTCCGCAATCCGTTGCACTCCAGGCCGAATACACAGCGGCCAATCACGTCGGAGGTGTATCTGCCCATGAGGTCACTGATCTCCAGGATGCCGCAGATGGCATTCGCTGCCAGCTCGCCGCAGACCTCGGCCAAATCCACGCCCACCTCGCATATGGTGGGGAACATGAACTTCATCTTGCCCGAAGTGAACGTGGGGGACATCTTGTGGCGCAGGGGCCGCCACTTGGGTCCATCAATGCGAAAGAGGTGGCCGGTCAGAGGATCGTCCCGTTCATTGTGGTACATGCCGCGATCCTCAAAGTTCGCAAAGTCCCTGATCAACACCTCCTTAGCCAGATCCAGGTCCAGGACCAAAACCACAGGCCGCAGCATCATGTAGATGCCGGCAAAGGGCGCTCCGCTGTCCTTAAACCGTTCGTACAGCGGCGTCACAATGTCCTTGAAATGCTTTGTCCTGCGAAGCCCATCCATGTTACCCATGGGAAAGGTGGGCCTGACATGCCCGATCCCGCGCCTGGCCCAGTAGCTCAGCCGCGTGCGCACATACCAGAAGCCAATGGCGAGGGTAATCAACAGCAGTGCAATTACATCCAGCATTCTCCACCACCGTTTCACTTTCAACTGCACTTAAAGTCCGCCTGGTGGCAATCAGTGGCGATTAGCGATGCAGCAACTGGGGGCAAAGTCAGCGGCAACGTAAACAACCCAAACAGAGAAGATAACCTCGAACTCAATACTTAATGCATTGCAATCTAATGAAAACTCTGGCAAAGCTCCGAGCTTTGAGCGATGCGAAAGCGAATGAGAGAAGCAACAAGCGGCGAAAAAACGGCATTCAAACATGCCTATCGTTGATCTTGAAAAATTCAATGCAAAGAGGCGGCTAAAAAATTGTTTACGTCCTGGAGATAACAAGCTACTAACAGCTGATCGATTACACTACAATTTAGAACAATTATTTTTAATTTTTATTTACTCTGCAATGCTCTCTTACATGAATTTCTCTTAATATTCTATGCTCTTATGAGTGCAATGAGTGCACTGTGCGGGAGTTTGCTTCTTAAAGCGCAGTGCTTTTGTCTGGCTCTCCGCTCACTTTATATTTCGTACTTCTCTCTTTATGTCTAAAGCTTTTTATTAATCAGACAGCGGGCCTTATGCATTTGTAGTTAACATGAAATTTGTGAAGTCACTATCATATTTTAGGGTGCGGCAAGTTTTTCCATTATAAGGTGAATACCTTCTTGGGTTCCTATAAGAAACGTCCGACTGGAGAACTTCAATGGGATCTGTGTACGCTCGGATTGGCGGAATTGGAAATCGCGGAGAATGTAGGCAATTCCAATTTTCACCTGCATTTTACCGAAGCGCTCGCCGATGCAATTACGCGGACCTTCGCCAAATGGCAAGTAGGCCATCGGGTGACGGGCCTTTACCTGATCCGGTTCGAAGCGACTTGGGTCAAAGTTTTCCGGCTCTGGATAAAGCTCTGGGTCGTGCTGTATGCTGTGCACGGGGATCATCACTCTCATGCCTGGCTCCAAAGTAAGTCTGCTGTCCGGCACATCATATTTTTTGGTAGTTTGTCGCACAATATGCGGCAGTATGGGGTATTTTCGCAGTGTTTCTGCCACAACTTGATCCAGGTACGGCATCTCCTGAATAGACTCATATGTCTGCTGGTGATTGTTCTTGGCAAGAACCTCTAGGATTTCACTGCGCAATCTGTCCTGAACATCGGGGTTCAAGGCCAATTCATATAGGCAGAAGGACATTGTTGTCGAGGAAGTGTCAAAGCCGGCCAGGAAGAACACCATGGCTTGAGCGGCAATCTGTTCAAAGGACAGCCCATCCTTGGTCCCCTCTTCCCCCAGATCCATTAGCAGTTGTATCAAATCACTGCGCTGCACATTCTCCCTCTTCCTGTAGGCCAGTGTCTGGCGGACTGTTTCCAAGAAGAACTCGCTCACCTCGGGGCGGAAGAGGCGCATATGTAGCATCCGCGCCAATTTGGGCTGGGCAAACATGAATCCCTGCACCATGCCCGTGTGAAGCGGATTAGTGGTCACTGAACGGCCCATGCGACGGAATTCCGAATTGGGATCGTTGAGGCTGTTGCACTCCAGGCCAAAAGCACAGCTTCCAATGACATCTGTGCTAAAGCGAGCACACAAGTCCTTGGCCTCTATTTCACCCACTTGCAGCTCGCAAGCCTGGGTGAGCTTTTCCCCCACGCTCAGCATGGTGGGGAACATAAACTTCATCTTTCCGGAGGTGAAGACCTGCGTCAGGTTCTGGCGCAGCCAGCGCCACTCGGGCCCGTCCAGGAATAGAAGGTTTCCCGTCAACGGATCGTCCTTAACATTGTGAAAGAGTCCACGATCCGCGAAGCTGCTAAAATCACTTATCGTTATTTTTTTAATCAGTTCCAGGTCCATCACAAAGAAAGCTTTGCTAAAGAAGGTGAAGTAGCCGCAGAAGCGTTCTGTTTTGCTAAACTTTTCATAGATTCGACGATTGATGTCTGTCCAGTGTAGCCCCTTGCCAAGGCCACTCATGTTGCCAAGGAAAAGTACAGGCTTTTCCCCGGCCACGCCCTTGCGACGCCAGTAGTCATAATGCTCAAGCAGCCGGGAATAAATCAGAGCTCCAGCAACGAGAACGAGAGCCAACAGCGTCCACATGCTTCCGTCTACTCGATTGAAATGCAACTGACTCTCGAAGCTGGTTCGGTTTTTATGGAAAGCTCTGTGAGTTCTCTTTTGCTAAAATTGTATCTCCCTGCCTACTCGGGTGCTTTCACATATTGCGCATTTATTACAAACGGAATGTTTTATGTATTTCTAAAGTGTAACAACCAAAACTTAACAGATACTAGATACGCTCCACTCTCAGGTGAATCCCATTCTTCGTCGTTAGAGGGAAAGAGCGAGTATCTAGAATCAGAGGAATTTCGGTACGCTTGGAGATGCCGAACTTAAAGCGCCGCAGCAGTGACACCAGACCAATCTTGGCCTGAATCTTTCCGAATCGCAGTCCTATGCAGTTACGTGGTCCGTCCCCAAAGGGCAAATAGGCCATCGGGTGACGAGACTTCACTTGATCCGCCTCGAAGCGACTCGGAGCGAAACTCTCGGGCTGCGGATATATTTCAGGATCGTGATGAATGCTGTGGACTGGTATTAACACGGTTGTTCCCTTGTCAATGGTGATGTCCGTGTTGGGGACTTTGTAGTTCTGATTGGCCTCTCGTATGAGTTGAGGAACAATGGGATGTTTCCGGAGGGTTTCTGTAAACATATGCTGGTTAGAATTGCATATACTATTTGCACGGATAGGTGCTTACCAGCTAAGACTTTTTCTAGGTAGTTCATCTCTGCTAAGGCATCATATGTTATCTCCCCTCCTTCCACATTCTTGAGAACGGCATCGATTTCCTCCCTAACTCGGCGCTGAATATCGGGATGCTGGGCCAGTTCATACAAACAATAGGCCATTGTACTCGAAGAAGTCTCAAATCCAGCTAGGAAGAATACGAAAGCCTGGGCAGCCATTTGCTCGATAGTCAGGCCATGGGACAGATCAATAACCTTTCCGTGTTTAGCAGCCTCTTGGTTCTCAGCACGCAATTCAATCAACTCATCGAGGAAATCGTTTCGCTTGATACCATTCTTCATGCGATAATCGACGGTATTTTTTACAGCGTTCATAAAAAATTCCGATACATCATCGGGTAAGAGCTTCATGCGCAATTTTTTGGCTAATTTTGCATTGGTAAACACAAAAAATTGCACTATTGGGGAGTGGCGCGGTTTCTCGAAGATCATTCGTCCCTTTGACCGGAACTCCGCCTTGGGATCACTCAGACTGTGGCACTCCAAGCCAAATGCACACGTTCCTATTACATCTGTCGTAAATCTGGCACAGATATCCTTGATCTCCACATCGCCATCGTCCACCTTTGCAGCACTCACGGCTTTGTCCATGGCTGCGGCCAGACGATGGCCAACCTCAACGACCACTCCAGACATATGCTTGATCTTTCCAGAAGTGAAAACGGGCGTCAGCTTCTGCCTCATCGAACGCCACTCGTCGCCCTCCAGAGTCAGCAGGTGACCCGTCAACGGATCATCTCTCACATTATTAAACACTCCACGATCTTGAAAGTATTGAAAGTCTTTGATCAGCACTTGCTTTATTAAATCCAGATCAATGATGAGAGCGGACCTCTTGAAGAAAGTGAACATTCCTGCAAACGGCGCGACGCCCTTGAATTTATCGTAGATCCTCTGGTTAATGTCTCGAAAATGGTACTTCGTTCCGATTCCTTTCACGTTTCCTATTAGCGGGAGAGGGCGTTCATTAGGCACTCCCTTTCTTTCCCAGTAGCTATAGGTATTTCGGTAGAAATTGTAGGCCAGCGCCAGGGCCATGCCCAGCAAAGCAAATGTTAACATCATGGTGATCGAACCTTACTTGTTCCACTCGTAGCAAACACTGTCAGATTTGCCTCAGAGTGTGCGTTATATTAGCACCTTGTTAATGTCGTAGAAGAAAGCTTTCAGATCAAAAATTCACGAAGAGAGATTAATACATTTCTGTATACATATATGTATAAACAAAATGATTATACCTACATACATATGTACATATGTATACGTATACCTTTGTACCTACATGTAAATAGCTTGAAATTCATGAAATATGTTTGCAAAAATCAATTGCCTGCCCCCCCTCGAATACTGATAGACTATCAGCGAAGCGTGCCGTTCGTTAATTTGTTTGGTACCCTTTCGTAATCACCTCTCTTTTGATCAAAGCTGGGAGAGAGACGCAGAGAGAACAATTTTTTCCCCTCTTGATTCCAAATACAGATGTCTATCATATCAGTTTTGTTTTGATCGTCATTTTCTTCGAAGAGCAAGATCATAGAGAGAGCGATGGAGAGATAGATTCGACGATTGGTGTCTGTCCAGTGTAGACTCTTACCAAGGCCACTCATGTTGCCAGAGCTCCAGCAACGAGAATGAGAGTAAACAGCGTCCACATGCTTCTGTACACTCGATTGAAATGCAACTGACTCTAACAGTGCTTCCAGGTTTTCAGAGTCAATTTCAGAGCTATTTTGTTATACTAGCTATAACTTAAGCATCCAGCTCTTGACTGTTACAGTGCTTGTCGTTTTTTGAAATCTAAATATTTTAATGGCAATTCTTTGAGAGTAAAATAGGTGAGATGGTTTACTTTTCCGAACACTTTATTCAACTGATGCGCTATTTAGAATGATCCAGCGTCGATCTACATACTTTGGCATACAGGCTAAACTAGCAGCACTTCTCTTGAAGCTGGTTCGGTTTTGATGGAAAGTTCTCTCTCACAATAATATTTTTATTCTCTGATGTTCTCGAATGCGTCACTAGTAATGGGTTTATCTCCGCCTACTACCTATCATAAACGAAATCTTTTATGTATTTCTAGAGTATAACAAACAAAACTTATCAGATATTAGATACGCTTCACTCTCAGGTGAATCCCATTCTTCGTCGCTAAAAGGAAAGAGCGAGTATCTAGAATCAGAGGAATTTCGGTACGATTGGAGATGCCGAACTTAAAGCGCCGCAGCAGTGACACCAGACCAATCTTAGTCTGAATCTTTCCGAATCGCAGTCCTATGCAGTTACGGGATCCGTCCCCAAAGGGCAAATAGGCCATCGGATGACGAGACTTCACTTGATCCGCCTCGAAGCGACTCGGATCGAAACGCTCGGGCTGCGGATATATTTCAGGATCGTGGTGAATGTTGTGGACAGGTATTAACACGGTTGTTCCCTTGTCAATGGTGATGTCCGTGTTGGGAACTTTGTAGTTCTGATTGGCCTCTCGAATGAGTTGAGGAACAATGGGATGTTTCCGGAGGGTTTCTGTAAACATATGCTGGTTAGAATTGCATATACTATTTGCACGGATAGGTGCTTACCAGCTAAGACTTTTTCTAGGTAGTTCATCTCTGCTAAGGCATCATATGTTATCTCCCCTCCTTCCACATTCTTGAGAACGGCATCGATTTCCTCCCTAACTCGGCGCTGAATATCGGGATGCTGGGCCAGTTCATACAAACAATAGGCCATTGTACTCGAAGAAGTCTCAAATCCAGCTAGGAAGAATACGAAAGCCTGGGCAGCCATTTGCTCGATAGTCAAGCCATGGGACAGATCAATAACCTTTCCTTGTTTAGCAGCCTCTTGGTTCTCAGCACGCAATTCAATCAACTCATCGAGGAAATCGTTTCGCTTGATACCATTCTTCATGCGATAATCGACGGTATTTTTTACAGCATCCAAAAAAAAATCCGATAGATCGTCGGGTAAGATTTTCATGCGCAATTTTTTGGCTAATTTTGCATTAGTAAAGATAAAAAATTCCACTATTGCGTAGTGGCGAGGTTTCTCGAAGATCATCCGTCCCTTTGACCGGAATTCCGCCTTGGGATCACTCAGACTGTGGCACTCCAAGCCAAATGCACACGTTCCTATTACATCTGTCGTAAACCTGGCACAGATATCCTTGATCTCCACATCGCCATCGTCCACCTTTGCAGCACTCACGGCCTTGTCCATGGCTGCGGCCAGACGATGGCCAACCTCAACGACCACTCCAGACATATGCTTGATCTTTCCAGAAGTGAAAACGGGCGTCAGCTTCTGCCTCATCGAACGCCATTCGTCGCCTTCCAGACTCAGCAGGTGACCCGTCAACGGTTCATCTCGCACATTATTATACACTCCACGATCTTGAAAGTATTGAAAGTCTTTGATCAGCACTTGCTTTATCAAATCCAGATCAATGATGAGAGCGGACCTCTTGAAGAAAGTGAACATTCCTGCAAAGGGCGCGACGCCCTTGAATTTATCGTAGATCCTCTGGTTAATGTCTCGAAAATGGTACTTCGTTCCGATTCCTTTTACGTTTCCTATCAGCGGGAGAGGGCGTTCATTAGGCACTCCCTTTCTTTCCCAGTAGCTATAGGTGTTTCGGTAGAAATTGTAGGCCAGCGCCAGGGCCATGCCCAGCAAAGCAAATGTTAAGATCATGGTGATCGAACCTCACTTGTTCCACTCTTAGCAAACACTGTCAGATCTGCCGCAAAGAGTGCGTTATACTAGCACCTTGTTGATGTCGTAGGCGAAAGCTCTCAGAGATTAATACATTTGTCTGCATATACACAAAGAGATTGGACTTATTCCTTATTTGTACCTACATGTAAATAATTTGAAATTCATGAAATATGTTTGCCTGCCCCGCAAATACTGATAGACTATCAGCGAAGCGTGGCGTTTGTTGATTTTTTTGGTAGCTTTTTTAATCACCTCTCTTTTGCTCAAAGTTCTTCGCTTAACGTTCTCTCAAAACAAAACAAGCTGATATAAAGTAATAGGATGACATAACAAGTTATTCTTCCTCTCCCTCTCTCTCTCTCGATTCCAAATACAGATGACTATCATAAAGTCGTATTATTTATATTTTGTACGCATATCATTTTGTTTTGATCGTCATTTTCGTCGAAGAGCAAGTTCAAAGAGAGAGAGAGAGACAGAGATTCATCTGATAAATGCGCTCTCAGAAAACGCTGTACTCGACATGAACACACGCTCCATCAAGTTTTACTGGGTTCATAGAGTGCAGCAGAACCTGAACTTGAATATATACATAGTATTATATATATAATATAAGCGAAAGAGCTTCCTACTGAGAATTAAATTATATTATTATTAAATATATTATTAAACAAAAGAAATTGCGCTGATCCTTTTTTTATGTGGAAAAGTTGTATTTTATTGTAAAGAAGTTTTCTGCTACCTCCGTGGCAACTTAACCTAGTTTTACATTTAAGAGGAAAAACAATTGATCATAGGAGATACATACATACATACATATAATTAATGTTACACACATACATACATATATAGAAAAGGTACATTATTTACAAAAAGTTAATTAAATGTTATTGGAGGGATCTAGTAGGGAGATCCAGTGGATGACACCTTTTAAGTCTTCTGTTTCTTGGCGTGGTAATAAGACATCTAGCTAATACATTAGGGCGAACACCTAGGCATTGCAAGTACCTCGCTGCATGTAGTGTTTATACATGTTATTATCGCCCACTTTGGGAACCTTTAGGTCCCTTTCGATGTCGCTGTTTCATATATACCATGGAGCAATGCATATTTAGCTCAGTATTTTTGATTGAGCAACTCAAATTTTATTTATGTTGGTTTTTGCCGCAATGCCGTAAAGTTGAAGTGCGTTTTACGCGCTAATCTTAACGATGTTAAGTCACACTGTTTAGTCTTATACTACCTAAAAGTATGCAACTGACATACAGAAGAGCCAAATACTGTAGCAAATATTGTAGCAGTCTTTGAGGTGAGCCTCGTATGTATGTATGTATGTAGAGCTATTAACATAAAAGTGTATGGGAAAAGCTTTTGGCCAGCTTTCAAAGCACAAAATGTAGGGAAATTTGAGCAGAGGTTGATGAATAAACTGATGGCTAGTTCCAATAACGAACACTTCAGTTATTTAAGTGGCGCCTGCTGAGGAACTTTTGATGTAAGGAAAGGTGAAAAATGTCAGTAGTAGCAGCCTCCAACAGGTGGTAGTTACCGGTAAAATTTGGAGTAGGAGTAGCATGATGGGATGAATTGGGTACAGATTAATGAGCCGGATTGAACAGTTAGCAGTGGAGCATGGTAGCTGAGGTACGCAAGCATTTCTTCGATAACCAGTTGACCAACTTCTACTCTTCAGGCTATCAAATACAGAAAGGTGCAAGTAAAATGACTCCCATCTCTTTTTCATCGATCTTCTTGCCAGACTTCTGCATAACCTTCAAACGAGCTCTTCTAGAGCGAATTTAAGCCACAAAAAACCATTTTACTGGCGTATACATGGAAAAGCTACTTAGCTACTTACCAATCTTGTTTTCTCGGTGTGTTGGAGGCATTTGACACCACTTTGCCATCCTGAAGGTAGGCGGAAGGAGAGTCAGGATGATGTCCATCGGGGCCAGCTAACGTTGGCATTTTCGTCGCCTTGACGACGCCAGAAAACGGGTCCAGCTGTTAGCCAGTTATCCAGTTGTCCATTTGGCCATGTCCATTCTATGCGCTGTCGTTTCCGTGGCTTCGTCCCAGGTACTCGCACACTTAGCGGAAACAGCTGTTTATGTTGATGGGCCCGGCAGCAAAGAAAGAAAATGCAGAGGATTTTGGCCATTTTCCCATTTTCGCAGCGGTGACCGGCGGGAAAACTTGTCGGCATTACAATTTGCTCTTCGCATTGCATACTTTTAGGATCAGGCATTTTTCCGCGCCCAAGCACTTAAAAATATAGTGCATATTTTATGGAGCCCAGAGTGAGAGTGGAGTGGCTGCTACAGTACTGTACTGTGCTGTACTGTAGTTGTAGCTGCAGCAATGGGCGGTTCTTGCCTTAATTAAAACAAATTTAAAACCAGTTAACGCACACTCACGCCCACACATGCATATAAGTGCATACATATGCACACAGGCAGCCGCCTGACAGTTGGCAGCGGACTTCCGCCTCTGGTTTGGGAGCACATCAAATATGACAGGCTGGCCAGAGTCGGTCTGGCTCTGGCTCTCGCTCTGGCCCTGGCTGCAGCCAAAATGTTGCCATGCAAATTTAAATGTCAACAAAAACTTGCAGTTTAACCCAAAAACCTTATTCTGCGGTGTGTGTCGGCGGTGTTTGTTGCCGCCATCCAACAATATCCCAGCCAGGGCTGCGCAAATTTATGCAAACTCCATTTAAGGCCGGCGGCTATTAGAGATGAGAGCGTGATCAGAGGGAGAACCCAGTAAGTAAGTCGGGCAAGTTTTGTAAATTTCTGAAAACATTCAGAAAAACTTGGTACCAAATAATTGTAGCTGAATCAGATTGGATTCTCAAGAGAATTCATACAATTGCTTACGCAAAATTGTTTTCAAATTTAGGTCTCAATATTGGTTGAGTTTAAGGCACTTTGCTCACATTCGCAATCACTTCAATTGAAAATAATTTCATACTCCTGTTCACCGCCTTCTCTTCTCATCTCTAGAACACGAATGGCAAATCATGGCTCGAATATGCATATGGAGTTGTCTGTGTGCCGGCAGCTTAAAATTGTGCAACAGGAAACGGCTGGTTGGCTTGGCTAACCAAGCCCAGCCATCCGACCTCTTAGCACTGTCTGCTCGGAGCGCCAGTTGTGGCAGTTGCGCCAGTTGAGGGTCGTCTTGTTCCACTTCTGTTCTGTTTTGTTGCCCTTGCTCAGGTGCATTGCTTTGGCAGCTGTTTTTGGCCATTGTTTAGTAATCGGATGTAGCCAAGTTTTCGAATCGAATGTATAATTTCGCAGCATTTTAATTACTTGCAACCGTCTACTTGCCGTCGCATTCCAATCCAGTTCCTGGTGTGGCTGCTTTTGACATGTGGTTATGCAAATTGTCAAAATTATGGTTAGAAGGCAGGACTTACGTTGCATGACTTTGATATTTGATTTGTGGCAGGGAACTCAGTGTAATAGGTTATATTTCCTTCTGAATGGCAATTTTTCACTGCAAAGGACGGATTCTGTTTTTATTTGCCCAAAAAGTATGCTATGAAATATCGCATAATATCTATACAAGCGTTTTTAATCTCAGTTTTCCCCTTCCTTGACATCCTTGTAGCTGCTATATCCTGATCCTTTGACTGGCTGTCGACTGTCCTGTAGCCCCGAAAACTTTCCAACAGTTTGAGCCGCCTGTAATAAAAATGAAATCCGAAAGCGCATCTGGTGCTGGGGAAAAAGTTTGGGTGGTGAGTGGATAACTTAAAGGCCAGCACAAGTTTGCATAAACATATAGGGCTCAATCACATCGACTATTACCAGCAGTTACCCGACTCCCATCCTGTCCCCCTGCCTGACTCAATTGTTCTGCCATTGTCAGGGCTCTTGGCCCACACCACGAGCAATTTGCCTTGACAATAGTCATGCATTTTAATTGTGCAGCAGCTGCGGCTCATCCAGGCCACTGCCCCCCGCCACCCTGCCACACTGCCATCCAGACAACATGCCACTGCTAAACGCAGCAAATTGTGTGGCCATTAAAAAAATGGCGCATAAAATAGAAACTTTTGCAGACATTTTTATTCGGAGATGCAACACGGAGGGAGAGCCAGCAATTATTTGTAAAATATTTATTTTACAATTGAATTGAAAAAGTTTCTGTGTGTGGCAGTTGCCCCAAAACTGCGCGAGAGAGGAGCAACTTTTCGACCACTAATCAAATGAATGGAAATTAAACCAGCGAGGCGGACAGACGGAACAGCCGGGACGAAGGGAGGGTTCGAGATACTCTCGCGGGCGTGTGCAAAACAATTAAGCTAAAATTGTTATTGCAATTTGAAAACAATTGTCAAATTATGTAAATGCCGTCTGATTGCCCCGAGTATTTTTCCCACCAGATCCCGCGGGCCAAATCTAACAAGGTGAACAAGGAGACGAGGACACTCGACTATCTCACCTTCTCCTGGGAGGTGGTAACGGCTGCTCAAAGATTTATGGCGACTGCCTGAAGTATCTGGGGCGGCAGAGTGGGTGGGAGTGGCGGCGTAGTCACCAATGAAGGTGGTGGCAAAAAAAGTTTTGCGAGTGCGTTGGCATCTTGGCTTGGTGCTGACGTTGTCAACTGCAAGGCGGCTGCAATTTGCATAAAAATTCATTGGCTTGGCGGCAAGTTGACAAAAAAGTTGACAAAAAACGAATAACCAAGTACTCGTGCCTCTGGGATAACGAATACCAAATGCTCTTTAGGATAATATGTGAATAGAAATATAAATAATTGCATTAATGTTTCTTTACAAAAGAAAGCTTACAAATTTCTAAGAAAATAGTTTGTTCAATTAATGCTTAATTATATTTGCTATTTTTAGTGTTAATGATATTACAACAGTAATATCGACTACCCTCTCTGCAAGCGAAATACCCAAACCCGACTAAACATTGATGGATAAATTTGATTAATTTCCCTTTGCTCGTTTTCGAATAAACAACAAAAAATTGAGTCCTGAATGAGAAAACTTTATGTAAATATAAATTTTCAATCCTTTATCCTGGATACACACCGCTAGAAGAAACAGTTAATGGTGGTGACCCGGTTCAGAACATGTGCTGCCAGCTTCCTATTTCTGCTCTTCGAATGTCCACTACTGGTGCGGCCGATGCTGCTACATTTCCGATACATTAACAAAGCGCCATTGTGCGGCACGAACGGGAGAGCAACAACAATGGTCGAGGGCAAGGGACAGAAACAGCAAAAATGGCGCACACGCTGCGTTTTACAAGCGAAAACTAGTTTCGTTTCAAGGACTGGACAGCGACAAGGGTCATTACAGGATAGAGCCGGACACAGCTCCGCCCACACCCTCAGGCCCCACACCGCCCAGTGGGTATAGCAATCTGCAGTGCGTGTGTATTTTTCGGTCAGTTTTGTAATTGAATCACGTTTTGTATTAAATAAACTTTTCAAATTATCGAAAAATTGACTTGCACTACTACAAACGCCGCACTGACGCACTGCCGACACCCACCAGCTATCAGCTACCAGCCTAGTTTTAATTTACTTGTTTGTGCGTGTGGGCCATGCATATACACACGTTCACGTGTTTCCATGAGAGTGGGTGTGTGTGTGTGTGTGTGGCTGCTGGCTGCGTGAGCTTAACCATTAACATAAAAAAGCGACCAAACTGAAAGTGCTTTCCCTCCGTTTTGGTTATTTATGCAAAATACTTGACAGCCTCATTAGTATTGAGACGGTCAAAGTTTTGCTTTCTGTTCCTCGCTCCGCTCGCTCTCTGTGTCTTGTTCGCGCGTTAGTATTGAAACGGTCAAAGTGGTGCTCTCTCTTTTGTTCGCGCTTTAACGCGCTCCCACATAAGTAGGCAATGAAGAGCAAGGAGAACGCAAGGATTATGACCAAGGTGTAATGGTACAAGGTAAGGTCCTTACGCGATTCTCACTCATTATAGGACGCTCCCTCTGTGTCTTTCACAATATAAATATGCAAATTATATAACAAAATAATATATATATATGTATATCACACAACCACATGAAAAACACCAATCAGATGCATCAATATATCAGACTATCAGAGTGAGAGAGAGCTATCTGGAAAAACCTCACCTTACCGGTTTTACACACAGTTTTTATACATGTACATAAATATATGTATGTGTTTGTATATGTACATATTTACACATATAAAATACTTGCGTGTTTTTATTTTATCCCATTGTTTGCGCAAATTTGAAGTAAAATGAGTTAACCAACAAATATAATCGCTTTGGAAATCACGTGCCAGCCGAGGCGTCCATGCACTTGGTCACCTATTGGGTCGACGGCGTGCAGCTTGCACGTGTACAGCCACAAACAGAAACAACAGCAACATCATCCAGAAGAGAACACACACAATACGAGTACAATTCGAGTAGTACAACCGTCCGAATTCTTTTCATAGCATATTTTGCATGCAACGCTGCATGTCCGGCAAAGCTTGGCGCCATCATTTTCACCCATGCAAGGACTCCCTCCCATAAGCCTCGCCATGCGGGGAGCCAGTCTCGCAGCCCACAGACGCAGGCACAGGAGTAACTTGTTTTCGCGCCATTTGCACGCGTCATGAATTTTTCATAAACATTTAAAGCGATTTCATTACAACAAAAAACACACACACGAGTGCATATTTAAATCGTTCATCTCTGTTCGTTACCCTATGTATACATATACATATACATACATACATACATATACTCTTGTACATTGCTCTGCGTCCCTCTCTTTGGAGAAACATGTAAATTAAAAATTAAATTCTGTTCACGACATGCGTTTCGCGATGCTACTGCTCGATGCTGGCCTCGTCCAGCAGTCCGGTTTATTTACAAAAGACAATTATGAATGGATCGGAATGCTGCAGAAGTGGGTGTGGGAGTGGGTGTCGTTCAGGAACTGACATGGCCCCAGCTTATTTTAAAGCCATTAAGTAATTAAAGTGGGGCAATTTGCCAATGCCTACATATGTAATTGCAATTGTCGGTGCTGCCGCCGAATTGATTTGTGCTTGCATTCTGTTAAATACGGTTGTTACTCGACTTTTGTTACGGTTTCAGTTACAGGCGTCACTGAGCATCCTGTGAATTATTCGAAACTGTGCAGAAATACATACGAGTATATGTATGTCGCCTGGCCTTTATCAAGAACTCAATTAGTATACAATTAAGTATAAATTGATCCAATCAATAATTTTATCGTGTCAACAAAATAATTCTTCAGATAATCACCGATGAGGCAATTTTATAAATTTTGCCTACGGCAAGCAGGGCACAGCTTATAGACTGACATCTTTTATCTTTTAATTGTATTTTTTAAACAAAACATAATGATAGTTCCGTAAATTACCTCTTCTTTTGTGCAGATCTGCTTTGGAAGGTAATTAGTGAGCGGGCTGCAAGCCCATGAAATTTTAATGATTATCCTTGGCACTGGCAAATCTTTTTATCAACCGCCTACAGGTTACGGGGCACACAACCTAAATCATCTTTACTTGGTAACACATTTTAATTACAAGCACGTGGCTTCACAAATATTTAACTGCCTGGGCCAGAATGCAAATACCTCCTCCTTGCCGTTCGGCTGTCACTGGAGCTGGGCCACGAGACGGGACGGGGCTCCCGTCTACCGTCAGTTCTCAGTGCCACCAATTTGCAGTTAGGGGTCTCATCACATTAAATATAATACCCAAACATTCTCCGCGTAAAACTATCTCGACGGAACCACACCACACTCAAGAGGCCACCCGCTGGCAGCGAATTAAACGAAATTAGAGATGGGTCAGGGGGAGTCGGCACATTAAATGGGTTTAGCAAACAAGTAGTACTACGCACATCAAACTGCCGAGCACATGCACGGGCTGCGCTGGGATGGGCTGGGATGGGACCCCACCCAGCGACGCCCATGACTGACATTATTCATATTTCAGAGCCCCAACGGCGGCTGCTGACTGTGGCACAAAAAGCGAGGAAAAGTCAGCCTGCCAAGTACAACAATTATGGTTTCACTCTATTTACCAGGCACAAGCATGGCTTGTGTGTGTGTGCCTTTCAGGGAGAACATCCTTCAAATACACACGAGTGTACACGTACATATACGGATGCATAAAAGCCAGTCAGACAATTAAATGCCTTTAGTTTTTATAATCTGCGGGAACGGGTAGCTGGTTTGATGCAATGGAATGGGCTGTGTTATGGCAAGACCTTTCCCGAACTTTTCCCCCCATCATATGCACTATTTCTGCATGCTTACCCGCCTTTAATTGCGTGTTTGTTTGCCAATTATTGTCAGTTAGTCGACGCATTTCTGTGTTAATTAGTGGACTCGAGTGGGGAGAGCGGAGAGCGCAGAGTACCGTTGATAGAAAATAAATACCAGTATATTTGGAAATTCGAATATTTGATAGAGTTTCGTGAGATCCCTGAATGTGCGTGGATATACAAAATTCTAATAATATATACCTTTAAATATGATTACAGACCAGTTTTACATACCTGAAACCAATCGGACACATCCATACATAACCATGCACACAGGAGACTCTGGGCTGGATCGTTTTTCCAATTTGCAGACGAAATATACAAAATGTTACTAAAATATTTTGAAAGACAGCCAAAAACACAAACGCACACTGGCGCAGAGGATGCCGGAGGGGCGGGGAGGATGGAGAATAGATGGCAGGAAGGAAGGATGGAAGGTTTATTTCATCGTCTAAATGGAGTGCACTGTGGCCGAGGCTGGTGCGGAGCTGCTGGCAGGGCCCGATGCCATTTGTTAAGTGCAAGTTCAATAGCATTAAGAGTGCAGCACAAATAACCATAAACCATTCCAAAAAGCTGCACAATCTGCATATTTTTGCAAGTCGTTGGATAGTGCTCTATGAATATATGGACGATATGGACGGGGGTGTGGAAGGTACATTTTGATTCTGATTGGTAAGCCAAAAAATATAGCAATTTGCGCTCTTTCTCCCAGCTCTGTCCAGTACTGGCAGTGTGTGTGCAGCATCAGGAACGGCATTTGTTTGCCAATGCAATTTTGAACAAGATTACGCATACGCCCAATGGGACGGCGATCGATGCTCTTTGGCTGTGTGATTTATTGGGGCGCCTCGCTGTCCACACGACTGGTCCAGGGGCGCCAACGACCGGTCAAAGAATTTCTCGCCGACTTCCTTAAGTTATTTCAATATTTACACTCGTGTAACATATGGCCAGAAGGCTGCGTAGGGCGGCACGATAAATGGCCGGGCAAAACCACAATGATTTACTGCCCCAGTCCAGTCCGAGCACACACTTGACCACGAAATTCTTGTATACGAGTCTGTACACCTTTGGGGGGTGTGCAGAATGTTGCTATAATTCTATTTTCTACTCAAAACCGCATTTATATTTATTACTTTGGCATAAATCTTGTCGCATTTTCACATTTGTGTCGAATTTGTCGAGTTCGCATGTGCTTATGTATTCACGTAGGGTCTGGGCCGAGGCCGACGAAGGGACCAGCTCCCAGGACTCGCCATCGTTTCTGGCACGTCCACAGGTTTTTCCTATTTTCCACAATAAACGCACACACCTCAGAACTCAGGTCAACAGGCAGCTAGAACATCTCCTTCTGCACCTGATGTGTGGGTGGCTCCTGGATGCAAAATACAATATATTGCGTGTTTTTCTTTCGATATGGTACACGCAATGAAGTGTACATAATTTGGCATCGCACATTGAGGTGCATAAATTTTGTGCGGTGTCCCAATAAAAGCATTGTAGTTGTCAAACACCAAGAGGACTGTCCGGAATGTCCTTTCAGAGAGGTGAATGCGATGGCCCGTGGCCCGTGTAGTACTTTGTTCTTCAGCAGAACTTATTTCTGATTAAGCTATTAAGTAAATAGTCCTTTCTTTAGCTTGAAGATAATCTGATGTGAGGTTTCCTTCCATTGATCTATCCATTTGGTTGCAACAGTAGTATTCTATCATATATATGTAGATGGCAATGAAGCAACGTTTAAAATTTAATTGCTTGACACATGCATCCAGGAGAGTGTAAAATTTTTGGAAATAATTTCAGATGCCTGCAAAATCAACTGCCAATCAAACTGTCCAAATATTTGGGCAAAAACTGCTGGCCAAAATGTCAAAGGCAGAAACTATTCGACTCCTAACCAAACCAAGCTTGTCAAATATGTAAATTTTATGCTACCCCCAAGTGGCCGCCTGCATCTGGTGCACGCCTAGAAGAGCCCCCAGAGCTGTTGGAAAAGAACCAATTTTTCAGACAATTATTTATAATTGGTTATGGCATGTGTTGGAGCTGTGTGACAGGCGCAGAATGTGCAACAATTAATGCCTGTTAGGCAAACAATTGCTGATATTAGTTAAATTATCTGGCCCCATGCAAGTCTGTGTCCAACGAAAGTTTAAAATCAATTTTGTTTGCGTTAGAGGAACTGGTAGCAAGAGGAGCTGAACAGCAACAAAAACACGCCCAGAGCTGAAGTTGTCAGCCAGGGCTAGGCAAGTTAGCAGAGGGGCTAAGCAATTTGCTTAACCTTTAAGGGGGGTGTGGCACATTGGTGAAAGGAAAGAAGCATGTTCGCCGCATGGGTTGGGAGGGGCCTTTCGGTTCGTTGGCTGTGCTCAAAAATAACAAACTTATTGTTTAGATTTTGCCAATGACAGTTTTCCAGGGCCCTTTGTGTGCATCGAAGTAAAGAAAAAGCACACACAGGCAGGGAGGCGACGGGCGGCTGCGGAGGCGGAGAAGGAGATGGAGACAAGAAGATACTTACGAGCCAGAGCACTCGTATGGCAACGGACAGCTCCTGTTCCCACTGGATCCACCTCTCAACCCCATTCCCAACCACTTTGCATAAATGTGGCAAAAATGTAGTGCAAACAATTGGGAACTGCCAATGTGGGTGGCTTATGAAAGAAGAGCTTCATCAGCATCCAGAAATGTGAAGACTCAAAACGATGCAGTTTCGTAATTATGAAACCCAACTAACTCGTTCGCTTTTTATATCAATTATCAGATTAAAAGTACAATATACATATATGGTTTAAGCAATTCAATGCAACGTAACTTCGAAGGTAACTAAAGAATTATACTCGCTGAAAAAGCACCGCAGACTTACTGAGACTCCGGACACCCTATACAGAGGTGGTAGTCTCTAATTTGATCAAACTCAATTTGAGTGAGCCGGGGTACGCAGAGAGAGAGAGGGAGTCTCAGTGGTTATCCTTGGCAATGACATGACTGGTGGCATTCGTGGCGTACCTTTTGGCATTTGAAAGTTGTTTGAAATCGCGACAGCTGCTGTCGCATATTCCTTCACTTTTTTATTAACTGCGTTGCCCTTTACCCGTATTTCTTTTATTCTCACCCGAACGAAGGATAGATGGCGATGGAGATGAATAGGGGGGCGAATATAAAACGAGCAAATATAATTCAGTTTCAGCTGGGGGAAGGACTGCTGTCACAGCTTCCAGGATCCGGACAGATGCGTGGATGCATGAGGTGAGATGGATTCAACGTGTCTGTGGGGCTGTCTAATTTTATGTTGTGGCACGGTCCTGAGGACCGACTACCTTCCGAAGCGGCCACACATAAACCAATCTAATACCAATTTGCATTTGATTGCGATTTTGATTTGATTTTCTCGTTACGCGTGGAAAGTCCAACAAAGTCCCACCAGAAAGCGGCGGTGACAAAACAAAATGAGAAGCACCATTGCCACTCGCATTTGAATGGCTGCGGTCTCCCCTACCCAATTTTTTGTGAAGCTTCAGTTGCTGCCAGCAAAAGCAAGAGAGACTCCAACTGCCACAATGAACACGCTCTCCGGACGTCTGGCCGCAAAGTGCGGTTCAGCTCAGCTCCATTCAGTTTAGAGTCCCCAACCCGGATAACTAAATCAAGCTCGAGCTGCAGTTCCAGTTCCTCCCGCATAATGGCACACTTTCCGCTTCCGCTTTGGCCGAAAACAAAATGGCAATGCCCGGCTGCTGCGGCAACCAACTTTTTGGTTGCTCCCGATCAATAATAGCTTAAATAAAATAAAATAATTGTAATTGCAAGAGCAACAAACAATAGCGAACGATTGCAGGCGAGGAACACCCACAGCCACACCCACGTCACCATCGCCGTTGGGAGCGCCGCCCACAGCTTCCGCATCTGGATGTTGGTCAGCAGTTCTCGGCTCTGCTCTCCGCTTCAACTATTTTAGTTGCAACTTTTGGTGGCAACTGTACACAGCCAGTGCCAAGCTGTGCTCAGTGTGGCTTGAGGCCTCTTTGCGTCTTTGGCCTCAACAGACAGTCAATATCGGAGATAAGGAAAGTTTTCTCTAATCTTTGATGCACATTAAAGTCATTAAAGGGTCTGGCTTTGAAGGAGTTTTAAATTGGGAGGAGCTAGCTAATGAATTAGCAGTATACAAAACCAACAACAATTTCGGCAGATATTATTAAATGTACTTCTAGATCTAGCTTTTGTTGTTGTTCTCCTATCACCTATCCTATCTTTGTAGAATCATTGTAGGTTGTCCCCGCAAAGACTGGCCCCTGCTTAGACCACTTTATGAGGCTGACCATCGGAACAAACATTTATAGGATGACACATTTTTTCTCCTGCTGCCGGCAGCTCGGCAAATTTGCGGCTTTGCTTTCTTGTGTCAATTATTTAGCTGCTTTTTCCGCTGCCAGGCCAGGCCAGGCCAGGTCTCTGTAGATTTTAATTGAATCTCATATACAAAGCAGCAGCAGCAACAGTGGAAGTCGCAGCCACAACAGCAGTTGCAGTCGCACAGGCATAGGCAGTGGTAGAGGAAGATGCAGAAGCAGAAGCAGGCACAGCATCAGGCGACGAGTAGGGCAGCTCTTCGTACTCCTCGTATTGTGCTCCCAAGTGCGGCATTAGCTTGGCCTGTTCCCTGTTCGCTGCTACCGAGCGCGGGCTCCAGCATGCAGCTCCGCTGCGGCCCGCTGCTGATGTCGATGTCGATGCCGTTGCTATCAGGCACTTTTATCGCCGGCCACATCTGCACCAAATAAAATAATTGAACGTTTTGCGATAAGCATCACTCGCAGCAGCTTCGCTTCAGCTCTTGTGTTGTCCAAAGAAGCGGTCCCAACCATGGAGCAGCAGCATCCCAATCTTCTCGGGCAGCTTGGCCGGGGCTCCTTGCCGGATTCGTGTACAGCAAATGTCATGTTTACAGACCGCACTCAGCCGATTTGTGTCAAAGTTGAGTTTAGTATCTATAAAATTATATAATACACTTCCTGATTTCATTTTTTGTAGTTCTCTTTGTTGGCTTTTTTGCAATGAAAAATCTAGTTCACTGGCCGCTGCCTCGGGGACGCCACTGTTTGGGTTTCCCTTGTCTTTACAAGCCGCGGCATTGTTCGACTCTGGCCCTATGCTGGCACTGGATTTGGGTCTGCCAATGCCAATGGCAATGGCCATTGTGTGGCTGCTTTGCCTCTGGCTGAGCTTGTGAGGCAAGTTAATGCTCGGTGGTGCACTACAGACTGTTACTAAAAGGAATTACGAGGAATTAAATCGATAACTGAAGTCTGCAACAGCAGTTTCCATAGATTTTGCTTCAATTAATTAGCATCCCTTGCAGGCATTAGCTATTTATGAATATTTTTAAGTGCAATTGAAGCAAATAAGCTAATAATGTACTTTTCACAACTCAATTATTATATGTGTATCTATAGCCAAAGCCTCAAAGGTATCACTTGCTCCAATTTCGTTTTCTTAAAATGCCGTTTAAAGTACATATTCTCCAATAATTGGTTTTCCTTTAACGATGTGCCGATAAAGTGATTCTCGGTTAATAAATAACTATCCAAAAGAGGGAGCGAGAGAAAGAGATGGCTTCAGGGGGAAGCCGACTGACTGCTGGAAAGGTCCTGGCCTTTTTGGGTGTTGCTTCGGCGGATTGTGATTAACTGTCGTCAAAGCAGAATGCAGCCGTGGCACGAGCTGATGGCTCTCTCCGATTGCTTCTGCTGCAAATTACTTATGCATTATTATAACTTTGATTCCCGGCTTATAATGGCAGGGGCAGGGTGCAGGGGCAGGTCCCACATCAACGGCAGCAGCAACACAAAAACAAGACGCACGCTCATTTATCTTGATGTGGACGCATCCTCTCAGCCATCTGATGCTGGCCGGCACATGCAGCGATTTTTCAACAGCGGCGCGTTATGCTGTCTTCATTGTGGCATTATCTGCAAGCGCGGTTTCTGTTTCTGGTCCTCCTCCTTCTTTGTTCTTCTTTTTGGGGTGCATACGTCAGCGGTGCTGGGACTGATAAGGGAACGCTGCGAAGCTGCTACCATTTCTGCATTGTACGCTAAAATATTTCTCATGTAAGGGCCCCCGACAAGGAGACTCTGATTTGGCCGGCCAATGGGGGTCCCGTCCCACTCCTCGATCCTCGATCCCGGTCCCGCTCTTCCTCCGACATTGAGGACCATTTAAAGCACCAAAGGGTAGATCTGAAAAACTGATAACGTTACGTATACGTCTGGCTGTCTTCCTGTATTTACCTTTCAGCCGCATCCGAGTGCGCGTCCGGGGCCTGTGAATTATTTTTTGACAACTCTTTGGTCATCGATTAAGCAGCTTAAGGCTTATCAGCTACGCGGCTGTCGGTTGCGCTGCCCCAAAAAGGGGAGAAATCTGAAAATCTGGGTGAGTGAAATGACCCTGCACACAAGGTAAATACAGTCGCGGCTGAGAGGTTCGCGGAATACACAGATAAAGTTCTGAAAAAATATTGATATTTAAAGATACTTATTTACGCTTGGATAAAATAAAGGCTATGGATTGTTTTCGAGCACAAAATCATTTAACAGTAAGAAATTCTCGGAATTCGTCAGATCAGTAGAATGAATATCTTGGAAGTCATTCTGTAATAAGGTAAATTTACTCATTGAACGACAACTGAACATGAAAGAGATGCAATACCTATGTACAGGCAGAGTAACCTTTGGCATCCACCAGCCTCATTCCTCAGTTGTCAGATGCACGGCCCCATCTCGATCCAAAGATCTGGTAGAATCAATTAATACAAGCTTCTGCTGGGAGCCGCTTTTTACCCCGATTCCAGCCAAATGCCAAGTTCAAACGGATTGGCAGGGAGATACATACAGCTAGCTCCCAGCTAAACGATTTATTAATGCAAACTGTCTACGACAGTCTGTGGCATTCGTCTAGCGCTGTTCATTTGGTTCTTTTTCGTTTGTTTAATTGAAATGAATTCATTAAGCCTTTGATTTGCCTTGCAAATCGATGGCCACGAAGCCACTGGGAGCTGATGCTGCTGCTGCTGTTGCTGATGATGGCTGTTGCTCTCCTTACCTTTGACGTCTTTCGACTGGGGTTCGGGTAATGGGGCGCACATCAAAGCGCGGCCAGTTGCTACCAACGTCATTGGCCGTGGCTCTGCAATAATTTAAAGCGAATTAAATATACGAAAATTAACTGCAGCAACAGTTGCTCCAGTTCCAATTCCAATTCCGACTCTGATCTGTTGCAACTGTTGCACGTTTTGCATGTCGGGAAAATTGCTTCATTTGTGTCCATGCGACTGTCAACAGGGAACATGATAAAGCGAACGGACATAATGAGTGACAGACTTAGAGGGCTTCCTGCACCCTTTCAGAGTTTTTTGGTGGTACCTTAGTTGCCACTAACAACGGACCATTTTAATTATAGCTAGTGGCATTTGAAACATTTGCAGCGTGAGCAGTGGAATCAATGATACCCAAAAATAGCCTTAAGGGAACACCAGCCTCGAAAATATCAATATCAAATGGACACTTTTGTAGCCCAATATGCCCGATGGAATGGGTGCATAACATACCAAGCCTTCAAATGCCTAGCAACAAATAGCTGCTGCGGCAGGACCAGGCCAGAGTCAAGAGGCTCGTCGACGCGTTATGGCTACGTGACTGCCCGAAAACTTGGGCCAAGAGTTCTGCTGTTCGAGCGGAAAATTGTTGCACTCCCGCACACGGCCCAATGGACTCCTTGATGGAATCAAGCTAATGGCACGTGCTTATCGAGCATATCGGCTGGCATAATGTCGCCATTGGAAGGAAGAGCTACTATCAAAGTATGGATAAGTGTGCTATAAAAGTTGAATTTGCACTTGAGATCGAGGATTGCTGAGCTCTGAATTTATGAGTTGCTGCCCAAGGCGAAATGCTGGCCAAACAAACTCAAATTATTTCGAGGACTGGCAATTATGCAATCGTTTGTGCTGCAAACAAAATAAAGCCAAGGATCCGATGGAGAGTTTTGGCAAGCAGGAAGACAGTCGCACAGACAGACAGACACCAAGTTGGTCGAGTGGGTTCTGGCGGACTAAAAACTCCAAATCGATATGCAAATAAACGAATGAGGCGTACACACAAATCGCAGAAACGAGCTAAGCTGCCACGCCTCTCCGAGCCGCCCTTATCCACTGCTCTCTCTGTTTCTATGGCCAGCAAAAAGCCGTTCTGACCAAATTCGTCGATGGGACCTGCATTCGGTCAGATTCCGACTCCGACTCCGACTCTGTGGATCCATGCATTGGTGGTCTCTTCCATGGGTACTTTGTTGTTTTCTGTTGCTGCTTCTGTTGTTGCAATTGCTATTGCTACCAATTGTGCATGCAATTTATTTTAAAGAAATAATTGCTTTGCCGCATGTTGCTGGGATTGCCTTGGTCCGGACTCGGACTCGGCTACTGCCTGCGATTATGCAAATATTAGTAGTCCGAGTCCTCGTCTTCGTCCTCGCCCTCGCCCCTCGCCCCTGTAGTGGACTCTGCAGTTTTTGTACGGCATTCCAATATAATAATAAAGAACGGCAAGTGAAAGAGTGGCCGGTGTTTGCATATAATCTAATTTGAATTTGAATATGCCACACACAGTGCCAGGCTCTGTGATTCCACTTGGTCATCCCTTCTCCGTCAGCCAACGCTTTGTGCATAAATCAAATTATTGGCCACCCTTCATTTGTACGGGGTAGGGATTACACAACTTGGCCTTAAATTATGAAGCAAATAATACACAAAATTTATAAATATATATGTGAAATTCCTAATTACATAAGGATAAAACGTAGAAGTGTCAGAGATGGGCCTAAGTTCTTCTATCCTCTTTATGGGACATCGTGGCAGACCAAAGCCCTATACAAAAAAGAGGGAAAACGATGTGTACCAGGTGAATCCACGTCCCACTCGCAAATTTTTGTGTTTGGGCAGCGAGTATTCACTGTGAATAACTGATTTATATTGCATCTATCGGAGTATCTGAAAAACAAACGCATATTATTTGAGAAACAGCAAACTTTTGTGGCAATTCCGTGGGCCATGCAACAGCACCAACCCGCAACTTTCAGCGAAAACTACAAAAATAACAACTGCAGTTCGCTCACTTTTTTTGGTGGGTTGGTTAATGAAAGTGCCAGTAAATGGAATTGGCTTTGGCACACACTCTTTGGGCCAGCTCTTTCATTTCAGTTTTCGCCAGAAGACATGCACGTATGTACGTACATATGTGGGCTTCGCAAAAGTTTATCTTATAAAACAACAACAAGCACTTAAGTGTTATATGCCACCGTATTACAAATGCCGAGGCCTCAAAAACTCAGACAGAACGGGCCCTGTGAACCGATACCATATGCCCTGTCCCGGCCCAGTCCCAGTCGGAGTCCCAGAACGCGGCGTAGCATAAATGAAGAAAGCTGATAAGAATAAAAGGGCAACACAAGGAAGTTGGCGTTGAAGTTAAAGAAGGCGGCAAAGGAGAAATTATTGCGGCCCGCATATGTAGGTACGTACATATATGGGTTTGAGGCCGAATGAGATCCGAAATTGAATGTTGCGTTTGGCGCGGAGGTCGTGGACCAGGTGACAAGCCACGCCAGTCCGCCAGTACCCACAGGTGCACCCCAAGCCAAAGTGGCGGGCCTTGCTCCCCAAAAATCGAGCCACATATTTAGCAATCGCCTTTAGCCAAACATTTTGACATGGGTTACAGCAAGCAGTGTAGGTGAAAATGAGGCAAGCCAATCCCCAAGAGTGGCCCGGCAAAACCCTTTCCACGCCTGGGTGTTACACCCATGTCAGGTCTTTGACATCTGGCGTTAACCACCAGGTCGGAGCGAAAGAAAGTCTCTCTGCCCCAGTCGCAAATCATAACGTATCATATCACATCATATCGGAGTATAATTTTTAATGAGTTGGATTTCAGCGCAGAGCAATTCCCCCAAATTTATTTCCGTTCAGTATTTTCACCAATTCCCGTTTCGTATCTTCTGCACGTTTATGCATTCGTTTCTTGCTTCTTTTATTCTCGTTTTTTTTGGGTTGAACTTATCAAGGAAGCGTCATTGTCCGTCCGCCTCTGTCAGAGTGTGTTTGCGATATGCTGCAAAGCACAGAAAGAACGACAGGTAATACTATAGCGATGCTCCGACTGAATGATACCCAATATACAGATTCCATTTGTTTTTAAATGGGCCAAGCTGCGAATGCCATATCCTCCTGTATTCGAAGATTAATGGACAACAAACCAAATTGGAAGTGCCAAAAAATATCAAATTATTCTGTAGTCTGCCCTCTGGCATTACTGGATCCGAAATGTCAGTGTCGGATGAAGGTGCATCTCGCCAATTAGCAGCTGCGGCCATTGCCATGCAAAAATGTGTGCTCCCCGCCGCTCGTTTGACCAGTTCGAGTTCTGCATCCCATCCGATCCCATCCCATCTAGAAACAACGGCTCCAACTTCCGTCACATAATAAATTCATAACAAATCAGGCACACACATTCACGTTCAGCATTCTGCTCAAAACATGCGACATTATAATGCCACATTATGTTGCCAGTGCGTGAAAGAACCGTACATCAGAGCATCGGGGCAACAATAAATCAAAAATACACAAACATTGGCCCCTACACAGGCACACTGTACACATGTTTGTGTCTACCATGCAATGTTGTCTAGTCTCCGCCAAGGTTTATTTCCCCAAGGTGAGACGATTCTGGAAAGGAAACACTAACATATAGCTGACAGTTGGTAGTGCTTCACCTTAGATTAGTATACCTTGGTTTTAGCGTCTCCTCCAGTTCCCCCGAAGGATTGTACACACAAGTTCACATAACCTCAAACATATGTATGTATGTATGGATGTGGAATTCGCAAAATTATTACACTTGACATGATTGAATATGCCGCTGAGTACCAGTTGCGACCACAGCTTATGCGGCGTCCGTCCGCAGGTGCCCAGCAAGTGCCTGCCTCTCCATCCTCCAGCGAAACACTCACCGCGTCCCGTGGTTCTGGTTACCGATTCTGCTGGTGGTGGTGGTGGTGGTGGTGCTGCTGCTGTTGTTGTTGCGACTGGACATACATAGTTTTTCGCTGTCTCTGTGGACAATTCCCGTTCCTCGCATGTATGTACTCGGTTGACATGCCGCATAAATGTAAGTGAACACAATGTTGTTTTAGTGCAGTTTACACTGCAATTTTCCAATAAACAAACAAGAAATGGATGGTAGCTTCAGGGCCAGAAGTTCCGTTCGGATATTGTTGGATAGCTCAAAAAGTGGGCACTGCAGTTTCGAAGCTTCATTAAGCATCGATCTTTATTTTTATCAATGTATTTATAATAATAAAAAAATGCATTTAATTTCGTTTTTTGTTAATTACAAATAATCATTACTTGCGATGTTGGTATTGCTGAAGATTTGACAATCAAATCTGCAAATGAAAATTTAATTAAACAGTAGATATGTACAACATGGACATAGTACGGATGCTTTCTTTAAAATCAACTGAAAGCAACGATGGTGCCATCTCGATACTTTTCCCCAGGGGGTGCTCTTAATAAATGGTGGCAAATGCATAATCAAGAAAATGTATTTCTTGTTGGCTTAGAAATATGTGTCGATTTGTACGTAGTATTTATATGTTTTGTATATTTCAGACCAGATCCGGACGATCATAACATCACAGGCTAACCTCTGGCGGAGTCCACTCTTCAAAATTGTAACATCAACATTTATATTGCCCATCCCATCAAAAGGTAAGTTCACTATAGATATCCAAATAGTCCTCATACAAAAACCTTAGTGTCCTTCTAGAGCTGGACTCCCACCATGTGGTTTAGCTGGAACAACACAGAGCAGAGCATTGCCGTCAGGCAGGGATACCAGGTGCTGGCCGAATACCAACTGATCGAGCAGGAGCAGCTGAAGAACATTTATGCCATTCCCAGCTATGCCAGTGCACTGCATTGGTTCGGTGTTATCTTCATACACAGCGGATTCTATGCGGGGAGCATGTTCCGCTTCTCCATAATCCTGCCGGACAACTTTCCGAACGGTACCAGCCTGCCTACGATCATCTTTACAACTACGTGCTACCATCCACACATTCGACCGCAGACCCAAAGCCTGGACCTGGCACCCTTCTTCACAGGGTGGAGGAAGGATCACTACCACGTCTGGCACCTGCTCAAGTATATTCAGGCCATCTTTGCCGATCCCGAGGGCAGCATCTCCACCACTGTTACTCCTTCCGGTGATAGAGTGTGCTTGGAGGAAGCTTACAACATGGACGCCCTGGCTATGCTCTCCAATGACCGCGTAGCGTTCATCAAGAAGGTGCAGGAACTGGCTTTGTTCACCAAGAAACACATGTACGACAAGCCAACATCCAATGATCCGCACTATATAGTCATAGAACCCTTTTGTTCAGAGCGGCATACAAAGATTATGGAGCAGCTGAAGAGTCCCAGTTGGAAAGATGCGACTTCCATGGACACTTCCCCACCTGCTCAATGCTTGGCCAGGATCGACTCCTCCAGGCAAATGGATGAAGAGGAGGCCAAGCAATCGGCCAAACTATTCGCTAAGAATGGCAAAGCCGCTGCTGCCTTACAATAGCCCAAAAATTACTCGATCACACAAATTCAATTAAAATGTAAAATTTAAATACAAATGTACTTTATATCGCTATTTTTTAACTATCGGTGGCACCCTCATCGATAATGCCTACTCCAATCGATAGTTGCTTAAAATCAATGAATCGAAGTCGGCATCTTGTGTGAATTGGCTGCGCAATTAGTTTATTTTCAAGTTTTGTGTTTTTGTGTTGGCAAATATTTAAACAATGACCGTGCTGAATAGACACAGACACGAAAATTGTTATAAATCATGTTTTTTCGATTCTAAGCATTGTTCAATTTACATTTACGTAATTTAACATTGTAAAGGTATTTCATCAAGCGATGGGGCAACAAATGAAGAGAAAGTAGATCGCAATGTTATTTTTCTTCTTCTAAAAGCCATTTGGCAAAAGTAAATTGTTTTCCCACTTGTGCGTTCTCGCAGTGTAAAATAGTGGCCTGTGCTTGGGGACAGCCTGCAGTGTGCTTTGCGTTTCTCCTGTTCCCGCCATATTGGTGCACAACCAGTAATGATGTTAATAATGTCATCTTTCACGTGCAATAATCAAAATAATAATAATTATGACTCGTCGCGCGACGGCAAAGTGAAATCCACTCGAAGTGGCTCTCTCCTGCCCCGCGACCCTTCGTTCCCCTTTGAGGCCAGAGCTCCTGCACGCACGGGGCACTCTCCAATCCATATCCATATCCAGAGTCTCCTTTTTGCATGCCGCCGTTGCAGCCCGGTTCCAAGGGTGACGTCGTCGTCAGTTGGCGCAAATATACAAAAGTGACAATTTGATTTATCACTGCACTTTGCCTTTGCCGTGCACCGTCGTCCGTGGCCATGGGAGCCGGTTCCACTTCTTTCTCTGCTCCCCCCGTGCCCGAAAATTGTTCGTGAAATTATGGATGCGACGGTTGGTAGCCACATTTTAGACCTGGGACTTCCTGAGTGGGGGGCGGCTATATCACCGTCGCAAACTGTTTTTCGAACTAATTGTCTGGGAATCTAGCATTCTATGCACATGTGCGAGAGCTCTTCCGATTAGGGGCAGTGGGAAAAGTCCTCGAAGTGAACGACTATGGCGGTCGATACCGCCGTTTTGTAAAAGTTGTGTTTTTGGCTATTTCGTGGTCACGTACACAAAAATTCAGTCCTGTAAATAATCCCCCCGCGGCACAATGTGAATGGTCAATAGGGAAGGGATTAAAAGATGAAATACGAAAAAGAGTTGAGTGAGTGCTGAAAAGCGAGGCAATCAGAGACAGAGAGAGAGAGAGTAAAGAATGCATAACATATCGAAAAAAGAGGACAAGAGAATCAGAAACGGATACACTCCGCATCGGAATATGCATATTCATAGTTCATTCCAGTTTATGGTGATCTCAAGGTAATGGACAAATGTGTCTGGCTTTTGTAAACACTTTCCTCTGCCTATCCTTGGCCGATCGTGGAGTACATTTGCTCAGTGAAATTTAGTCAACCACAAGCTGAATGGTAAATTTACTGATTCCTATTTGCATATTGTACCATATCGAAATGCAGTCGCGTCCGGTTGAGGACCCGCCCAGTTCCAGAATAAACATAGGCCGTTTATTTGGTAGGCGTTGCGCCAAAAATAAAGACACATTCGTAAGCACAACACACAGAAACAGAAACAGCAACAGCAACGGCAACGACAACGACAACATTACCAATTAAGTTGTAATAAATTGAAGCGGAGTTTGCGTGGGCTGGCTCTTGGGTCTTGGGGCGGCCAGCTGAATGTTAATGTTAATGGTTTCAGCTTCAATTAAAAGCCCATAAAGAACTGTTTCCAGAGACGGTTGACAAAGTATGAACTTCCATTGTATTGAACTGTGTGTTTGTCTGTCTGGCTTATTTCGGGGTCCGGGTCCCTGGTGGAATCTGGCATCGACGACCGATCGGAGCACATCCCCTGCTGTTGCGGTTATCAACAGCCATCAAAACAATTGCCACCATCGGGTGGCGGATGCGACAATGATCGGGTACGGTGCAGAGGGAGAGCCTGACAATGTGGCTTGGCTGGTGCTGGTGGTGGCGGTGGTGCTGGTGCTGGATTCGTTAGCTCCGCATTCGATTGTCTGACAAGTTGGCGGCGGGCTAACTAAACTAAAACTCCAAAGCCGAAACGTATTCAAGTTCAGTTGCGCCAACAGCCAACAGGTAAAGCGGCCAGAGACGACACTGTGCTGCACAGTGGTGTTAAAAGGTGATTATTAGACGAATTTGTGGTAGTAGAAGCAGTAGTAGGAGTATTTCTGATGTCTGATGTCACTGTGCGGCCTGTGGGCAGACCAGATTGAACTCCAGCTCTCGGCAGCAGCAGCAGAAATTCGATTTCCTTCGAAAACCGCTAGAGACTGCTCCAGCCGCCTGCTTCTGCTTAGCATTTGCCTGCCTGGGTGCAGGCTGAGGCTCTCGCTGGATTACTGGATGGCTGGCGGGAGGGCTGGCAAAGACACAGATTGGTATTTATATGCAAGTTCATGGCTTGGCCGAAGCGCGCACACACATCATCATCGATTATAATCGAAATGGGATTGTAAATCAAATCGCATTGAATGGTAGTGACTTTAAAATGGGCTTCATTATCGCCGGTACCCCAGCCAGCCAGCCAGCCAGTCAGCCAGCGGACACGTCCTGGCTGTGGCCGTGGCTGTGGCTGCGAAGTCGACTTTGTCGCTCCAGCAGCTATTGTCGGCGTTTCGCGTTCGCGGTGGCAACAACCGCCGGTCTTCGTCTCCGTCTGCGTCGCAGTCTTCGCTGCTGCTGCTGCTGCCGCTGAAGTGACATTCAATGCCATAATTTATGAGTTTATCTTTTTCGCGCCGCCAAATCGTACGCTAAATGCTGTCTGCCCCGGCCCGGACCTGGACCATATTGTCTGGGCCGGCATAGCCCGGGCATATGCAAACAAACGGCAAACAAACGAAACGTGCGCATATTTTATGGCACTGCGAATTGTACAGCTTGAATATATCTGCTGCCTCAACTCTGTGCCCCAGCGCGCTCCTCTTTCTCGTCGTAGTCGTCGTCGTCGGAGCCGTCGGAGCCGCCACCGCCATCGCCATCGCCGCTGTCGTTGTCGATCGTTTAATGTCGAGCAATTAAAATTGGAGTTTTCTCGTGGAGCTGAGTGGAGCGGAGTGGAGTATGTGTTCGAGCATACCCTTGGTATTTGGTATGTGTTGCATTTTATGAGTTATGGGCCTCGTTGTCGGCGGCCCTGCATCGCTTTTTGTGCTGTCAATTTGGTCGGCAGCCATTAGATACCTTCAGCCAATGCTCGGAGTGTTGGCTTTGGCATCAAAAAAAAGCTAACGAAAATATTCATATGAAGAACCCCGTTTGGGGCTACATTTTCAATGGCTCTTTCGATAAATATGGTAATTGGCGAATATTTTCAGTATCGAAGCATCTCGAAACAATTTTTACAACATTTTAGATAGTGTGTTTGTGGAAATGGAAATATAAATTGCGAAAATATGAGTAGTATACGTAGGTATTTATGATCCACATACAAGTACTGAGAATTGTATACGACTTACATTTTACCATTACTACGAAAATAATTATTTTCGTGTATTAATTGTTGTTATATGTAAGTATTATTACATTATTGCATTTCGAATTATGCATTGAACTATCTTCTATCTATGCCTTCAGTACTCAGAAGTTTGCTCCAAATTCTATCCAATTAGTGCAACCTTTGGCCTATCATACTCGGCATTGGAAAACATTCCATAATCCATAATTCCATCATTAAGAGCACACAAAGCTCAGAGCCCACTCTAAAATCGCATTTCCTGTGAGAGCGAGCGCCTCTCCCCACATTCCTGCCAAACGTTGAGAGTGCACTCCAATCTTGGAGCAGCACCACTTGGCCATAGCAGCCATGGCCATAGCAGCCATAGCAATCCGCTCAAGTGGAGAGGTAACTAACTAACCTGATGCCTACTTCTTTTCAATTTCAACGCACTCTGCTGGGGCACGGCACGGCACGGCCCGGCAAGGCAATGGGGAAGTGGCATGTAATCACAGCTCCTAATTCTGAACCGTTTTTCATGGCCGAAATGCGAACCGGTTGGCCAAGTTTAACTAATACATCATTATGCTGGCATGTTGCTGTTGTTGCTGTTGCATGTTGCCGTTTGTGTTGCTGGTGTTGCAGCGCTTCGTCGTACTTCTCGTAATAATCAATTACGCGTCAGGCACGATCTGAGCAAAAAAAAAGAAAAGAGCGCGCGATCTTCGCATGCCATGCCGCTCAATCATCGTCATCATCATTATCAGCATCCCCACCATCATGACGATGATGATGATGATCGTGGAGCTTGAAGCTCTCCCAGCTTCAGCTATTTCCATTACCCTTTCAAAAGGGTATCACGATTCTACGATCTCAGACTAGAAAAGTTGCAGCCGCCCCCAGTATCGGAACTGAGGAAGAGTATCAAGGGATTCGGCCCCAGGAGCTGGCCTTCCTTTGGTGGTTCCACGGCTTTTCGGCGTGCAACTCATGCACCAATAATAAATTACGAAACAAAACTCTAAGAACAGGTTCAATTACATTTAACAAGAGCGTCGGACGGATGGACGGACGGCCAAAACAGCTGATTTGTGGTTAGCATTGGAGGGGCCAACGACTGGGCTGGGGAGAGGCAGACGCTAGGCGGCTGATGGCAAATTAAATAGATTTACGCTGGTAAAGTGTTGCTGATTGGGATAATCAACGCGCTTGCAGAAACTGTTGTTGCTGAAGCACCGCCTGATGTTGCAGCCTGCTGTCAAGGCATTATTACCGGGTGCTGCTGCTGCTGCTCTTGTTGCGCTTAATGTTGCCGCTCGACAACTAGTAGCTCTCGCTTGGCTCTACCGTACATGTACATCCAATTTTCGAATACGAATTTGCATGGCGGCACACATTGACACACTTAACGTGTGGCCAAGTAGCCTTTGTTGTTGGTGCTGCACTTCCGGTGGCGTTGAGGTACGCGTCCTGTGTTAATAAAATTGCTGACGCTGCAGCAGCAGCAACAACATGTTGCCCCGTACGTCTGTGCCTCAGCAGCTCCTCCTGTTGATATCACCCGCAGCGTAAATCTTCTGGATTAATCCAATTTAACACTTTATGCTGCACTGCGCTTTGGCCATGCTGCAGCAGAAGCTATGAAGGCGGCAGCCACGGCAGCCACGGCAGCCCTGGCAGCGATATGTTGTGCCCATGTCTGGTTACACTGAGGAAAACTACTTGGTGCAAAATATCAATTGGGTGTGCACTGCAATGTACTCCAAAAAAATTCCAAATAATTTTCTTTGTTTTCTTTCAGTGCATTGGGGGGGTGGTTAACTTTTCCATGGGAATCTCTTTGTGACTCTGTTAGCCGGCAACCTTTGGACCCACACACATACACACCCATCACCCGCAGCCTCTCGCCTTTATTTTAAGCCATGCTTTGCCACCCGCCACCACCCCCTAGAGAGCGAAGCCCTACGCCTGACCACCCTGCACCCACGGTACAGCGAAGTCTGCCTTTTTTCGTACTTTTTGAGAGGACACAAAATGTAATACTCTTGTGGTCACATGTGCTGCAAGCTCTCCTCTATTTTTTTTTTTGGAACAGCGCGCCCATACCCCTTTTCCCATCACTCTGCTGCGGGGGGAGTTTCTTTTTAATTTTGTTTTTTTTTTTTGTTTTGTTTCGTATTCCGTGGCAGAGCGCGAATTTAATTAAAATATGCAAATCGCTATGTGGCATTTTGATCAAGTGTTGAGTGTGCTCTCTCTGGCGCAGTCACAGTGGCATTCCAAGGGAGTTCCTTTGGCTTCCCCTCCCTGCACTACCCTGCACCCCCTGCACTTGCCAGCACTTCCGCCAGGTAATCCAGTACCGGAGCTTAAGCCACAGAGACACGGAGTGAGTGGTTCCTGGTCTGTCTGTGGCACTATTTTCCTTCTTTTATTCTTTTTTGGGAACTCTTTTGACTTTTTCTCGATAAAAGCAAGAGATAAGAACAGAAGTTGAGTTGAGATTTCACTGAGCGAACGAACAGCAGCCCCTCGGAAGCCAGTGTAAATTAAATTTATTGCACATTTTATTCTCTTTGATGTTCGTTTGTTAACAAAATTGTATGCCGGCCCCATCCCCCATGCCCTCCCTGCTCATTAGGAGCGGGATTAGCCAAGGGATTAACCAAAACAGAGGAAGGAGGGAAACACTGTGATATGGCGTAACTGTTGCACGTCTTCACTTGCTGTTGCTTCTTGGCCTTCTTCCTCTTGGCTTCTTCTGTTTAAGCCTTCATTTGCATTTCCAGAGAAAGAGTGGGAGAGAGAAGGGCTGGCTGCAAAAAAGTCGCGTAAATGCGAGCCATGGATAGGTGTTCCCTCTCTCTTTACAGTTTTCCCTAAAATGACCCTACCCGGCATTCCTTGCATCGCGCTTCCTTTCGGCTGCTGGCCCTCTGCTCTTGGCCTTGCTGCTGCTCATTGTCTCTATTTGCCGATTATTGTGCTCTTTGTGCACTTTTAATTTGGTCTAATTAAGCCAGCGAGAATGTGTACGTGGATTAAAATCTGGCTAAAAATAAAAGTACAAAAATTATTTAGTTCTCTGCACATTTAGATGCAGCGACAAAGCGGAAAAATTTGCATTTCCACAACAAAGTAAACTCTGAGACCAGAGCAGATTGCAGGAAAATTAAGAAAACCAAATACAGGAGGGGGAAAGGGTAACAGAAAAGCTACTCGTAGATACAATGTGCCATGAGAGAGGAGGGGCTATTCTCTTATTGGAGAGCAGAGCCAATGCCAATCCCATTTGCCATCATTGCATTCACATTGTCTTTCAATATCCAGCCAAATGTTTATATTATATCCGTTCCATCTACACTTCATCATACTCCAAAGCCTTCCGACAACACCTGTGCGGGGGGTCCTAGCCTCGAGGCACAAAAGAACCTAGAGTCCCCCCCCCCCCGCACTTATTGTGACAATGTGAGCCAAACTGTAGACGGGCGAAATTTCCGTTTTGCAAAACACTCTTCCACAGCAAAGTGGCAGCCAGCAGATGTCTGCCCCAAAGAATTCGGAAATGGCAGGAGCTGGTGGGGAACTACGAAACGAGAGCCAAACAAATGCCAGCAAATGGAGCCAAGGAGACGGCGGCGGAGGCAGCGGCGGGGTAATGTTTGAATTTTCATTTTCTTGGTATGTGTTTTCCTGGAATATTTGTAGCGGGTAAATGCTACCAGGATATTTTGCATTGGTAATTTGGCGTCATTTTCAGATAGTTTGCCACATGCTACTGCCACTGCCACTGCCACTGGCACTGTGTGGTGTGTGGTGTATCGCCTGACCCACTTCCACCTTCCACCTAGCGGACACCACACTCCCTCTCTATCTCTGTCAGTGTCACTGCCACTGGCTGCCACCCCCCCTCAATTTGAAGCAACAAAGCTTCGGATTAGACTGAAAAAAGACACCCACACAAAACAGAAATATCCTTGCAACTTAAGCCAGAGACCGTCCGCAACACGGACATTCTGTGGATTGTACTCACCCGTAGTACCACTGGGTATTCCTAAGATTTCCTTAGTGCCGCCCGCATTCACCCACGAGCATCGGCCGAGCCGCACGAGATGTGTGGCAGATCTCTGAGGAATGTTGCTCCGAAAGCTTCTAATCAATTTTTGAACTGCCTGAATTTCCAACGCCAGTTTTCCATTTTTCCCTGACCCGATTCTGGTTTTGTTTTCGCTTCTTCCCCTCTCCCTCCGTCTTCGTACCGTTTGCCCTTGTATTTGCACTTCATTTTCCTTTTGCTGTGGTTTACTATTCGAAAAATTCGAGCACTTATCGTCGGGACGGGGACAGGGACAGGGGCAGGGTCCATTGTCAGGTGCAGCAACGAATGTGTGCTGTCTTTGTAACTTTGGTAGTTGTCATGTACGAAATGTCCAACAAGCCCACTTTTATTTACCTTTGCATTTGACTCTCTTTGCCTCTTGGCCTCCTGTTTGTGTCCTTTATCCTGCATCATCTCGGTTGAATTGCCACTGAGCCAACGCCCCCGATGTGGCCCAACGCACTTTATATAATCGAAAATTCCTTTAATTGAATGCAGTTCTCGGTTTCGGTCTCTGTCTCGGTCGCTGTCACTGTCTCCTTTTCTATCGTCCTCGCCCTCGACCATGTCCAAATATTTGAGCTTCAATTTAAATTCCGTGTAACTGATTTTTATTTCGTCAGAATGGACATTGAGCTGGAGATGGACAGGAGTCCCGTGTGATTGTGTGTGGTCAGTGTTTCAGATACCATTTCGTGGCACACACAACTTTTGTTGATTTCGGCTTCGTTTTCGATTTCATTTATCTTGGGACTTTATTTAGTTTAGAGGACTAGGCCAATTAATGTGCCCAAAAAGAACAGAGAACGAGGGCGGGGGCGATACAATTATCCTTTAGAAATATCTCTAATATTCCACAAGAAATTGCACACTGCGGTAGAGATTTGAACCTTCTTTAATTTATTTCAATAAATAAAATATTTATTAAATAAAATATTTATCTGGCTTAAATATTTCTAGTGAAGCAAGGCAAGCAAAAAAAAATTCGCCAGACTTTGGGAAACCCTGCAGTGAAATGTATTCTGTTTAGTAAACAAGGATATTTGGATTTTGTTCTCTTTTATTTGGACTAGTGTAGTACTACTTTTGTGTATATATTTTACATTTTTCAATTATCATTCCTGTCGAAAAGAGAAAAATACCAGTGAAAATTCTATAAATTACCCAAATCAACAATTTATTATAAATAAATCAGAGTGCGGCAGACTCTGAATATTGATTGCTGAATGGTGATTGCATGTGTGGCATTCAATAATATATACACCCCAAGAAAAACCAAGACCCGACCCACACACAAATCGTACGGGCCAAGGTTGGCCTTTAAAATCAAAATGTTCGATTGCTCCCAAAATTGCAACAAAATCAAATACAATGGAACGAAATGTTGTTGAAAGTTGTAACTAAAGCCTGCCAGATATAATTTTAGGTCAATTGGAGCAATACATATACAGCGCTTGCACCGCACCAGGAGGGCAAACTGCAATTAACCAGAAGGCCAGATGTACGTCGGATTGAACTGCGCTGATAAGCCACAAACATATAGTAATTAATTAAGGCCAAATCAAAGGCCACCCCTTAGGCATTAAATTTATGAAACGGTTCCAACTGCGAGATGGTTGGGAAAATTGTAGAATTAATTGCGGTGGAAATGTTGTCTGTCTGTCTCTCTGTCTGTTGGGAGGAGGCTGAAATTTAGAAGCTGGAAAAGCGGAAAATCAATTTGCGGCTAAACAAACATGCATCAATGTCGCTCTCGTCCATTCGGTTGGTTCTGGCAGCCCAGCCTGACAGCCGCCTGCCTGGCCTGGCCGGGCCTGGCCGGGCCTGTCCGGGCCGACTGGAATGCTCCGACTGCTCATTTCTGGTGGTAAGATAAGAACGCTGTAGATTTCTGCCAGAGATCTTTTCGGGCAAGAACAAGCTACAAGCTACAAGCGCCAATTAGAAAGAGCTGGAAAAATATTTCACTCATTTTCGTTTGTCAAAGCAAAAGACTGGTTCTTGGGTTCTTGGGTTCCTATGTTTCTCTGTTTCTCCGTTTCTCTGATTACAGTCAACAGCCCAGCGTTCGCTAGCGACATTGAGAATGAGAAGATGTCTCTTCGCTGTTTGTCTGTGTGTGTGTTTGTTGCACAACAAGATCATAGATAATAATATTAAATTGGTTAAATGCCGTCTTGGATTACCCAAACCCAGAGACATGTCCAGAATGCGACTCCGACTCTGATTCCGGGACAAGCGACGACCACCCTGAGGAAGAGAAAGACAGAGCCGAGGAGGCAAAAGGAGAGAGAGAGAGCGAGTTCTCTGATCTGATCTGAACTGCATTTTTTGTTTGGTATTGATATTATATTTTTATGGGGAAATCAAGATGATTTTTCAGGTAATTAATACTTAAAAGTTCAAGATGTTTTGTCGGCTCGTTCTCCGACTGCGATAAGTAATCGAAGTCGTTGCTCGGTTCTGACATTATTGAATTACCTGACGACATTTGATTAATTTGCATACGACAACCAATTCGTGATCTAAATTATTTCTAGCTCTGCTGCTGCCTCCAGGGAAACGGTGGGATCCCAGAGAGAAACAGAGAGCCAGAGGGAGAGAGGGATCTGTTCTGTACGTTCTGGTCCTGCCTTTTATGGTGAATTGTAAAATGTTAAATGCTTTGGGTTTGGGAATCGGGATCTGTGTGGCGTGATTGAAGGAAAAGGGCATGTTTACGGCCTACCCCCGCCTCCCCCGCCTCCACCGCCTCCCCAGCGCGACGTTGACAAGGCGCCCGCCTAATGAGCTACCATAATTCAATGCCTCAAAAAAACGACCCAAATTTGAATGCTGGATGGAGGCTGCTCCTACTGCTGCAAGTAGCTGGAGAAATTTGTGAGCCAAAAACAATGGCATCGCGATTTTATTGTTTTATTTGATTGTCCGAGATCATGAACTTGCTCGCCCGGCGATCCAGCCCCAACAGCGCCTTTGTCTCGCCATCATTTTGGTAGCACAAATCAATACAATAAATACGATTTTCAATGGTCATAATCATGTGCAGCAACAATAACTGCAACATTTGTGACAAAACCAAAAAAAAACAGTAAAGAAAATAAAAGAAAAGAGTTTTCCTTTTGGTGGCGTACTCTGGGGCTATCGGTTTCAAGCCTGGTAGGTGGTGCAGTGCAAAAAAAAAACTGATTCTATTTCACAATTAATATTTAAGTGGAGGAGAGAACAAAGGGGATATTTGATTACTGGCAAACTTCATCCTGTAGTGGCTTAGAAATATATTGAGACCTTTGTAGAGGAAAGAGGACTAATTCCTCTTCGATAATGGGCTTCTACTAGACAGATTTTTCCCTTACAGAAAAGTACAGAAAACTCGGCAATTTTCAATCTACTATTAATAGTTTGTGCACAACTTTATTTAAAGTGTATTTTCTGGTTTAAATTCAAAGGTAACTATTGCAGATAGCAAAACTGCAAAAGCCAAAGCGGCAACAGGGACAATTTTGCTGCTTTTGTTGTTCGATTTTCTTGGCTTTGTTTCAACTGGCAGCAAAACGTAAAAAAAACAGACAGTCAGAGGCAGAGACAGAGGCAGAGTCCGGGCAATACCTAATTTCATGTCATTAGTTTGTGTGATAACTGTTACCATTGAAAACGAGCCAAAACGGAGAAGCTATAGAGCCATAGAGCAGTCGATGTCTCGCTGTCTCTAAAGAGGAGCTGAGGCAGGCTGCTCCACCTCCGCCTCCACCTCCGCCTCCGAAAGATGCAGCCTGGGATGGGAGGCAGACAGACAGACAGACAGACAGAGAGCTATTGAAATCATTTAAACCATTTAGACCATTTAAGCTATTTACAATTTGCCATCATCACGACATTTTCGGCTGCTGCCGCTAGCATTCGGCGTTAACGTTAACGTTTTGTCGATGGCGATGGCGTTGGCTCTAACGGGTATCCAGCCCCAGAAGAGACCTGGCCAAAATCAGAGCAATTCAATTGAAAACATTTGTAAAATGTCTCGCTGCTTTGGGCCCCCACAGCCTCAGAGTCGGCCAGGTCTGGGTCTGGGTCTCTCCGTGTCTCCGTCTGGCTCTGGGGCTCCCTATATGAGAGCCAACCACGACGACAACGACGACGACGACGACGACGACAACAGCAACATCAGAGTTAAGAAGTCACACAGAGCCACAGAGCCAGTCAAAGCCAGAGTCAGAGCCAGAGCCAAAGCAAGAGCCATATGTCAAAAGGTCAATGCTGATTTTTGTGATTTCCTCCTGTTGTGGCAGTGGCTGCTGCTGTAAAATTTGTTAGCAAAACGTTTGAAATTGCTTAAATGTCAGCTCCGTCGATGGTGCCTAATGGTGACATTTCTTTCAGTTCAATTCCCTTTGAGATCGGTCTGGGGTTCGGACTCGAGTAGGGGTTCGGGTTCCGTGTGGCATGCTGTGTCATGCTCTGGTGTGGTGTGGTATGGTTCCTGCCCAAATTAGCGATGCAGTCGGCTGTTAATAGAGTCAAAGTTGCTCGCGTTTCGCATTTGCATTTGGCTTGCATGATCTTTTCCTGCTGGATCTGTCATATTAATTAAAATAAAATGACGGAGGACCGTCCCCCCTCCCACACTCACACACACACACACACGCTCCAGGAGGAGGCGGATAGGGAGACCAGACCCCCGTGATTCATGACTGGGGTTTGCTTTTCCTTAATTTTGATTGCATTTTGATGCATTTTGGGGGCCAGTGGGGGGATGGGATGGAATGGGGAGAGCAATTTGCATGGCTCTGAGTCAGCAGCATCTGCTGCATGCTCTCGTGGCTCTCTTCTGATTGAAAGATCGATCGGTTAGACAAAAACCCCCCAAATGAATTTCTTCAAGTCTCTGTTTCGAGTCCCGGGCCGCAGCAGTCAGAGAGTCACAGCCGCATCATTGTCTTGCCAGTCTGCCCCACAAATGGAGGCACAGGGGCCTTGTCAAGATTCTCAAAATGCAAATGCTTGCAACCAAGTGACTTGGCTCGGGATGTAGCCTCGTTGTTGCCCCCGCACCGCAAACCCCAGACCCCAGACCCCTGTCCCCGTTGCTGTGTTTGCCTTTCTTTCATTGCACTCATTGGGTCGTCTGTCATTGGCTTTGATTAAATTGGCTCAAAAGTTAGTCTCTTGGCTGGTATGTCTGCGGTGCGAGGGCTGGAGCAGTGTCGTCTTCCACTGGGAATCCCCCTTTCATCGATATTCATGTTGCAGCCCAGCCCTGGCGGCTGCTGTTATCGTTTCGCTTTACCGTTTGGCCAAATCGAAATGCAAATTATGATGATCCCTCTGCTGCTGAATTGCTTGGAAATTGAGCTCCCAAGCTCGCGTGTTTTTCTGCCTGTGGAATAATTAGTGCGAATAAAAGATACAGACACAGAAACTGTTTCAAAACTATTTAGCCCGCCCGCAGATGTCCCAACAAAGTTGCCAATTCGGCAAGTAGCAGTCGTTTGGGCCAAGGGCCAACAGGGACACCCGCATGGCCAAAAAATTAAATCTAATTAGTAAACTATTTGAAGCGTGAAATTGCAAAAATGTTATTGTTGTCCCGGGTTCCAGGTTCCATGTTCGACTTTTATGCAGATTTTCCCCCAAATGCGCGCTCAGCTGTAAGTCGCACAGATACTCCTCGTACACCCCAAAACCGGATGGGCCGATGGGCAGATACTGCCGCTGGCCATTGGCCATGGAACCAGCAACAGTATCTGTTAATTTAAGCACAAACTAAAGCATTCAATTTAAATAAAGCATAAAAAAACAGTGGTTTTTACGCTCCAATTGCTTTTGTTTTTTTCCATTCACTATTCATTGAAAAAGTCCTGCAATTGTGTGATTCATTTTGTTATTGGCTTTAAAGGGGTAAGTTCTTAGCAAATCTACAATCGGTGATAACTATCGGATCATTATTATAGCCTGAACCAATGAAATCGCACCTTTCGTTTGGCTCTTTGGACACGTGCCTCTCGATAGGATAGCCAGGCAAATCCAGAATCGCATTACAGTGTATCATGGTGTCCCGACACGCGTGCCGCTAAAATCCAAAAAATTAGAACTGACTTTAGTAAGATTTTCCTTCCGGCCTTTTGCTGGCCATTTTCATGGAAAATGAAAAGTTCAACAGGGAAAAAGGGGAAACGGGGACATGGAGAAATACCGAATGATACTTTTTCACAAGGTGACGACAGACTAGTAAAATTAAAGCAATTTTCAAATTGAATTCGCATTTATGAATAGCAATTGCCAGCCACTGGAACTGCAACTGCGACTGCAACAAGAAGAGACAGTACAAAAGTGCCACTGCCACTGCCACTGCCACTGTTTGCAACTTGCATCTTGCGCCCACGTGTGGCTGTGCCTGTGGCTGGAGGAGCAGTAGCGTTGCACAGTAGGCAGCAAATTGGTCTATTTTCCAAATGTATTCGCATTCGCATTCGCTTCCTTGTACGAGTATACTCATATCACGTGGGCTGAACGAGTACCCAGCCGAAAGGGGGGCAGCAGCGGCTTCCTAAATGGCGTTGTTGTACGCGCACTTTATGTCGCCAAGGCAACCTCATCATTACCATCATCCCATCCCCATTCCACCATCATTATCAACTGGAGCTCCATCTGTATCCCATTTCAACATCACCCTCCTCGGCGTCGTCATCGTCATCGTGGCTGTTGTCGCCATCGTAGATCATGCACAATTGCTGGTCGCATGTTCCGGCGGGGCCCATGCAACAATTGCGGAGGAGATGACAGCATAAACAATCCCAAATGTAATCCAACAGTATCATCAAGTCGAGCGCAGCGCGTCGGCTAGACCCACGGTCTGCACTCCGTACACTCTCCGGCAGCCCCAAAAATATGATTGCATACAAATCGGGAACACACTGTGTCCCGAAAGCTGTAGAGTATTCAAGAATCTACTTATTGCAATGCATTAGCCACTTGTGACCCACTGTGCAATGGCCACTTGGCAGGGCAGAGGCATGCATTATGCGATATTCAAATGCCTGACGGCATATTTCACAGCTGTCGCCTGGCAAGCGAAACTTTTCACTGCCGCCACCGAAGTGCAAATCCAAATACCCATTCCCATCCCCATCATCATCATCGTCTTTGTCGTCGTCCAGCGTTCTGGATGCCTCGTTTTCCATTCTCCATTCTCCATGGTGGCTGCTGTCGTTGCATTGACACTCCCTTTTGGCACTCCACGCAGGCCATGAGGCATATGCAACGTGCAACGTGCTGCATTAGCTGCAGCGGAATTGTCGCTTAAAAATGCGTACGAATTGCTGGTTTAGGAAAGGGATTGCAATGCTGTTGCTCGGATTGGATGGAATGGGATTGGATGGGACACATGCAGATACACTGGTGCGCCCATAGGGTTGTTCACTGTCCCCCATCTCGCCACTGCACTTGAGAATATTGCTGCCTAAGTGAGTGCCCCTAATGATGCAGCACATACCACACGCAGACACCGTTTTCTACGGCAATTTGATGATGCATTTGCTTCTTCTCGCGGCGTACTGCGGTTCCTCCTCTTTAGTTGCGATTCTACTTGTTGTTGAATTTTGATTTAGTTACGCGGCCCAAAGCGTGAATTTGGGAGTCGCTAATGCAGAATGCAGAATGCGATCCAGAAGAGCAGCTGCAGTCGAGCAGCAGAAGGGGAGCTCCTTGTGGATGCATTAATTGAAAATTGCGTATGTCGGTAGTCAAGCGTTTATGCTGCGATGCGATGCGATGCGGCTGGTCCGCCCCCTGACATGATATGCATATGATATTTGTCGCCTGACTGCACTCCGCTCCGCTCTGCAGAGAGAGCGAGCGCCCGAGAGCCCGAGCGCCCGAGAGTGAGCGTCAACACTTCATTCCAATTGTCAGGCAACCCACACACTGCCGGATATACGCTTGCCAATGTCACATTTAATTATACTAACTCAATTTGCTGTAACCGTGCTGCCGCGCAGAGTTTAAGTGCAAGTGCCATCCCATGGAGGGGGAGTGGGGGGACTGGAGCTGCCTCTGGGTGGGCCATAGAGCCATTTCAAAAGCCAAACGGCGTATTGCCGACACAGCATTGCTTAAAAATAAGCACACGACCAGTACTACGGGTCTGCGAAAGTCGTACCCTGGGTACTCTTTCCTGTCTGGAATGTTTAAGCCAAGCCAAGACAAACCATTCTTTTGGCTGTTTCGAACTGTGGCCAACTGAATGGAAAAGTTCAGCCTCCCGCCTGCTGTTGCGGCTGTGTAAAATGTGTCCGTGTGTAAAATAAATGAGGAAAAGACATTAAAGAAAGTCATTAATATGCAACAGCAGACTGTCAGGCGGGAACGGACAGGCGTACAAGCGGCCGGACGGTGGGACAGCTGCACGGACAGCTAGAGCATGGCAGAAGATGCCCACGAGATCCGTTCCGAGGCGACGCAGCAGAGTATCAATTACTTCAGAAAAATTACTTGTCCATCTTCCCAACAAAACTGAAAACCATTCCAAACAGAACAGAACGTGTGTGTGGCGTCGGCGCTGATCAAACGCTTTTCTGATGATATTTGAAAATGGGATATGGGTGGTGTATGGCAAAGGGGGCTGGGGGCCCCCAAGAAAGTCTTAATTTCCTTTAGGTAAACGTTGGCCATTTGTCGTCGTCTTCGTCGTTCCGGATAAATGCTACATTCAGTACTTGGCCCTCTCTCACCCTCTAGTAAGAGGGGGGCGCAGTTTTTTAAAGGCTCGTGTTTTGTGTTATATATTTTGCACTTCTAAGACATAAATTTTATGGCGACTGCCGCCCATAAATATGCACTGAGTACGAGAGAGAGAGAGAGCAGGCCACTTCTGGGAGTTCCGGGTTTTCCCCCCACAGATGGCAGAGGATTAGTAAGGAATGGGGGGTCCCGTAAAAGCCAGAAGAACGAGCAAAGGTGTGGTCAAAACCAAATCCAAATCACTTTTTAATATTTCAACATTTGAGCAATGCAACTTTTGCTTAGATTTTATTCTTGCTATAAGTATTGTATGGGGAATGCCAGGGTATTTTGCCATTTGAGCCATATCTGCGGCCTCTTACCAACTCGTTTTATCCGCTGACGGTTGCCTCAATGTCGAAGACAACGATGCTCTGTCTGTGACTGTGACTCTGACTCTGACTTTGACTCTGACTTTGTCCCTCTTATCCATTGGGCTGGGCAGCAGGCTGGGTCTGGGACTCAGACTGGAGCTGGGACTCAAACTGGTCTGTACTGGAGCTGGAGCTCAATGAAAATGTCATCCTGCTGTGTTCCAGTTACTGGTGCCCCATGCATTCCCATTCCCATTCGCATTCGGATTCGCACTGTGCCCCGCGATTGCCTGCGATTGTGAGGCTCCAGCGATGTGTCTTTTGGCTGCCCCGCTGCTCTCTCTCTCGGTGGTTCGTTCGATATGAAAACGGTTCGGTTTATGGGCTTTAGTAACGCATAGAGAGGGGGGTAGGGGGATGACGAATATACTGCGGTGGGACGACTGCCTAGACTGTGAGACAGTGGGGCTAAACTTGATTTGATTTTTCTTATCGTTTTTCGTTTTTTTTCGATTGAGTTTTTGCATTTTTGGGCAACGCTTCGAGCCAAAGGCTTGTGTGGTGTGGCTCCCTTGTGGTGTGGTGCACTTGTGGCAGTGCGTGGCATTGGTGCGCCTCGTATCTATAACTGAAAATCTTTGAACGTGCCTCAGTACACAGACGCACAGAGAGAGAGAGAGAGGAGGGGCAGGGCAACGCACATGGTCCACAAAGATTAAGCCAAAATCGTATATCAGGCGGCGGTCTTATTGCGCATATGGCCATGTTGTGATTTGTATGGCCAAAGCGTGTGGCAGCAAACCGGCTCCAGTCTCTATGCCCCAATCCACTCTGCTCCGCTTCCATCCAACATCCACTCTGCTGCAACATATTGGGTGGCATGGCAAACATTAATAATGTCAAAATTGAGACACTCGAAATGGATCCTATGTCGTTTGTAATTAAAGAGCAACGCTTGCGGTTATAAATTTCTAACATGCTCTCTTTGTCCGCCCTGGCTGCCACGCCACCACACCACCACACCCCATCACCGAATGGGGCTATCCAAAGTATGGCCCAAAGCCTTTTGGCTCTTGCCTCTTGCTGGTCAAGAAAGTCAAGACATGAAATTTCTGGTATTTCTTTGATTGAATTGTCCATTGAGCAAACAGAAGACTTACAAATGCCTGTTTGTGCATGTTTATTTTCTCCATTTTTACGGTTTTCTCTTTCTTTTCGAGAGCACATTTGTCAAAACGCCAATTTTCTCCACTTGACGGCACACGTTCGTGGCGGTGGTTGCGGTGGTGGCAGTGTGTGGGTCACACGTGTCAAAGGTGGGCCTGGGGCCCTGCTGCAATCGGCCCTGACTAATCGAGTGCTCAGTTTTTTAATGAGCGCGTATTAATATGACGTTAAGTAAACCCCTCCGCAAGAGTCTGGACATTTATTATGTTTCTATTTTGTTGCGGCATGTGGCATGAAATTTGGTGGCTGGAATTGATGAAACTATGGAATACAACTGGAGACAACAGATGTGTGTATGGCCTTTGCTTACGTTCTTTTGTTGCCCAAAAGCAGCTAGAAAGTTTTCCTATCTCTGCCCCATTGAAGCGGAGCCCCCCTCCCCAGCAAAAGCAAACAGAAACCAATGCAAACATGCAAGTAAATATCACAGAATTTCCAGAACAGCAGCAGCAATAAGGGATCTCGAATCGGAATCTCTCGGGGCATAACTTTGGGGCCCGTACCCCTGTACCCTCGACCAGGCCTAATGCCAACGATTTGCGGTCCGATTAGACCAAAATGATGCATCACATCCAGCTGGGAGGAGGCACACGCAGTGCAGCGCACACCTTGGGCACACACAGCAAGGATTCAAGCAGGAGATTCCCGCGATAAGAAGACGAGAGACCATTTCAGAGTTAGCTTTGCCCATTTTCAAGGAAACTCACTCCGCACTCACATAAGGGCCTTGCGTAAGAAAGGAAACTATGGCAGCAGCCGTAGCACCAGGCACACACTCTACTTGCGATGAGCAAATACTCGCAATGGTCGTCGCAGAGGCAAGCGGTGTAGCATATGAATAATCCAAAATTTGCAAATAGAACGCTGGCGATTGCGGGAATTTCGCAGCAGCAGCAGCCACAGCAGCAACCGAGAGGCAGCATCAGCATCTCAGCCTTTGAATGCCTGCAAATCTCAGTCGTTTTATCTGAGTTGGTTTCTCATTTTTGCCTTCCATCCATCCGGGCGCACACCAGGCTAGGCCCGCTCTTCCTCCGCTGCAGAGCATATTTTCTCCATTGCTCAGCGGTTGAGTGAGTAGTTTTCGGTCTTGGCCGTCTCGAGTGGTGGTACCAGAAGCAACAGCAACAGCAACAGCAACAGCAGCAGCCGCTTTTGTTCATCCAGATTCCTCTGATAAGCATTTAAATGAGGCTCTGGCTGTTTCTGGCTGGGTACATGTATCTATGCATCTGTGTATCTGTATGTGCGTATTATACAAATATTGCACTAGTTTAGTTATGGATTTGTGTAACTAGGATGTAACCTTGGCAACACACACACAGGGAAACGGCCACAGTGGGCTTATAGTCTAAGAATTTCGTATATATAGGAGAAGAAAATACGATCAGCACCTCCGTAATTCCAACAATTTAATCGAATGGATTATTATATGAGTCTTTAAATTGACAATTCAAAATTCAAAACTCAAAATTCAAATGAAAATTAAATTTTCGCTTGCATAAATTTGGCAACGCCTCGTTTTGGAAATTGAACTTAAAGTTCGAATGAAATGTGATATTAATATACTGGAAAATGCCTTCCATTGAAACAGTATGTGGTTCATTCTTTGGCGGCCCACTGTATTGTCGGCGTTCCATGGAAAATCAGCAGCCAGCAGGAGCCAAGTCCCAGGCACGGCCACAGCCGCAGCCGCACCAGAAACAGACAGTCGTTGGCCATTTCTAAGTAAAGAAATCGAAACCGGCCAACAATAAAACTCAAAGCGAGTGAAGGGAGGGGGAAAATCAGTGCGCCTCCAAGGCTCCAGGCGGTCGAGTGGAGTCCACTGCTGGACTGGACTGGACTGCTGGAACCTGAAATAGAGCAACAAATAGGAAATTCCTTGGTATTTAGTACAGAGGCAGCAACAAATGCACTTACGACTGATATTATGATTATTATTATGGCAAAGAGGAGCGCGAGCGTAGGGCCTAAACCAAAAACAAAGACAATAAATCTGCAGCAGCTTCTTTTCAGCAACAAATGAAAATGTTTTGAAAGCGAATGCTGCAGCAGCACCAGCAGCAACAGGGATTGAGCCGGGCAGGGTGGAAGGTGATGGAAGGAGAAACGCTCGAGGTGCACAGATGCATACCAGCTGATAAGAAATATCTCATATTTTCTGCTACACTCTTGCCTCCTGGTTGCTGCCTCCTGCCCGCTGCCCGCTGCCTGCTGCCTGCTGACTCCTCTTAAGTGCAGTAAGTAAGCCCTTAAAAGTAGTGCAGCCTGCTGCTGATGCTGATGCTGCTCCTGCTGTGGCAGGTTGCTGTTGCTCTGGACCGACTCCAAGTGCAAGTCCAGCGCTGGATCTCCAGTTAAAGTCGTGGCGTTTTTGCAAGCGCGTTATCGCTGAACAGCCGCATAAATAATGCGGCTTAAAGAGCAGGTTGACGCCTCCAAAAACAAGGCCTGGCATGGACTGGCCTGGCCCGGCCTGGCCAAGAAGGGACCCGCGAGATCCCATCCCAGCCCGTTTTGGTTACCTCGGGTAACCCTAAGTAGTTGTTACTTTTTGGCATTTGCTGAAGTTCTTCCGAGCAGTGATTAAGTTGGCCAACGTATGGACCGAGGACCCCGGTCAATAACGTTTTTCTGGCTGGCCAAAAATAATTGCACTTCAGAATCTCGTCCTCTCTTTTTCTATGGCACTGGCACTGGCTGTGGCTCTGACTGTGATTTCAATTAAAATGGACAGCAAATGCGCAAACAAAAAGAAGAGGAACAGCGAAGCACCTTTTGCAATTTTAACTGTACAAAATTAGGTACATAAAAACCGCCCAAACACACAAACAATAGTGTAGTAGACTTGTTTTCTATGTGAGCAGCGTTGGATTCTTATGACAATTTCTTGCAGCACCACTGGCAGAAAGCATTGATGGTGGGCCCTGGTCCAGAGTCCCCAAAAACCCGTGGCCGGAGTTGGCGCTTCCGTTGCCAGCAGCAGCAGGGTTAAGAGCAGCACTCTCGGCCAGCTTGAGAGCAATTATACCCGATGGCCGGACGGCAGGCCGGACGGCTGGCTGGACAGCAGAAGGAACAACAAATATTTTACGACCCAGCATTTCGAACTCCATTAGCTGTAGAGTTATGAAAGTTTTATTGCCAGTCAACGTGCTCTTGCCTTCTCCTCCTCCTCCTCCTCCTACTCCAACTACAACTCCTACTCGTAGTCCATTCTGTAAAAGAAGTCATTGGCATTGGCGTTGGCATTGGGGATGGCTAAAAGATGGGCCATGCATCTATGTGGTTCTCCATACAAACAGGTGTCTGTCTGTGTGTATCTGTGTGTGTTCCGTGTGCACTCCGAGTCAATGACTTGGGCCTGGATATGCAATAATTACTATTTGATATATTTTTATGTTATTTTCAAAGGCCCTTCTGGAAATTGTTTTCCCGTGTTTTGTGCTCATTTGTCTAGTGGTTACAGGGAATCAGCAAACGATTGAAATACTATACAGATAGATGCACTAACGAGATGGTTCAAATAGGGAAATGCGATCGTGTTGGATCCAGTAAAATAGCCCTTCTGGTGGTTCTTTGCATAGAAGAATTGTTTTTCCAGACGAATAATATTTCAAAGCGAATGTTCAAAGGAAATAAAGAGTTCCTCATTCGAATAGTTTGAGTGTGTCGTTGGCTAAAATTAATCATTTTACTGGTTGTTTTAGTTGCTTCAGTTGTTGTCTTAGCTGTTTTATTTGCTCTGGCTGTTTTTGGTTGTTAATGTCGTTGTTGCTGCTGCTGTTTCTGCTGGTGGGGGTTTTTATGGCCAACTGCTAAGTTTGCTTAAACGTGTGGCTACGTGCAGCAATTAAAAGTCACAAAGCAGACATCAACATTCCAGCACCGACTCCTTGCAACACCCCCACAACCTGAAAGAGCAACAAATGTATCTTGTTACGAGCTGCTGATGATAAAGGACCAACTCCCGATGGGAGGTGGTACTGGCTGGCAGCCTGCTGGGGTCGTCAAAGTTATTTGTTTGGCTTTTGCGGCGGCGTTTGTTTTATGACTTAATTAGAAACTGCACTTCTCCCCAGTCCCGAGACGTCAAGAATTTGTTCAACCAAATCAGCGTGAACCATAACGGGTAGTGGGGGCAGAAGTGGCAGAGAGGTAAAAGGTCTAGGCAGCAGAGTTGGGTTCCGATAAACCTTCTCCATCGCCAGCTTCGTCTTGGTAATTATGCACGCGACACATGTTCCAGCACCAGAACTGGCAAAAATGCCACTCCAGACGGTCCTCCGCAGTCCGCGTCCTTCCCTCAATTCCCAGGGTCGGGTGGGGTGGTGTGGTGGTTGAGGTGAGGTGACCATGGGTTAGTCGTCTTGTCTCATTATCATTACAATAATCACTTGGCGGCGATGGTGCCTGGCGCTGGCACTGGCCATGGCACTGGCACTGGCGTCGACGAGGCTGCTGACGTTGATACCGATCTGCAAAAGCCCCAGCCGAAGCGGCATTATCGTCATCATCATCATCATCATCATTGTCGCTGGCAGAAATACCTATGTACATATGAGCCAGGCAGGGCCACGCCCTCTGACGCATAGGCGTCAGCCCCGGACCCGACCTGGCCAAGCCAAGCCTGATATTCTGTGTGGGGTTGTGCTGTTTTTTCTTTAAGGTATTGCAATTGATCGTGTAGACCAGATAAAACATACATATATCAAAATCTAGGGGGAGAGAAAGAACGTCTGATCCTAGCAAGAATGTAGCTTCTTACACCATTGTACTGCTCATATCGTATATTGCTAGGTTTTAGAGTAGGGAATATGTTTGTCGATGGGATCATCATTAATTCCAGAAGTCTTCCGCTTCTCCCTAAATATCTCTTTCCCAGTGTAGCTAAGCAGTTAGGGCGAGTTTTCATCCCTTTCCACTTGTTATTCTCTCCAATAACAGTATGAGATTCATACTCGACAAATACGTATATCCAAGCACTAAGTTTTCAAAAGCTGAAGCCTGATTTTGAAGTTTATTTATGAAATTTATGAAATTTATTCAAAGGAAAAGCAATTTCCTTTTTCTCATGCATCGAGAAGCATGCCCCAGGACTGGAACCAAAACACCTCAATGCACGTATAGTTTTATTATTTAATTCCAAACAAATTCCATAAAATATTAGCCCTAAGCCTTGACTATTGCCAGCTGCAGTGTGTGACTTTCTAATGACAGTCGTCTCTCCTCTCCCCTCTCTCTAGCTCTCTGCCGGCAATGAAAGGTTAACAGATTTAAGGGTTTTTCCTTGCCTTGTTTGCCACAAAAACTAAAACTAAACACTTGTCGTCATCTTGCAGTCGTCGTCGTCGTCGTCGTCTTTGAAATCACAAAAGTTTAACAAGTTTCTCGTTTTTCATGTCTCTTGAAAAGTTGCTATTCACAATTTTCTTTCTTGTTGCTTCCGCTGGGGGAACAGAGGAAGGCAAAGGCCTGATGGCTCGAAGGCGCAGAGGCTTGAAGGGAAATTTTAATTAAACTATTCATGGAAGAAGAGAAGAATTCAGAAGAGAAGGACGACTGGGGGCAGCAGCAGCAGCCCGGAGCAAAGTTTTGTGTGTGCAACAGCTGCCAGACATAAACACAGACGCTTTTCAAGTGCGTACTTTCTAATTTTCACTTGCAACACGCAGAAAACAATACGAAACGGGGGCAGGCCTTTTTGTTGCACCAGGAGGAAAGCAGGAAAGCTGATTTTTGGCCGTGACTGTGACGGAGGGACCTGTGGGTGGCTGTCTGGGCCACGACAGCATTGGCGGCTATTGTGTCTCGGTGTGTGTTGTGTCTGAGCCGCTTAACTTGGCTCCTTCACCGCTTCCTCTGCCTCCCTTTGCCCGCCCGCCGCAGCATCGTTGCCCGTGCCTTGAGCACCATATTTCGATGTCGGAACGAACGTGGTTGCGTTTGCGTATGCGGTTGTCAGGGGCAACAAGTGCCTTGGAGCCTTTGCAGATATGGGCTTTTCCTCGAATTACATGTGTATGTGGGAAAATGGGCCTTTCATGGCCTCCACTTGGCCTCTTCCGTTTTATATTAATTAGTTGAAGTAGAGCTTAAGAATATACAGGAGGTATGGCTTGCCAATAGAACGGAGTCTGTCTTTGTAATAAGATCAATTTATGCGGAATAAAATCTGAGCAGTAATCAATCAGTACGCCCTAAGCCTCTTTGGGGAGAAGAATGCTCCACTTTGCAACAGAAATTAACTGAAACCCAGTTTAAACATAAATTATAAAAAAGGCATGGAAAAACAATTGAAAAAACTCAACAATCATTGTGCGAGGTGTGAAAAACACTCAGCATTGCAGATGGCCAATGGCCATGTAGTTATATGAACAAATGCAAACGTGTTTATTCATAGTCAGAGGCGACAGATGGAGCAACTGGTGATGGCATTAAAAAATTTAAATTTGGAAATTTTTACAACAAGTCCCAGAAGAGTTATCCGATGGGAGTGAGATTCTGTAGCAATATGTGCCACAAAATTATGTTTTTCGTTTTTACGAGAGATAACAAATTTTTTATATTAATGTGCGGGAATGAGTTCAAAATGTCAAGCCTTCCGCCATGTGGAAAGTGTTGCAACAATAAAAAAATCTATATATATGTTTTGTTCAATATTTCAATATGCCGAAATCGAGGCAAAGTGCTGATAACGATTTCCGTTTTGTTCGCTGTTCGTTTTTGGGTCTCCCTCCCTCCTTTTTCGCTGGGGCCTTAATGACTTCATCTTGAAAACGTTTTGTTCGGCCCTTAACTGCATTTGCATTGCCTTTCTGTGGCCGATAAGCGTTGACACCATTACAAAAATAAAAAAAAGAACCGAATATTTCTTTATACAATACTGCTCTCCGGCTGTGGGGCTTCTCCTGCTCCAATTATAATTTTCAACGGGATTGGAGGGCATCATTCATTTGCATTTTGGCTGGCTCGTCCGGGGATCGCTGCTCGTATCAGCGGACAAGTGACAAACTGGAAATTTATGATTTGAAAGTGTGTCGCTGTGGCCGCTCCACTCTCCCCGAGTGTCAATGCAATAAACACTTTGACTGGTTCCCCAAGGCACGTTGCATGTGTCATCCGCAGCAGCAGCAGCATCATCTTCGTAGTCGTGCCTGGGGCACTTACTTGTAGATAAGGGACTCTCTGTCTCTCTCTCTATAAATTGTCAACTCCATAAGCATTTCACAGGCCTATTTGTAAGCGCCTTATTCGCCTCTAGTCAAATAAATTTAGTTGTGTTTGTTAATGGGGCTCTGAGTACTCCCAGTACAAGGAGTTTAGGGCTGGCGAAACACCTGGCATTCGTCAATGCGAATCTGAGGTATTCTTTTTATAGAGCTCTGGAATTCATTGGGAATCGAATAACTATAGAATCCGTATGGGATAGGAAATAGTTTTGATTCATATATTGGTGCTTTCCTTGGCCCAGCACCAATTCATTCAGAGATCAAGGAACAGCAATGGATGTGCCCAGTAGTGATTCGATCCATCCCTAAGCCCCACATCCACATCCACTCCACTCCACTCCTGGCCTCACACAAAGTGCAGTTTAAGTAGCCGCCTCACAGCAGTTGACAACTGCAAAATGTTGATGATGACTTAATCTTGGCAGTCGGCAGGCACAGCAGCAGCAGCTCCAACTCCACTGCCCCAGCCACAGCCACAGCCACTGCCACGGCTACTGCCACGGCCAGTAGCATCTCCGAGCTGGCTGCAGTTGGCAAGTGGCATTCTTTGGAGCTACGAGGCAAGCGGCTATGGCTAAGGCCATTACCAGACGCCATTTGGCTGCCGCTGTTGCTCCTTCAGCCTGGCTTAACGAGTGCGCCGCTTGCCCTGCCCCCACCCCCTTGGAACGGCAACAGTCAACAGTTAATCTGCAATTTTATTATAATTTGATTTTTTAATGCTCAGCGAGCAATGCGCGCGCTTCTCGGCTCGTTATATCGCTGAGTCTGTGTCTGTGGCTGTGTCTGTGTCTGTGTACCGATGTCCGCTCCTATCTGAGAGCCTGAGAGTTATGCTTTCTCTTAGCCATGGCCAAGGCAGCGTTTTACGATTCCGCGTTTTACAATGTTGCCACTAAATAATGCACATTTTAATATTCGGCGGCGAGCGAGCAGCTAATTTTTTTGCAGTCTATTTTCATGCAGAGAGCCCCAGTCCCAGTCGCAGTCCCCGGCAAAGGAGGCCACAAATGGCATACGAAATGTTTCCGCCTCGACGACGACGCGTCGTTCGTTGTGTTTTTAATAAAAACATAAAGCCATGCCCCAGCAGCAGCCCCAGCTCCAGCCCCAGCTCCTGACCGTGGTCAACATTGGTTTTGTTCCTGTCCGGTCAGCTGCAACTGCTGGACCTACTCGTGCCCCGCGCCTATTCTGTCTGCCATGGGCACTCGGTGAATTTATGCAACAGCAAGAAGGAAAAATACAAATTTTTCAGCAATTTTTCCCACAACAATCAATCAAAAATCAAGTGACATTCTAAACTGCGGGCTGCCCAACAGTACGAAAAACACACACACACAGACAAAATATAAAAAAAGGAATTGTTTTTTAACCACAACAAACCCCCCATAGTTGGGGCTATGGGGGGCAGTTTGTCATTCGGTCATTCATGTGTAAGGTGAAGTGGGAGCTATGGGATGGGATGGAATACTGCCCAAAAGCAGGGATCCCAACAGATTGCCCATTAGCATATGCAGGGACACGGCCTGAGAGGGTAGTCCAGAAAGTTTCAGGCACAGGTGGAAAAGTTTAACAAAATAGGACATACTGGTGGGTTTTATATTAGAACTCTGTTCGAAAAGTATAGGTTTAATTTTTTTATAATTTATCCTGATCCTTCTTTGTGTTAGTTGGAGAATAGTGTTCATTTTACTCTCTGTGTCTCTTGCCAATCAACTCCTTCATTCCTCTCTCAGATATTTCCTCCTTTTTCATCTCCTTCCTATCGTTCCAAGAAAAATACCATCAATATAGAATTAGAGGAATTAATTGAGAGAGCCCCCTCTCTATAACTATTCGAAACCCTGTTTATTATTTATTTTGTGTACTCCGACATATAGAATATGTTTTTTTTTTTTGGTTTTTTATCTTCGAATTTAAAAGGCATATCTTTATTTTGCCATAACTAAAGATGTCCTAATAGGACATAGGAAATTGTAAATGTACAGATCCAGTATCTTTCTCCTTGCCAAATTCCAGGCCTCTTAAAGTTTCCACTCAACTCTCTTGATTCCCCCATCAATTTTTGCTACTTTTGCCAAGATGTTGAAGTGCAAAACCCCATCGACAACGCGACTTTGACTCGCAGGCAATCTTGAAGTCTCGTCAAAACGGCATTTCGACTTGGAATAATATACAAAGAGCGTATTTTCTCCGGCTCCGCTCAGGCAGGCTCTGAGTTGCCGAATTGGATTCTGAGCTCGGCCATAGGATGGAGTATGTGGCAGCCCTTTTGGCTGGTGCTGCCTCTGCTGCTGCTGCTGCTGCTGTTGTTGCAGCCTCTGTTGATGCCGCTGCCAACTTTTGTTGATGGCATAACGACGCCAGACGACGAAGACCGTCGCGGGTGTTGCTTCTGATGGGAAATGACTAGAGAAGGGGTTACGTTACGTTATGTTACTTGTACGGAAAAAATGAAAATTCTGAAATGCAATTTGTATCTTTGTTGGATATTTTTTTGCTGCTGTTGGCGTTGAGCTTTCGTTGATTTGTTTTTGTATTTTTTGGCTCCTGTTTCTTGATTTTATTTTCTTGCATTGCTGCTGCTGTTGCTTCTTTTGTTTTAACAAATTCAATTGTGTTATGCAACAGCTGCCGTTGCCGCTGCCGTTGGCCGCGTATCTAAAACTTAAATTTATACAAATCTGCCATACACGAGAGGCTGAGCTGAGCTTTGGATGTTGCCACAGCCGGCAGCATTTATTGTTGCCATCAATAAAGCCGTGTGAGTGCACACACACACAGAAACAGAGAGGAGGGCTGGCTTTTCGAACCGCTTTACATATGCAACATTTTAGGTTTTTCATATCAACGACCCCATATGCAGGAGGTGGGGAGGCTGGCAGCCAGTCAGTCACTCGGGGAAGGAGGCAGTCAGGCGGCGAGTGAAATTTACATGAAGTACATCATTGTTCAGGGTTGTCAAGCGCGCAAAATTTGTATGAATGAATGCAGCACAGGCAACGGCAAAAAAAACAAACGCAAAAAAATGGCATTAAAATGGATGGGAAAGCGGCAACGATGTATAAATACCCTTGAACCTTGGGGAAGAACTGTAGACTCCCTATAGAATTGTGATGAGCTATTGCTGAATTTCTGTAAAAAGGTGTATTGGAATGTTATCCAGTGATTGCTTTGATAAGAGCATAAGAAGAGTGATATTTTGTTAGTTAGAAGCGAAATTCTCTCCCCTCACCGCATTCAATAGTTTGAATACCCTCTCAAGAGCGAGTGTATTCATAAATCGTTACATTTGCTACCATTTGCCCAAACGTGGTGTGGCTGCTGCTGCGGCGACTGCGGCTATTGTTGCATGCCGAGAACGAAACGAGCATGCGAGTACACAACAAAAGAGTCCGGGATCGGGGCAGATTGGGTCTTGGATCTTACATACAGACAGACGTACATACATCTGTACTTAGGTATGGCCTGGACCGCCGCTGGAACAGTGAGAATCCAAGTCCAAGTCTGAGTCTGAGTCCGATTCGGAGGCACTCAGTCAGTTTCTCTGGCATTTGCATATGTTTCCTGTGACTTTTGACGATTATATGATTTTTCTGCTCTTTACACGTAGCTGGCTTCAGTTTTTATTTTGTTTTCGGCTGCCACTTGCGCAACGTGGTCGAGGCAAAAGGCAGAGGTACCTCCACCTTAGAGCTGCTGCTGCCACGGCAGCAGACGCGTTGCATAAAAATAAATCTCTGCACAGAATAGAAATAGTTCCGACGGGCCAAGGGGGTTGGCAGGGCAGGGACCGCTGGCCGACTCGACTGCGATATGGTGTCGCTTGCCTGGCCCTGGCTCTGGCTCTGGTTTTTGGGAAAGGAGTGCAAAGCCCTGGAGATTTACGTGCAATTCAACAGTTTTATGACTTTACCATCTTTATACTGCACTCGTATATATAATTCTGGCTATACTCTTGCCGTGAGAGCTTTAGACTTAGCCAGACGTTTGTGCACGCCATATAAGCCTGGCACGCTATTTGGTTAAGTATTTCATCAATGTCGGATTATTGTACACATATATAGTCGTATATAGCAATCGGCCTTCATAGCAATTTATAAACTAACACATTTTTTGTGGGTGCGACGTCTCTTGGAAGCTCAGAAATTGATCAAGAGGTTTTACGGCAGGTTTTTACAGAGTTCCATATCAAGGATTGACTAGCGCGGCATTATGTTGTTGTTGCACTTCGAGGGCTATGCACATCAAGCCCTAATACATCCTCTCTCAGACTTCCTGCAGTCTATAGAACTTGGAGATTGAAATTATACAAGGTTGCCCTCTGCTAACTCTCTTTCGGGTCTTATTTTACGCTCGGCACTACGGAGAGCGCTTTGACACCTTGTTTTATGAGCGAGAGAGAATAATGAAGATTATTGAGAAAAATAAGTTCCGTAGAGAGAGCAGGTTGCGGGAGCGGACCCCATTCGCCTTCTCACTTCTCACGCCTCTCACTCTCTTGGATCGAACGGGACACTTACTCTATTGCGCAGTTTCTCTATCTATTTTCATTTTCTTGATTAATAACCTCTTGGCCAACCAAGGGTATTTAACGCTTCGATTCAAAGAATTAACATTTTTTCCCGCTTTTAGTTCTGCATTTTAGTTGTTTTGTATTTCAGAGGTTTCTTTTTTGGTTTGACATTTTTGAAAATAATTACCTGCAAAAAGAAATATATTTAGCAATTTGTGGAGATTTTGTTTGAAGAAATTATGAACATCAATTTTACGTGTTTAAAATTTAAAATGAAAATTAATAAAGAAATTGATGGCTCTAATACTTAGTATGTAAAATATATGTATCATGCCTTCCATTGTTTTGTTTTAATTCGTACATAGTATTTTTTCCAATTGCAAAGAGCCTGAAAACCAGCCAACATATTCTTAGATTTCTCCGAGACAATGAAACTCATTCCACGCGAAGCATCTTTAGGTGGAACTTCCCCACTACCATATAGAGCTATGATGGTATAAGGGGAATGGACTTTTGAATGGTTTCCAGTACAATATAATACATGATTTTGAGGCCTGCGATCTGTGCGACTGTTTAAGGTAAAGTCGAGGTGACAACCAATTAAATACCAATATTTTTCAGGGCCCAAAGAGGCCATTAATATTTCTTAGCCGCACAGCTGATGCCTGGCGGAGAGCGGCACAAAAGCCGTTGAGCTGATGAGCGGCTGAATGGTGGGAGCAGCAGCAAGAGGGGGATGTGGAGAAGTAGCAAATGAAGCCATTTAGTTGCTTGTTCTCAAGCTGGTCAGCAATGGATCATGGGATCATCGGATTTTTTAGAGCATTGTTATGCAAATGCCATCGGCTGCTGTGTGCTTAGATGATATATGCCCGAAATCAGAAAATATACCCATAATAAGAGACACACTCGAACTTGAGTTTGAGTATGAGTTTGAGTCTTAATTATAAGCCATGAACCTCCAAAACCAGTTACAAAACGTTTTCGACCATCCCCGCATTTGCATAAGAATCGCCTGTCCCAACTACAATGTATTAACTTGTTTTATGTTTGCCATTATTGGCGATTTTACAGACATCTCTCGCCGCTACCGTGCACCCAGGTACAGGGACAGGGACAGGGACAGTGGTCTCCGAGTCAGTGCCACCAAGGTAATAATAGGAAACCCCTCCAGCAGCAGCAGCACCAACAGCAGCTGAGCTGTAACAGCAGCCACATATGCAGCAGGTCTAAGATCATTAACACGCAGATATGTATATGTATGTAGATAGTTGCCACGGGGAGTGGGTTTTGGTGGGGTGCTGGAGGAGCCAGTGAGGGGGTCCCATAAAACTATGTACACCCCGATTTTAGTGTGCCCGGAATGCTGGGCCGCTGTGCTAATGAATATTTATGGCATCTTAAACATAAATTATTTCGCATAATATCGGAAAATGCAAAAGCCAAGAGAAATTTATAGTTAATTTGATTGATTTTATGTGCAAGCCAGGTAGCAGCCCCCCGATCCTCCAGATCCCCCAAACCCCGCTCTCTGTTCAGAATACTGTTCTCAGCCCAGCCACAACACAATAGCCCAGACAATGAAGCATTCTCCTGAACAATTTGTAGCCAACACTTTGATTAATGGACCCTCTCGAGAGAGTGTCTCTCTCTTAGAAGTGTGACTTCTAACGCGCCCCCTCCAGCGCTAAAGATGCGCAATCATTAGGCAGCTGCGAACCGATCCCATCCGATCCGATGCGATCCTTTCAACATGACTTCGCAGGATCAAAAGAGGGCTCAAATGGAAAACGAAATGAACCAAGAGAACCGCTCCTAACGATGAAAAAACAAATTTGATATTGATTATGGTGCGGCATAAACAAAACGAAACACAATCAAAACGCCTCAAAGTCGAGGTCAATGGGGGAGAAAGATCATTACATTGATTGATGTTCAAGGATGTGTGAGATGTGTGTGGTGTGTGGGAACCCCCAGTGCTGGTCCATCTAGCGGCATGATTCTGTTCTTTTGAGAAAGTTCCTTTAAGAAAGAGTTACTGCTTGGCTTTTCGTGGGATCTGGCTACTAATTCCGGGCATCACTGATGAATGTGGGTCTTTCTATGGAGGCCTCCGATGGAAAATTAGAAAATTCGTAGAGCTCCTGCCCGCCGCTCTCCTCTCTTGTGACGGCTATGTAAATCAAAGCCTTTTGCATCGGCAGGCGCCCTGCAGGTTTCTAACTAATTAACACTTAATTTTACATCATCCATTTCGAGTGAGAGGCAGATTCGACAATGGAGGTAGGAGGTAGGATGCTCGAGGCTGGAGGCAATGGAAAAACGAGCAGCTGTCTGCTGGCTTTTCCGAGCTGCATTTAATGTTATAAATTTTGTGGCAATGTCTTCGGATTGTTTGCTGTTAATCGCATGTTTGTCGAGCGTGTAATGCGCCCATGCTGCGGCGGCAATTGCTTTTGGCCGTACAGCCTTCGAGTGTTGTATCTACGTACATACATATGCATAATGAAACAAGCGGCAAAATGTTTGGCTTAATGATTCACAAAATTGTCGTAAATTTACGGCCGACTAAACGACCGCCCTGGCACAACTCGTTTGGCGGTGGAGGGCGGGTACCCTCCGGCTCTAGCATTAATTATACAGCCTGGTTAATGCATTTGCCACATAAGCCCCCCACCCCTCATATTGAATCTTCATTGCAAATTGGATTTTCATCTGTTGGATTAGGCGTAGCACTCGATAATTTCCATGTTGTTTCTCTGAAAATGGGATGTTATTCTTTAAATAGTTGCGTAAATTCTATTGCCAATGACTTTAAAAGTCCTGGCAAACTGTTCGCCTTTTCTTTGGAGAAAACATAAATCCTAATACTACTCCAGGTATTTCTCTCAGTGTGGCGAGCAGAAGAGAGCAAAGGAATGGAATTACCTCACGCACAGAGGACGCCACATGGGCGGGTGCTAGGGGTGGAGAGTGGATGGCGCTCGGTCTGGCGCGGGAATAGTCGCCAATTAGCGTTCAACATTTGAAGACAATTCAAGCATGGCACGAGCAACGTTCCTTCGTCTGTGTACCGCTTAGGGGTGCAGCAAGAGGAAAATGAAATGAAAAAAAAGAGCAAGCAGGGCAGAGCAGAGCAAGCAGGGCCAAGCAGAGCAGACTAGAGAGGTGCGGCGGAGGAGGATGCCAGTGCCCGGGGGGTGGCTTCTGCTAGTCAGAGGCAGATCCACACCGACAGGAAAACCTAAAGCCCTGCAGTTCTTAATTATAATTATGGCAGCAAGATGCTGCACACACACACACACACACACAAACACCTTTTCTATCTTCTGAAATCTTTGACATTGTCGTGACATTGACGCAGAATGTCGGTTAATAAATTTCCTGGGCTGAAAGCATGTTGTCAGCGAAAATTGTGGCAAAGAGGAATCAGGGGAGCACTTGCAATTCGAAATCCTTTAAATCTTTCCTTCAACTATTCCTTGGAATATACGCATTAGTCAAAGATTTTTTTACAATACCCAAATTATATTTCAGTTCCAACTCCAGGCACAAATCATTTGGCAGTCTTAACCTGGGCTTTCTTTTGGACACTTCTTAATTAAAAATAGCTTTGACGTCACGCTTGGAATTGAAATAACAAAGGGAAGTAATAAAAACAGATATCCCCATATGCTGCAGAGCTCTGTGCGGCTTTTTTTGTGACTGCGCTGCACTTTTGATATATGGCCACACCTTTAATCACTCCGCCACCGCAAATGTCCGTCAGTCTCTGGCTTTGATCTGGCCGAAATGGAAACGAACTCGGCTCTGCGTTTCGCGTGTTTGTGCGGGGAGAGAGAGAGAAAGAGCGGAGCTTAAGCAGTTGATTTGTGCCAAGATATTCGACGAATTCGCGGCCCGAAATTATAATTTATTTAGAACAGCCGCCTCCGAAAGAGCTTCTGATTCTTCTGCTTTGCCTGGCCCCAAAAACGAATGAAACAAATTCATTCGAATTTCGGACTTAAGATCGTGAGTAAGTTGCTTTCGCATTCCTCTTTCAGGGTCCAGGCAATTAAAACAAATCGCGCCGGCCACTGTGGAACTAAATCATTGGGGCTGTGAGTGGCATTTGGGCGTTTGATGTGGGACTCTTCTCGGTTTGAAGCTCGCCAAAAAAAAAACACAGAAAAGTTAAAGCAACTCTGTTTCCTGAGCTGCTGAGCATGTCGAAGGGGATCAGCAGAACGAGAGATGCAGAGATGCATAGATGGGGGATTAAAAATAACAATTTCATAACAAGCTTACGTTTATGCTATTATCTGAGCCGGCAACAAATTAAATAATTCAAATCGATTACAGCTCAAAAAGTTGGCTTTTGTCTATTTAAATTGTGGCTCTTGAAAATTCCCTCGAGAGTCAATGATTGCATTGAAACTTAAGGCAAAAATTTATTGCATACTCCTTAATTATTTATAAAATAATAAAATCTTTCCTCAATCCTTCAAATTGACACTTTGACGGCGGCCACACAAGCCAAAATATCAGAAATATTGGCAGACAGAAGTTTTAAATACTCTTTTTTGAATGGAGTCCCCTTAATTTCTCTATATACTAGTTTAGTAGTACTTTTTCGCACGAAAACATGTAGCGAGAGATACTGCTCTAGACATACTTCGTTCCTGGATGAAACAAGAAAGCCCTGAATAAATAGCAATTATGATACTCCCTACAAAAGGGTATAAAAATGATGAACTTAATTTGACTGACACTTGAGCAAAATTTGTATGAAATGAGAAACGGCCACAAAAGTCTCCAGCACTAGTACTAGCACATGACAGCGCTTGATGAAGTGCACTCAAAGCTATGCCAAAATGATTCGCAGTCTTAACTTTTGGCCTGGCTTTATGCGATACGTACATACACATGGTAGGTACTATGTATCTTTGCGCATATCGTGACAATGGGCATATTTGCACAGCTGTGTTGCTGTTATTTCTGCAACAAAAGTCTTTGTTGATTTAAGGCCGCGTCCTGTGGTACGGCCAGGACCCAAACCGACCAAACCGAACCGAACCAGACCAAACCGAACGACATAAACGCTGCACAAGCTCACCTTCTCAAAAAGAAAGGTTTTTACAATGCATAAAATATATAATTTGCAAAATTAATTAATTTTTACAACACATTAATTTCACCCCAGCACACACAGATACGCATACACACACAGTGCCACACACACTATGGCACACACGCAACGGCATTCAGTCAGCCATGCCACATGCACCGTTGCCCCAGTGGCCAACGCCAGCCGACTCTACCATATCCCAGATTCCCTCCTGGCCACCGACCAGAGCTGTGGTCCGTCTGGCCATTGAGGCAAAAGTAACTGCAAAAGCGCTTCCAGCGCTCATTATGCTGCGCCACTTGTATAATTTTTATTTAATTTATTTAAAGGTAGCGCTACAGCAGAGCTGCGGCAGACAATATGACCGCAAAATGCCCAGGACGCTCAGACCTGTAGACCAGGGCTGCACAAGAGTCGCCAAAAATATCAATTAATTCCATTTCAATCTTTAAAATCTTCAGAACTCGATTTTATGTATACATATAGTAAAGAGGGTTACAGTCAGTATTCAGAGCTTATAATTTATGCAACATATTTTATATGTCGTTTGCTATCGCTGTTTAACTTTTTTGCCAGACCAAAAATTTATAAAAATCACTCGAACCGTTTGGCAAATTTGTATATATATTTTATCCGTTTCCATATTTCTTTACATTTTTAATTTACATCTGTCTCTTTTTTTATATTTTCACACAAACATCAGCCGCTTAATGGTGCTCCTTCCGCCAGAAGGCGCACACTGCACGATGAATAGCGTGTGTGAAAGGGAGGGAATGAGTAAGCTCGTGGAAGGCGTTGCGTAGCCACTAAAGATTCGTTTCTTCCTTCTGGCTATAATATTGATCCGATCTGATCCAGACTCGGCAATCTGCTAGCTATGGTCATTCTCTACGGTTCAGTGTTTTTGGTCCTCGCGAATCTTCAAAGTTGTGGACCAATAATGTACATATATACCTTATGGGGTCGGAAACGATCCCTTCTGTGTGTTACACACATCCACAGGCGCAAGAAATATTCTTCGATTAGCGGGTATACAAATTTAATAAATTTCAATAAGTTATATTTTTATTTTTAACTTAGTAACTTTTACTAAGAGTTACAAGTCTCTTGGAGTAATATTTTTCGTCGTAAGTTACGTCTTGCACTTTTCATAGTTTCTATTATTATTATTATTAGTGGGGTTCATAATGGTTCATAAAAACCCGATTTCACATATGTATGTAATCTATTTTATTCCAATTACTATTGAACAATTATTAATGTATTTACTATATGTAAGTGTGTTGTATTCATCATCAGTCTTGAATACCAGGCAGCTACTAAATGCAGTGTAGTGTTTAATGTTAAGTAAATATTGATATTCAGATATCATAGAAGAGTATTAGAGAGTATTATTACTTTAAACTGTAAAGTAAGTATATATATTTTTTTAAATTCGAATAAGAAGAAATACAGCCAAGTCGTTGTAAATCCCTGGGTAATCCATCCAATAATTTCTGCATTTCTCATTTAGAGAATATATTCTTCATATATGGTATGTATGTATATATTTTAATCGTATGAAGATTTTTTATGTGTTTGCCATATCAGTGAGCTACATCAGTCAGCCCTGGGGAATGGCAGAACCCGGGACCGTCCTTTCTTTGTGTGTGTGAGAGGTGTGTGCAACACCCAAGTTCATGTAGCACTTAGCTGTATGTAGATTTTTGTAGAGGAAGCATAACTTTTTGAGGGCTTCGATCATTTGGGCCAGGCCCAGTCTTTCGGCCCCTGCCATCTGGTCGTGTAGAAAATGATGTCTTTTGACACGCAGGTCTCCATTCGCCCCGCCACGGGGCACTACGAATTGAGAACTATAGCCAGGGGGTAAAGTCGGGCAGTCAGGCAGTCGGAGGCGCACTTTATAGAGTTGCATACGGAGCGGACATTCGGGTACTGTATAGAGCTGTTGTGCGAAATTAAAATGTGCTACATTCGCATGTTTAATTAATGAATTGTTTGACAATGATAGGTCTGGGTCTGGGGATCGGGTTAGGGATCGGCACTGGTGACTAGGGACGGGATGGGATGGGACGGGATCTGGGTACCTTCTGGGCCTTTGCGGTCGTGTACAGCGCTTTGATGGAATGCCTGCACAAAATGCCAGAGCAGGCACGCACATGACTATAAGTGTAATGGGTCTCTTGCATTATTGAAATCGACACAATTTTACTTTTAAGCAGCAACGGGGCAACATGTGCATCATCTCCCCGATCCACACCCAGCGCCAGTCCCCCTCCGACTCGTTGAGTGACGGAGCAGACGAGAGCAGAAGTCCAAGTCTCTGGCATTATGTTGCGTGTGTCCTGTCCTGTTCGGTTCTGTCCTGGTGTTGGTATTGGTGTCGGTAATGTGTGTTCGGTCCTCTAGCGGGGCCCGACAGAGGCAGAGGGAGAGGCAGAGACAGACCCGCCATCAAGTTCAAAGTCGAAATGCTTGTAATATGCAAAAATGTTTTAATTAATCACTTTGATGCTCACCGGCAACTCCTCTCTGGTGCAGGCCCGGCGCAGTCTCGTGACATATTGGGGAAGATACAACATCAAGACGTTGCGGACGATGGAGCGAGGTGCCGGCGTCAGAGATTCCGTTTTTTGCCATACCTCGTACATACATACATATGTATGTATGTATATGTGCATATTATAAATGGCATCCACTGTTATTTATGTCTTAATAACATCCATTAATCGACCAAAAATGATCAAGGCGATACCTCTTTTTCGGTTCAATGCAATTTGTCAAATTTTTATGATTGGTCAGCAGAGAAAAGAACAGAAAAGAAGTTGGTGAAATTTCATTCATGTTTTAAAGGTTTTTGAGGTAGCAGATGTGCATTTCCATATTTTTCTTATACATTTCCATCACATTTGATTTTTTGGATTCTCCGTAATCGGTTGCATGCTAATTTCCATCATAATAAACGATATGGGAGACGTTGCTATTCCTTTTTTTCATCCGTTTTCGATTTTCCATTTCCCATAAAGTTTTGCATAAAGTCAGGATCCAATTTTAATTTTATTTAAATCTCGGTCCATAAAAAATGTATCTACACGACACACAGCCGCCAATATAATGCAGTCGCAGCTGCGGTCACAGTAGCTCAGATCTGGGTTAATGACAGCCTTAACGGCGGCGGCACAGGCGGAAAATGGAAAAATTCCAGTGAGAATAGTGAAAAAATCCCAAAGAGAAGTGTGGAAAGCGTGTGGGGCCAGCAGACCCCAACAGGTCTAATGTGGCACTGCTACCACAGGAAAAGTGGGAGTGTGAGGGCGGCAGGATTTGGCAGGATTTTGAGTCCATTGTTTTTTGAATGAATTAGCGGAGAGTCTCTCGAAAGAAAGTCAAAGAAAATTTGAATTGTTTTTAACAAAAGCAGGTGGGAAAGGCGATTGAATGGCCCTTGGAAAAGTACGATAATTCATTCGCCTCATGCAGGGTCAAAGGGAAAGTTTGAGTCCTGAAAGGGATGTCAATTCCTATAAAACTTATGCAAACTATAGAACGCCTTTGATAGATGTGTGAGGATGGTAAAATTTAAAGCAAAAACATCAACGATAATCTAGCATTTACCCGAAAAGAGAATCAATAATTTGGCTATCAAGGCCTTGAAAGGGTTTGCCTTTGGAAAAGGCAGTTCTACTGTGCAAGTGTGTCTACCTCTAAACAAAAATACCACAATACAAACCATAAAATTCCATAAAAATATGTTCTTCTCTTGAGATTTCTTAATTTTTTTTTTTGTTCAGCTCCTACCAAATGCCACACAAAGAGTGCCGATGCGAGTGGACAAAGGCCTGTGACTGGGATCGTAAAAAGTTTCAAAATGCCAATAAATGAAACAAGACAACAGCACAACAACAAAAAAGGCCAGACTCAGACACAGACACGAAGGAAAAACATAAATGGAGCGGCATATTTTGCTTTTATATACTCGTAGTAGAATCTTTTAGCCGCCATAAAGCGTCCAAATAAAAGCACTCAAAGTTTGTCAGCCACGAGAACGGGAACCACACAGAACACATATTAAACTCGAACTAAAATTGCGGCAGCACTAAGAGCTAGGGGAAGGTGGCTCTCACATTCAGATGGGAGAAATTTATGGGCCAAGTGATAATGCGAGGCGCCGCAAGGTGCATGCACGCACCTCAGCCTGGGACCCAGAGTCGGAGTCGAAGTCGGAGATGGAGACGGAGACAGAGCCCTCATATGCATTATAATGATAATGATTATAAGGTATTTCTGCTGGCTGCCAAACTTCCGATTTATCTCAATTGTTGGAAATTGAAACGCCAGCGCATTTAGCACCAATTTGGAACACGAAAACCTGAAAGACGATACCGATACCGAAACGGATAGCTTTTGAATTGGAATGTCTTCATTTCTGCCTTCAAATGACTTTAGCATACTATTTCTCTCAACCTTTCAGTCCCCGAGTCAGCTTTCAGCTTCATTATGATGATGATTATAATAATACTCTCGTTCTAAAGCTGTTAACTCTTTGAAACTGGAGCCCACAGGGAGGGAGGCGAAAAGTCTTTCCAATCGATGGGTAACCAGAGAAGGTGGGGAATCCCACTGTGACCTTTAGGTGCTTAGTAAATGTTAAGGCATGGAAAATACTTTCAATTTGATCATTTCATTTCCTCCACGATACATTTTGTAATACTAGACGTCTTTTGATTGGAAAAATATGAAGATTTACGAATACACGATTAAAGGTTTTTATCTCGTACTTGACTGAGTCCTGAGTCCGCCTCTTCCCTTCTTCCCCGCCTGTCGGGGCATGCCGCAGCTGTTGCCGCGGAAGTGGACGCCCAGCAATAAAAATTTGCTTTGCTTTCAAGGGAACATATCAAATTATTTGCAAAAAAGAAAAGAAAACAGAAAGAAATAAAAATCTGTCCAAACACTTCAAAATAATTTGACATCAAATCGCTTGATTCCCACAAAAATCTCGTCGAACCCAAAACAGATTTCACAGATATCCAAAAGATTGTCAAACTAATTTGGGGCAGGTAGCGGAGGGGTTGCCTCACTGCCTCACAGCCTGAATGCCTGCCTGCCTGCCTGGGGATCATTATGAAGATGTTGGAATAAAAGTATCACATGACAGAGTTCTAAAAAGGTTGACAAACGTCTAGAATTTCCAAAGGGAACCTTCTATAGAGTTTGGGTCTCCAGACCCTACCAGACCAGACCAGAGCCCAGAGTCTGGGGCTAAGTTTCAATCTGTGGCCGACCAGAGTTTATGAAGCGTATAATTTTCATATTCAACACCTGCTGCTGCTGCTGCTGTCTCGTCTGAGAAGAGATGCCCCACCCTAAGAGTCTCTGTTGTTCTCTGGCATAAATAAAAAACTTTATAATTGCCGACGGACTGTATGATACTTTGCATTACGAGAGTATTATCCCCGGACTCCAGTTGGTGTGGGTGTGGGTGTGGGGGGTAGCTGCTTATAAATTAAGTGGAGCTCCCACGGCTCTACTGCTCCACTGCTCCTCCAGTGCTTGCACTGTACATTAAGGACACTTGATAGCTTAATTTATTGCAAGGCAAAAGATGCAAAAGGACGGACGAAGGGCTGCAGAAAAAGGGCAATGCAAAGATAATTGCATGCAGAAGCAACCAGAAACCCAGACCAGCACCCAGCACCCAGCGCCCAGAACCAAGACCATTACCAGAACCGAGAACCCAGAACCCCTGCCCAGACCAGACCACACCAAGACCATGACCAGTAGCGGGCCCTGCCAGGATACCCAGCACGGACAGGGACACGGACACATACTCGGCGCCCTGGCATGTCCTTGTTGTATTCCAGCCGCCACATGTGTGTGTGTGTGTGAGTGTGTGTGGCTGCCGCCTGCGCGCTGCTGCTGCATAAAACATTTTAAATTGAGCGTTAAAATTAAACGATGCATCGCAAAACTAACAAACGTGTCCGGGCAAAAGGGCACCGTAGTACCCTTTGAACGCGCACTGCACTGCACGGCAGAAGGAGAGATAGAGATGGAGAAAGAAAGATACTTATGGGGGGGCGGTGGGAGGTCCAACTGGCTCTTGTTTATAAGGACGTTAATCGTATGTGCCCCCATAAGCAGCAGATGAAAATGCACATACCATTGTTGATAAATTCAAAAGTCAAGTGCTGTTTGTTCTACACTCTGTGGCATTCAGGATATTAAAATGCACAGATTTGTTTAGCGTGAAAAATGGCAGTCATTACGGGTTAATATGCTAGGGGATTTGCTGGCAGATATCTTGGCTGCAGGCAAGACTTCACAATATTTATAGGAAGAGTCTCTTTGGACGTTGCTAAAGCTCAGTATTTCTCTTAAATAATTCATTTGTGACCATTTCGGCAGACCAAATCCCCATCAATTCTGTTCCAGTTCTGGGCGAAACACTTCCAGTCCGAAGCCTAATTGATCTGGGCCAACAATTTTTCATAAATGTTGAATTGCTAAGCCCCAAAAGAAAATCAACAAATCGAGGCCGAAATGGAGAGGAAGACTGCAGCTCCTCCATCCTTCTAGCCAGCCAGTCAGTCACTCAGTCACTTAGTCAGTCCTCCAAGAGCACACAAACTGATAGATATGTCTAAACAATAAAGGGTGCCCCTGCCTCCTGCCTTCCCCCTTTAAAAAAATAACAACACAGTGAAATGGAAATGGCTCCGTTGTGTTGGTCCAATCAAAAAACACAAACAGTCAACGGGCCCGAAACGAGGCGGCGGCGACCCACTTGGCCGGGGCCAGGGTTTGGTTTGGTTTGGCATTTTCGGTCGCTTTCGGGCCGCTTGCAAATTGACAATTTAGCCTTTCACCTGTCTAAACGAATCTATCGCACATCAAAATAAATATTAAAAACCAGCTAACAATGGCAAGGCTAGACAAGGCTGTGTTGTTGTCAGTTACAGCCAGGTAGAGGCAGCCCGCCATACAGCCATCCAGCCAGGTGGAGGGAGCCAGCCTGTGTTGGCCAAGTAGCGCAACGTCACTCAAATGCTCGCTCCGGCTCGGTTTCGTTGATCAAATTTTGAAATTTGAGGCCGCCGCAGTGCACCGCACCGCACTCCACTTGACTTCCACTCGAGAGTCAAGGCGAAGCCGTGGCCCCATAGTTTTATTGACATTTCGGCGCGTTATCGCCGCGCCAGCCAACAAAAGGAGTCGGGCAGCCAGGCAGTCATCCAGTCATCCAGTCAGTCAGTCAGGAAGGCAGGCAGGCACTCGGACAGGCCCCTAATCAACTCAACTGGTTGGCCGCACTCTCAGTCCTCGCAACGAAACTATACGGAAAGGAAAAAGCAATCAAACCGAAAAGAAATTAAGGCCATGGATATGCGACCCACGACGTGGGAATGCCCTTCCTCTCCAATAATAGATGCTGTCGGTTTATTACCAATATGATCAATGCTCATGTATCCACCAAGATTTCTTTGATTGTAACCAAATTTATTACATATTTGTGATTAAAAAAAAGTGCTCTTCTTTAGCGTGAAGCTTATACACCCCGTTTTTTTGTTGGCTCTATAAATACAGCTTGTAAGTCATAGCACTCTTTCTTTTTTTGGACTTGTCTAACTGGAGGAGCAGAATATGGCAAAATGGCAACTGAAACTGCAACTGCACTGCACATTATAATTTCCATTAGAAGGCAGCAACAAGTTGCAAGTAGCAAGTAGTGGCAGACCCACAACAACCAGCTCCGAGATCCGAGCTCCGAGCTCCAAGCTCCAAAGTGGCGCTGCCTTGACGTCTCGCTGACTGCGATGATGGCGCAAACAGAGAACTGTCATTATGACAGTTGATTCTTTGCGGCTGCGGCTGCGGCTGCTGCTGCTGCTGCACATTTAAAATGATGGCCACCGACTGCAGTTGCTGGTTGCTCTTGTGGCAGACACAGTCAGAGATATATAATTTTATACTTTCGCATAATGTTTTGCATTAAAATTATAATAAGTTTCAACTTTTGCATTGCAGTTGCAGTTGGCAGCCCCAGCCCCAGTACCAGCCCCAGTACCAGCCCCAGTACCAGCCCCCGTCCCAGTTCCATGGCTGTTGAGCAGCTTTCAGTTTCCAGTCGCCAGTTGGCTATTGGGAGAGTTCTGTTCGTAGTTCTCTTTGGGTCAATATCTTTGCGTTATCTCGATCCGGCTGCCAGCAGAAAGTGGAGCAAGCGAACCCATTCCCCTTCCCAGACAGTGGGACTCCGAGATAGATGGACAGGCTGTCATTTATTTTATGCTCGGCTGTTTGCAGCGGAAAATATAGCCATTGCAGTGTATTTTTAATAGGTTTCCTAATGGCACTTACACTAGCTGAAAGGGTCGTTGTTGCATCACGCCAAGTGGGTGGGTAGGAGGGCCCCGGACTTTGTTAAAGTTGTCGTCTCTGGGATTCTCCTACAGCAAATAGAAAGTTCCAAGTGTGGGGAGCAGTCATACTGAATAAGCGACCAAGACAAGGAGCAAAGTCCTTTGAGTAATATAATATGCACATTTCACAGATGAGGCCGAGGCCGAGAAGAAAAAGCTTTACTTTGCTACTTCTGGATCCAACTTTTGATTAAATTAATTTTCTAATTTGTTAAACAGTTCTCTTCCACACTTTCAATCATTTCTTGTACACCTTTCACCTGCGGCAGTTGCTGCTGCTCCTGCTGTACGTTCCACAAAAAACCTTTCAATAAAAAATTGTTTAATAATCTTGGCCGCCCCGCCCCCGAAGCGTCGGAAGAGTGATTAACACCAAACTTGGCCAAACAATCTAAAGTTTGCCTCGGTGCCATGCAACACGATGCAGTACAAAATACCCAAAACATCAATTTATTCTCATTAAAAGATATGAAGGTGGTTTCTCCTGTCGACGAGGAAAACTTTCTGTGGAAAATCTGAACAAAAGGCATGCAATTTACAATTTGTTGCTAGTCCTACTGCTGCTGCTGTGGCAGCAACCTGAGAAAGCCACTGCTTTGGTATTCATGCAACAAGTAGAGCACAAATCCCTCAGCGGCTAAACTTTTGTGGGCCGAAGGGGGCTCAAAGGTAATAAAGTTTAAATGAATTTTCATTATACGCAATTTTTCTAGGCCCGTCGTTGTGTTGGCCCTTTTTGTGGACTCTGCAACATGCCCCAATGAAATATGCATCTCAATATTCAATTATGGGCTTGCAAACAAACCTTACTGCCAAGAGAGTGGCTTGAGAAGTTTATCATCCTGGAAAAACGTAAACATTTCGAGTTTTTTCGAAAGTTTAAAAACAATTTAGAGAAAATGTGAAAATAAAAGCGACTTTGTTGTATTTTTCGGATGTTTGTACTCTTGTTTTGGAATTTACTTTTATTTCTGGGGCTTCTACATAGATATCTCTCTTGGTTCCCACAAACTCTGCGCAAAGATAACTCTCTGAGAACTCCTCTCGGGGTAACCTGCCTCCTAGACCTTGCGAGCGAAGGAGCTGCAGCCTCCTCCACAGTACAAAGAGCAGCGCGCAATTTGTGCGGCCTTTGTAATGCAAATTCAAGTGGGAGTCGAGTCGAAACGCGTTGCAGAGTAGAGTCGGAGTGTAGAGTAGAGTCTTGCCACGCCTACGTTGGGGCACGATGTAGCATTTGGCACTTGCGCCCCCATCAGCGGCAGCAGAAAGAAGAACAGCAATTGCATTGGCATTCATCAACGGCTTGGAAGACACACACACGCTGCCGTGCCACATGCTGCATATAAATGCTGCCCATCTCTGTCATACCCTGCCACACACACATGGCTACGGTTATGGCTGCCACTCCATTCCATTCCACTCCACTTCGTTGCCGCCAGTGTAAGCAAATCAAATCTCAGCCACACGCGGCACTGGGGCACTGCTCATCATCAGCATCATCTGCAAACATCATCAGAGCATCAGAAGGAGCATCGCATCCAAGACTTGAGCCACTCTACATTAGCCCCCACTTATCCCCCCGCCGAATGGGGGCCATGTCAAGTGCAACATCTAATAAATCATTTTTTGTCGGCGGTTTGTTTGCTTTTTTTACGTGTTGCAGACAGTCTCCTCCTCCGCTTTCGTGGGGCCCCGGAACCAGACCAAATTGGTCTCATTAATGGGCCGACGCTGTTTTCACCCAAACTATTTCAATATTTCGATATTTATATTTTCAGAGAGGGAATCTTTTACGCTTTCTGTCCACTAAACGCCGAGCGCATTATGGTCTACAAACTTGTGCCCTGCGCCGCTCATTAATCAATTTTCAATGCGATATCCATCAAAATTTATAAGCAGCAATTCGATTTATGTTAAACATCATCAAAAGTCGCACCACAGCAAACATTTTAACATTTTGGCATGCGTCGTCGTGGTCGTCGTTAGAGTCGCTTTCGATTTACATAAAATTGTATTTTAAATTATAGTTAGATTGATTGCGGCTCTCAGAAGCGGCCCCAGGTCCAGTTTGGCGCCTATTATGCCCCGGGTGAAAAGTTGGTTTCTATTTAAGTTTTTTTAAATGATGGGCTCGAGGTGGGGGAAAGTATAAGCTTTGTACGAGACAGGTTCCACTTCGCGCATTTTTGTTTTTATTCCGCCTCGAGTGCAGCAAATCGCAATTGTCTTATCTCTTGATCTTCGTTTCATATACGAGCCGTGCTCTCGCCCTCTCGCAATTCCTACATTCTTTTGAGCTCTCAGCTATTTTTTTCATGCTTCTACTTACCCGCTCTCTCAGCGACAACGACTACATTTGCTCTCTTTCGATGGTCCATGTCATGATGGAATTATACAAGGGCTCTTATTTTTGCTCTTTCTTCTCTCTCTCACATCGGCACTCGCGACGTCGGCTTGTTATTAAATTCACACCTTGACAAATACTAAGTCGCGACACATTCGCCTAAGACTACTCTCACTCTCTCTCTCTATCTCTCTGTGCAAGCGAAACGTTCGGTTAACTAACGGGGCCCTTACTTTACTGCGTAGTTTCTCTGTCTTTATATTCGTTTGGAATTTTTGTATTTAATTCATAATTTAGGCTGTTTCGACATTAGCTTTATATTAGATTTGACTAGATTTACCTCTGACCGCTTTTCTATTAAATGTCTAATTTTTAGACAATATAATGGCCATCTTTGAACCTTCCTTCCTTCGCTCTACAATTCCATTTTCCCACATTGCTTTAATAGTATTTGAACCCTAAGAGGGTCTCATCGGAATCGCCCCCTACTACCTCGAACTTCCTTCACGGCTTAATGCTAATGTGGCGTCGCTTAGTCTAAGCATTTGCTTCACCTTTTCGTTGAGAGGGCAAAGGGGAAACCTCTGACATTTTCCACTTAAAAGTGAATGCCGTCCTGTGGTGGTGTCAGGAATGGTTCAGAGCGGAGCCAATGCTGAAGGTGTTTCATAGATAGGTATAAAGCTGAAAGCCGCAACACTACGACTGTTCCACACATTGACAATAAAAAATCCCTATTTAAAACATCTCACGGCACCAGCAATAAAACACCGAAAAGGTGTTGGGTTCTACCCTCCCCAACGAAAAAAAAACCGCAACATGTTTGGAGCATTTACACGTGCGGCGGCCAAAGGCGATGGCCCGACAGGAAGTACAGAGAGGTCGGGCCTGTGCCCGGGAAGAGTGGCAGTGGCGTGTCCCTGGCAACGTAGTTGCAACCGCTGCAGCCATTTCAGCTTGAAACTGTCTCAACTATAAAGGAAATCAATTACTTTCGCTTCGCACACTGCCATGGACTGGAATGGACAGTTAGTCCGGACTCCGGACTCCGGACAGTCGAAATGCACTCACACTTCCGCCCGGCAATGGCGTTTAGGATTGGGCAGGGGCATGGGCATGGGCATGGGCTACCATGTCTCTGGGCTCCGCTTTGAGTTTCCGCACAGCTTGTACCGAGAGTCACGTGCCCCAAAAGAGCTCGCTACAAATTTGTTACAACAAATGCGTGGGTGCAATTCGAAATGTGCTTCTTGAATCGGCATCGGTAGATACTCGGTATCTCCGATAGAGAGGGCTGGTCGATACATTCAGTCGGTACTAGGAGAAACGAAACATTGGAAGGTGATGTGCTCGATCTGCCCTCGTAGTGAACTTTGAGCACGAAATGGACCTGGAGCGGGGACATGTGGGTCGTCTAGTCTGTACTGTGAGGCTTCTCAATGGCACTTTGAATATTGTTACGCTCCATTTGGGTTCGTTGACTTGGCCCCGGGGCGTGCCGTGCCACGCCACGCCATGCCGTCCGTTCCATGGCCGGCCCGATCCGATCCATCGACGGACACTTTGAAGTGCAGTTTATTTTATCAAAGTTATTTTCGTTTGCGCTTTGGCGTTGCCTCCGACCAGGGTCGATAAGATGCGTTAAGTAATTATAAATGTTTAGCGGCCGAATGCGAATGGGAAAACGCAACTCCTATCTGGCATCTTAATGCAAATATTTGACGCGCATACGTGCTGGGCCCTCCACAACACTCCACGGACAGCCCCAACTTATGCGAGAAGAAGAAGTTTGTTCCGACTTTGACTTTGGCATCGGGTTATCTAATCAACGCAGCAGCAGCAGCAGCCTCAGCGGAAGATGCCAACTTTCTGTGCTGCCAACTTGCCACGCAATCCACTTGCCACTGCCACTGAAACAGTCAACTGTCGGTGGCACATTAAGCAGGCAAAGGTGTCGGTGGCAAGAACCCAAACGCCGTCATCACCAGCAGCAGCAGCAAATGCCGCCTCAAGGGAGGGAGCCGACGCCGATGCCGATGCCGTCAACGACGACCATTATCAACGAGGCGCAACTAAAATATTTTAATTAACGCAATATTTGCACAAAATAACCAACATTACAAGTTCAAGGCGCTAGATAAGAGAATGTATCCTACAAAGTACTGGGCGGGACAGGCAGAACGGGGCAGAGGGCTGCCGCAGGGGACGGGAGGCTATGCGCCAACCAGCCCCCAAGTCCATTTTCATAACCCAGCAGGCATATGCGGATGTTTTGGGCAGGCATTTTCATCTCCAGATCTCCGGATTCTTCTCAAGAAAAATAACGAGTTTAAGTGCGAAATCGTCTGACTTAGCTTTTAGCTGATTTATTTATTAAAAAGCCAGTTGGAATGGGCTTCTTTTGAAGATTTGTCGGATATTTGAATAGGAATTGAATGGTATTATTTTCTTGGGGCAAAAGTACATACCTATAACGCCAGTCTTGCAACAAGGAATATCTTTTGCAACAAAATTGTTTGCTGGGTTGTGTCTACCCTGTTCCCTGTTTGTCGCTTAAGTGTTTCGCTGTATGTGTGTTTGACACATGCAGCACTGCGACGACTCTTGCTGCACTTGACTTGCCACAACACGCAATGGGCCAGGGAAGGCCCGGCCAGAGCAGAAAAGGCAGATATCCAGACCTACCTCCAGAAAGTAGTAGCCACTGCCGCTGAAGCTGAAGCTGCCACGCAGGCGTACACCACTCAACGCCTCTTGCAACAGTGCGTATGTGTATGTGTGTGTGCTGGTGCACATCTAAGATAGACATGCAGATATCATTGTGGCAAGTACTTGCTGGACACTAGCGGAGTACATAAGTACGTCGTCCACAGTCGCCGTCGCCGTCGCAGTCGCAGTCCCCGGCGACTATCGCGTTGCAATCAGCGCATGCGTTTACAACGTCCGATCAACAACTGGCCATCGTCCCTTTCACAGTAGCCATTGGAGTAGCCCGGCCCGGTCTCTCGGCCACAAACTGGGGTCGCAGTTGGTGCTGTGGCTGTGGCTGGTGCCGGTTCAGGTTCTGGGACTTGGGGACTCCTCTCCGTTCGCTCGCTCGCTCGCTCGCACGCTTATCGCATTTTAGTAGTGCAGCGATTTATCAAAGTTAACATAGACTTTTAGCTTGCGCACCGCTCAACGGGGCAAGATACTGCGAGTAGTCCCAGAACGGGAACGGGATAGGGAACGGGAACGGGAATGGGAATGAGAACGTGGAACGTGGAACGAGGCAATCTTCTCAATGTCCATTTGCCAGCATGCTCGCCTCGAGGGCCATGCCGCGCTACCACTTGGCGCTTTTGGCGGCGTCTCTGCAACCTCAACGCACTGCGTTATAAATCATTTTTATTTGTTTTTGGTTTTTTAAACAGCACAAAGGGAAGGAAGGCAGATGCGATGCGATGCCATGCATGCCCCACTGGTACGTATCTCTCTCTCTCTCGTTCTCTCTCTGGCTCTCTAATGTTTTTGGGGGGGACTCGAGATTGAGATTCTCATGCGTGGTTATCGCAGCGCAAAATCTAAGCCAACAAATGCACATTAATGATGCATTTAAAGGCCCCGGCTAGTTAGGCTAATGCACATGGCATTTTTGTGTATAGCGACCTTGCAAAAGATTCAGATACTTAGATATGCGGAAACGTGTTGCTGCGGAATGCGCGCTATCCACCAGATAGGCATCTCTTGAGCCCTGTGTTTGGGATCTTCGTAAAAGCCAAAACCGAAATAAGTTTCAGTTTGGTTTTCTTTTCATTTTGGGGGAAGCTCCTGCCCGGCCCAACTTCTGAGACGATTCCAACAAGTTATCTCTGCCTCTGCTTTCTGCTTGACCTTGACTTGAGTTTCGCGAGTTGCAACTATTCGGCGGGGAGGGGGATAGTGCCACAGAAACTTAAAGTCTGCCACAAATCAGAGAAGTACAAGAAAAGAAACGGAAACTTTCCCAGTGCACACGCACAAAGGCCAAAGCTGAAAACTGAAAAACTGAAGGCCGAAAGCCCAAACGTCGCGTCGCGTCGCGTAGTTCGTAGTACAACTTAATTACAGTGTCTGCCAAGAGTGCACTGACGCCTAAAGACTGAGCCAAAAGCGAATGCCACCGCAAGGTGGTTGGTGGGCGGGGAGAGCGGGGATGATAGCCGCTGGATTGCTGGGATGTCTGGACTGCTGGAGCTGCTGCTGTCCCTGCTGCTGTCCCTGCTGCCCCTGATGCCCCTGCTGCTGCTTGGTGCCGAAAATATCACTTAATTAACATTTTCGCCAGCGCCCCTCCGCCTCACTCTGTTCGATGCCACGTCCCGTCGCACGGTGGCGGCGTAATTAACGCGTCCACTTAATGCAAACGCCATTGAATAAACGAGTAATTGGACGACATGTTCCTGTTCCTCGGATGTGGCCAAAAAGGCGAAAGAGGAGCACAAAGCGCAACCGAATGGCGCGGCGGCGTCTGCTCTGCCTGTGGGGCAGAGACCGTGAACGGCCGTGCAAGGCCCGGGCTATGCAAATCATTTGGGTGCCTCCTGGCTCCATGCCTCCATGCCTCCATGCCTCCTTCCTACTGCCTACTGCCTTTTGCCTTCTGCCTGGTCGCTTGCTGGGTGGCCGTGCGACAAAAATTAAAACCAAACAACGATTTCCAATCAAAGCAACAACTTGGGAGGAGCGTTCAGCGTGAGGAGGGACCTTGGGTCCCTGGACCTGGACTTTGTTACCCCCGCTGTCCCCGAATCGCAATTCGCGCCCCGTAATTATACGACAAATGCGTGAGGCAAGTCGTCGCGGAATGGGGCATGGGGCTGTGGGCTTATAACGTAATTTAATTAATTTATGCACTCGCATTATTCAATGAAGCGCGCCACCTGATTGCGTAATTATTGCAGGCGCTGGCCAGGATCGCCAACAGCCAGTCGCTGCCGCTCGACCGGGCTATCGATTCACTCGATCCTCCTCCCTGGTGTGGTGTGGCTCCTGGCCCTGGCGTCGCTCTGACTGCCATTGGGGCGCCTTTTTGCATGCCTGATGATGGGTCCCCCGCCCCCGGCTAATGCCAAAAACGTTGACAGCACTTTACAGTGGATATTGCTTATGTGCAACAGAGATTAGGCCCAAGCAATAATATTTATACGGGCCATAATAGTTTTTACTGCCTTGCGAGAGAAAGAGAGATATGCGGAAGGCCTTTTATGATGGTTAGGGGGATATGGCCGAGAAATATGGTTTTAATGAATACTCTTTTCGGCTATAATTTCTTTACCTACTAAAAAAACCTTTTAAGCAATGTACTCTAGCAAAAAAAAAAGAATAGTTCGTGAGACAGAAGAAATTCAAAATCAAAAAGTATATTTGTTTTTATGACAGTGTCTACTGTATGGATGATCCCATAGACAAGGAGAAAGGACACAGAAATAATGGAAGATCTCAGATTTACAGTGCCAAAGTATCTCTTTGTCCATCACAGCAGTGTATCCACTGTGGAGCGCCAAAGTATCTGATATTTATAGCTAAATCAAAACAATGGACACAGATCACACAATTCACTCATTGTGCTGCCCCTCGACCGAAGGGGCATGGGGTGGGGAGAGAGGGCTGAAGATATTATGTGGGATATAGTAGACACCCATGGGGCGTGTCGTCTGGCCGGACATGTGCGCGCAATTAGACATGCCTGGCACTCACTCTCGCTCTGTGTGTAAGCCTAAGTATCTGTAAGATACGCGCCGACCAGGCCGGCCGGAGTATCCAATGGATACAATACACGAAATCATAATCCGCCACAATCCGTTTGTACAATTGAACGCACTGTCGTTGTGGCAGTTCTCTCTGGCTGGAGCTGGAGCGGGAGCCCCAAGTTGGGCATCGGCCTCTGAAGTTGATTGAATGACTTGTGTGTGTGTGTGTGTGCGTATCTGTGCCTCTGACAGCTGGACAGTTGAATAGTGGTTGTTGCTGTGCTTTGCTTTGCTTTTGTTTTATGTGAAGTATCTGCAGTTGACGCTGTTGTTGTTGCTGCTATTGCTGTTGCTGTTGCTGCCGTTGCCGTTGTCGCGTGTGACATGACACAAAGTGGACAGTTTTGATTACTGTTGAAATCGAAAGGGAAATTGTCGAGGCCCAGTCCGTTTCAGTGTGCGTATGCGTTTCCCTGTGTCTATGTCTGTGGGTCAAACAGTCACCCTGCAGCCATGGCATCAAATCCAATCTTGAGCTTTTGGACTTCGGATTACAATTCCAGCCCGAAATTGGACTTGTCTGCAGCCGATGCGTTTTGTTTTAGGGGATTTTCTTGTTGCACTGATGGGGAAATTTAAGGCCATTGAAAGAGCAATGAAAGGAATGCAAACACAGAGCCCACACCCAAAAACGAAACATAAAGGAACCACCACTGATAGAGGCATTTCCATGGTCTTATTAAGCCTCTTTAGCAATAACGAATGGCATACCAGTTCCATTTAATCACAATATCTTCCTGGAATGACAGTGACTGGGAGGGACAGAGAGAGAGGGAGAGAGAGAGAGCAGAGCTTCATTAGATTTCTAATGTTTCCTTCGTCCCCCTTTATCTCGAACTAGTTCGGCCCACTCTCCCGGCTCCAGCTCCAGCTCCATACCGCTTTGTCTTTAATTCAGGCCTTGATTTATGATCATTACCAGTCCCTGAAGTTGTCCTCCAGTTCCTCCACCCTGCCGCCAAGAACTTGCTCCAAGGCATCTATTTAGATGTGCAGTTCGGCATCCATTACTCATAAGCCAACGAAAATCAATTAGTGCAACCCACCCAGGACAAGTCCCGGAGACAGAGACAGAGGACGGAGTCGGAGTCATGAAGTCGGATTCGAAGCCATCTTTGGCTAGAAGTTCGATGCAGCAGAACAAAGTCATCGCAGCAGTCAGCGGGTTGATGAATTGGTTTTAAATCAAAGATAATGCAATAACAAACGTCATAGTCAGAGTCATAGATACTCGGTTAAAGTCGAGTGAGTCGTGGAGTGTGGAGCGGGGTCTAACGGGGTGGAACGGAGTGGCTGTGTGTGTGTTTGTGTGTGTTTTCAAAGTTATAAATTCAAATCACACAACCACGCAAATGTGGAATTCATTCAGCGAAGTGGAGCTTGGATCCGGACTTGCATGTGGGTTGGGTTAGCCATGGACCCAACACGAGTCGGAGCTGGAGCTGGAGCTAAAGCTAGAGTTGGAGCTGGAGCTGGTGCTTCCCGTTGTTATCTGCATGAGCAACATGTTGCTAGTTGCTGGTTGGTTGTTGCATTTGCTGTTGCTGTTGCACATGTTCCTTCCCGAAACTACACGAAACAAAAATATCAATTATGAAGCGAAAGTCGCCAGACAACAATGATGATGACGATGTGGATGAGGATGGGTCTCGGACTGGGACTGCGACTGGAAACTGGGGACTAGTCTCGTATCATATTAGTCGGACAAGGCAGTGCGGCAGTCTCCTGAGCTCTAGCTGTTTGCTCTGTGTGGCTCTGTTACTGCCGCTGCTGCTGGCGGGTACACATGTTGCTACCGTGTTGTTGTCGCTGGCAACGTTGCAAGAGCAGCAGGCAGTACGAGTATGACATTTGTTTTAGGCGCTTATCGCGATGTACAGGTCTGGGCTCGGCCTCGCCCCAAGAAGAGATTTCTATTCCTGCACTCCTCTCTGCCTCTCCGCTCCGGTGCTGCTCTTTCCCTCTCTCTCTCTGTCTGTCTCTGCCACTGCCACTGATTATGCGCTAAATTCCGATTGCAGCTCATTTATTATGTGGCAGGAGCGGCTGGGACTGTGGCTGTGGCAGCCTCTCTTCGAAGGCAAATAATTTGTTGGCTTAGCCATGTAATTGATGCATCGGGGCTATGACATAGTTGGCGATAATGCGATGCGGCTTCCACATCTAATAACCGATGCATGCAAGGGCTGATCCCTCTCTCTCTCTCTCTCTCTGCTGCTCATTCATCTCTGACGAGGCCAGCAATTGCTATTGGGGCCTTGGGTTTAAGGATCACAAACACAAACAGTGGATTTAAGCCCACTTGACAACTTGATAACTGTGCTGTGGCCCCCAATACGAACTAAATCGAATATGTTGCACTCGGAAGTGTCAATTTCCAGTGCGGTTTTCCTCGGTAAACATGCAACAACTGTGAGGCATCTATGAGCAGTTTGATGTGCTATTTCCGATTCTTGATGAAAGGGCCAATGTCAATGCAGCGAGAGTCACCATCGCCGCAAGAACCACAGAAAAGTGGCCTGTATCGTACTCGTAAATTGTTGACCAGACCAGAATGAAATTGGAGTCTTGCTGCAACTTCAGTGACTTTTGCAGCTGTTTTGATACTAGGAACATTTATTTTCCAGATACTGAGAAAAATTGCAAAGAAAAGAGAAAGAAATAAAAAATGAAATATTATGAATAAATAAATAAAATATAAATATATTTCAAATCTATTAAACAAAATGTTTAATCTGGCCATAAATAATCTAAATTTTAAACACTTTAAAATAAATATATTATATTAATTTGTAAATTTTACATTAATTAATAAATTTAACAGAAAACATATTCAACCTCCACTCTCGGGGCAAATAAAATGTCAGAAATATTTAAATTTAAGTGTAACTATTTCCTTAGTTTCATAGCAGCCTCTTTCGTCTAGTACTCAAAAGTACAGACCAGCTTTAAACGTTAACCGATTTCTCTTCATTGCTGAAATATAATTGGAAAAAGGTATAACCATCTTTACTCTTCCTTTGGATGCCACTCAAGTGTTTGTGTCATTTTCTTTAGTTCTATTAATCGCAAAAATAAATGGTATTTTTTCATGAAATTTATGATCCTTCGAGGAGTTTAAGGTTGGGCTAGGGGACTTGGTTATATTAATCGTCTCCACTTATGACGGTTTTCCATTTGTGTATATTTCCTGCGACCACACCAAACCACCAGTAATTGTAATTGCATCTGGCTAGCACTTGACGATGATACTTTTATGGCAATTTCTATAAATTAAATGTGAGTTTTATGTCCGCAGTTGGAGTGCAGTCGATGGACGTTGCACGTTGTACGTTGAATGGGAGGCAACCTTTGTGGCATCGTAAAAATCAAAACATTCAAATCTTTATCAGCAAATGCATGGCATCTCCTTTTCCCTCCGCCCTGAGGGCCCTTTAGCTTTTATTTAAAAGAAAAAATAAATAAATAAAAAATGTTTCTTTAGAATGCAGGTAAAAGGATGAAGAATGCTGTATAAGTGGAAAACTGAAAAATTGAGAAAGGGGTAGATGCATGCCAGCTACTGTTATCTAGTTATTATTTGATTTTCCCTCTTTATCCCTTGCCCAGAGAATTTTTAATATGCATAAATAACTCGTAAATATGCAACATTTGCCGGAGATTCTGAGCCGTGCTTGTCTGAGTTCTTTGAGCTGCTTTGAACGTGGCTTTTGGTAATATGAATAGCCGGGCATCGTCTCTGACTCTCAGACGAGAGCCAAGAGTGGGATACGAATGAAATTTTCATTCAAACTCGTCCCAGGCACACACATACTCGTATCTCAGGCTATTTTCCATTTATTTAATTCGTTTGGATGTCAATGGAGTAGATGGAGATGCGATGGACAGATAAGGCGACATCTCACAATCTATCGGATGGGTGCGGAGAGGGGGCTCTCGTAATATATTCTAATTTTTTAATTAATTGCTAATGGTTAGGCACACCGACAGACGACGGACGGAGCCGCCTCAATCGCAGCTAATGGCCGTCTCGCTGTCTGTCTATATGTCTCTGGTAACCCTTAACGGTTCTGATCGGCTTATCGCAACAAATTTCTGGTCGTCATCGGTTGCTCCATGTCTTGCTGTTGCTCTTCTTTGAGGCGAGTCTTTAATTAGGTCTGCATTCGAGTTTTTATGGCGCAGTCGATGTCTCGCCCGATCGAAACGAGGAAATCAGCTGCCGGTTTCCATAAGCCATAAAGCATAACCATTCAATTTGTTCGGCCAATGATTTTTTGCAATACTGAAAAGTTCTCTTCTCTCCCATGGGCTGTGGGCTGTGGCTGTCTCTGGTTTATCTACCTCAGCAGATCGGAAATGTTCAGCTGTGGGTCGAGGAGTGGGGACTGCGGATTGGGGACTGGGTCGGGCTCTGCCCTCCTTTGCACTTTCTTTTCGACGGCGGCGGTTATGAGCTACAGAGCGAACATCATGTAAATCGCCCAGATATCGAACTTGTTAACAAGTACTTAAGGGCTCTTTATAATTATGTACGGCCCCGACCCGGTCCCGGTCCCGGTCCCGGTGCCAAAAGGTGTATGCCATAATGAGATTGTGATTTCTTTTTCGTGTGGCACGGCTACCAGCAAATTATGTGGCATGCAAAGAATTTCGCGGCCATACCTCTCCTTTTGTGTGTTGTTGCTGTTGCTGCTGTGCCTTATGGCTCTGTAATTTTGGTAAATCAGGAGGAGAACTGGAAGGACTGTTGCATATCGGTAGCTGTCATCATTAAGTTGCTGTTACCCGATCGCATTGAGGTCAAATTCTGAGCTAAGCCCAAAGCCCATGGATATATTGTGTGCTCTGGATCAGTGGGCAGATTGATGGGAATCGATGGAATGTCGGTGCCAGAAACAGTTTGGAAACAACGGGCATCGGATGGATGGATCCTTTTGATGTGAGATCCCTATTGTTAGTGTTACTCCCCAGTACAATACCCTACCAAAAAGAGGTACCCAACGCGAGTCATTTCTCTCTCAGGGACTCTCTCCTTATACCCGCTTTGGGGATAACCTTTTACCCACAACTTTCAGAATTGATGTAAGACGACGCTGTTTGAATGTGTCGCCAAAAGATAAATCTGCGTAGATTTTTGCTTAGATTTCCTTCGTTACTTTCTGGGTTAGAGGTCATCACACACACATACACACACACACACACACATGGCACATGGCATTGACAGACACTACGCATTTAGAAAGCCAAAAGGCTGAAGAGACCGAGACTCTTGCCCAGAGCCATTGCCTCTGCACCAAGCCCACCTTTTCATAATTCCAATGGCCAAAAACTCCATCGAGCGTCCCATCCCAGAAACCCAATAAGATCCCCAGCCTCGTGGAAACGAGTCTTTGGGGAGACTGCCTCTCAATTAATGACGATCATTGTCAAGGCTTCGGCGTAGCTAAATAGAGGCAGGCAGTGGATGGAATGGTATGGTATGGGATGGGATGGTATGGGATGTCGCTGGTGCGTAGGAGTCGTCGACATCGTCGTCACTGTTGCTCTTGCTGCACCGTTAGTGTGCAGGCCATACACTGAGCGAGAAACGCATGCATCTTATTGGAATCTAAACACGCAAAGAGCACTGCAGATCCATCCAGCGCGACCATTTTTCGCTCTGTGTAAGAGCATGGCGCATATTTAGGCATGTTGCAACATGCCATTTACAAGTGCGCTACGTTCGGGCGACTGGCTGCAGTATCTCGCCGCAGAGTTCTGGCTTGGGAGAGCGCCTTCGGCGTGGCCGATTATGTTGTCGCTTTCGGAGGGTGCGTCAATTTATGAGTTCATTGTGCGTTCGCCTTCTCACAGGAAATGTGGCTGCATCCAATGATTTTTCTTCGATGGTTTAATAATGGCCTGTAATCATATGATACAATGCAGCCAAACAGAGACGATACCGAAGCCATATATATAGCCTTCAAAGTGTGGAGGTGGCTCAAAGATTCTTACAATCTTCAATTGCATCCTCCACGTATGTATCTCAGTGGTTTTCAGATAGTTTTATTAGAGTATCAGATTCGCAGTGGCACTTGTTGAGGGTAGACTCCTGTACTTGAGAGGGTGCGAAGATTTCCTCGAAAAACCAAACCAAACAAACTTTTAAAGCCACTTGCCCCCCACGTGAACAACTTTGAGAGTTTCGGCTTTGGTTCTACTTGGAAAGGGGGGGGGCTATAGAGTAATGCAGAGGGGTTCATCTGAAGCTCAAGCTGATGGGGAAGGGTACTGGAGGGTGCTCTCAGCATCTTGCAACCCCATTTGTACATATTTGAGCGGAAGGATGGGTGTTTTTTGGGGGTGTGGCATGGTCGTTGAGTCTATTAAACATTTGATAATTTCATTTGCTGGTGCTGCTGTGGCAGCCCCTACCAAAGTTGATGCTTTTTGAGTTTATGTGTGCCCCAGAGGTGGTGCCCCAGCTGAAAAAGCTTCAGCACCATCCAAGGGGTACCGATGGGTGGATTGGGGGGCTGGGTGTTTGACTTACGACTTATGATTTTTCCAAGCATCGGAAGAGAGCCAACTTTCCATTGTGGTTATAAAGTAAATAGGTTCCTTTACCAGTTTTCTTTTTCTCTTTTTTCATTTTCTGTTGTGCTTCTTGCAGGCATCAGAGGGCAAATGCCACATTGTTGCCGAGCGGCGAGAACTTGACAAAACATTTCGACAACGTTGTAGACGATGCAACGGAGCGGGAGCAGGAGCAGGAGCAGGAGGGGCGGGCAGGCGGGCAGGCTGGCAGCCCGCATGCCGATGCAGCTTGATGTTGATGTTGGATGTTGCCGGTTGATGTTGGCAAGTTTTAGGCGCAGACAACGCCTCAAACTAAACAACAGGAACAGCTTCGTGGAGGAGAACCACCAGAAAACACAACCACCACAATGCGGTGGTGCCGAACCGAACCGAACCGAGGACTGTGTGTGCAACGATTAATGATGCAAATATTTTTTGAAAGCGCGAAAAATTGTGCATAAATTTACCATGACCATGGACAACACAGAACGGCAACAGCAGAGCAGCAGAACAGCAACAACATTTCGCTTGTTTACGAGCCGCACTTTGTTGTGGCTGGAATACCCTTACCGACGCGTCGGGGGCATAAGTGTCATTCGATTGGGCGAATCGGGAAGACGAAATTTGGGTATAAAGATAAAATATTCAGATATCAATGGAGCTGCAGGAGAGTTTCCCATCAAATTACAACAGATGGCCGTCTGCACTTACCAGCACTGTTCATTCCTTTTCTTTAATTCGCCGTTGTTTAGCACTGTAGCCGTTTCAAGGGCATCAGGGAACAGGGTGTGATGATGATGCCAGGGAGACACTCCCGCTGCTCGTGTTCTTGCGGCTGTTCTCGAGTTGTTTTCTTGCCCATATGCCGGCACGATGACACTTAACAAATGATCGCATAAGTGCACACAAAACGCACATTGCACGCAAGAGAAGGGAAACGAAAGGAGAGTTACCGAGGAGGCCATTGATTGGGTTGTTCCTGTCCTGCCGGTGGATGTGCGCGGCCTTTTGTGTGGGCAAATATTCTCAAGTGCTATCACTGCTCAACCGGCATATTTTGTATCACAACAAATCGTGCCGCTTGTAGATTCCCTCCTCGAGTGTGATGTGAAATGTTTACAAAATAAATGCGGCACTTGAATTAGGCAACATTTGTTGTCTGCTGGTTCTGTGTCCGTGTGTCCGTGCTGCATGAACCTTATTAAACCCAATCTGTTTAATCAAATTAGTAGAAATCAGCACTAGAGAAGGATGTGGGATGAAACAGAGTGAGAGGGACAGAGAGAAAGCTACGGTGCACTGAGGACGACGATGGCGATGAGGTGTGGACCCTCACGAACAACAGTCAGTGTCAGTGCGTTGGCGTTGACGTTGCAGTTGCGGCTGTGCCCCGGCTTCGGCTTCGGCTGTGGCTGTGGCTGTGGCGATGACGACCCAGGTTGGCAATGGCATTTGGTGCCGCTACACCCACTTTTATTTTTGGCACTGGATGTGGTGGGGATATAGAGGGAGCAACCTCCGGGGTGCCTGCGCTTGAATCTTGAGGCAGGCCTTCCTTCTTTCTGGCTTTTGTGGCAAGTCATAGTCTTAGTCTCTGAGTTGCACATTAAGCCGTGCATTTAGTCCCCGAGAGTCTGTGGCCCGGCATTTGAACTTATTGCCACAGTTTGGCTGTTGCGCTGTCATAAAACCGAAATAAAAACCGATCCGATGAGGGGGAAAACAAAACTCTGTAGGTTGTTTGGCACTGAACTCCGTGCTTGGGCTCTGTGCTCTGGGCCCTGGCATATTGGTGCTCACGGGGGCATGGGTGTGGCTTAAAGAGGGATGTAGTGACCAGCACTGATGTAAATTAGGTGTTACACAACACTGGCCCAAAGCTGTGTTTTTTTCAAAACTGATCCCTCTTCTATTACGTCTTTTCAACACTAGTTTGCACTAAATTGCTTTCCGATCGTGAAACCATTTTCCTTCAAATATGCCCCGTATTATTTACTACTGGCATATCTACGTGGAAATTTCCCGATTTATGTGCCCATAAATCCCCTTGCAACCTCCACCAGTGTCCCATTTTCATGGCTTAAAACAAAAGCCACTAAAAGCCAAGACACTCGGTGCCATGTGTGCCCTTTGGCACTTTATTTTTCTCCAGCTGCATACTGCCACGTCTCTGGTGCAGCCCAGCGTTGGATGATCCAGGGCCCCAGAGATTTCTGTGGTTTTTTTTGGGAGTGGGTGATGCCTGCGACTTTGGATGGCTGTGGAAAATCCTTCAGAGCGTAACTAATTAAAATATCAACATTTTAAGAGGCGTAGTGAATGTGTTAAATTGACTTTCCTCGGGGGTGGATATTTTGTCACCGCTTGCGCTGTCTCCGCTGTCTCCGCTGTCTCCGGTTGATGGCTTTTCCGTGAGTGGGCCTCTCGACCCGACAATCGCCTAGAGGTCATCGCTGCGGCATTTGCAGAGTGTGGCATTCGTGAGAATCGTCTCCATTCAGGGCTCCAACAAATTAAGTTGCAATTAAATTTTTTAAATGCCTCCCCCCTGTCCGACCGACCGACCGACCCGCATCTATGCATGTATCTGGCCATCCGCTGGGTAAAACGGGTACAAAATGCGTGGCGTCCAAATGAGGAGCGCGCCTCATTAAAGACCAGCCATGGTCTGCGGGGCTATGGCTATTACCAAAAGACGTGCAAGGCTCACAATGCAATTGCAAAAAGGAAAAAACAAAAGCAAGAAAAGGGAAAAATATTAAAAACAAGAAAATAGTTGAAAATCGAAAGTTTCGACGGTTGCTGGGTGCCCTTTTGCAGTCTTTCCATATTGGTTGAGGGTCCGTTGCACAAAAGCCCCTTTATCTCCAGTATACCCCTGAGAAAGAGTGCCCAAAGAAGACCTGCACAGGGTCGTCCTCCTTCCTTCGTTTTCCTCCTTTACTTCGCCTGAGCTTTAGCTGCTGCTGCTGCTGCTGCAGTTGTTGAAGGGCTGTGCGCATGCGCAGAACACATGCCGTGGGCATTGCTGCTGCCGCTGACGCTGCTGCGGCCCTTGCCACTGCTGCAATAAACGTCAAAATGCGGCCCATTGCTGTCCATTTCATCAACGTGTGAAATAAATCACTCAAAGTGCTGCAGATCCATTAAGGGCAGCCGCAGCCAGAGAAACAGAAACAGCAGCAGCAGCAGCAGCCGGAGACGGAGCCAGGGCCGGAGCCGCAATGGGCTAAAACCCAGCTGAGTCGCTGTCGTCGTCTTCGTCGTCGTCGTTGCTTTTGTGGTAAATACATTTTTAGCATTTTGTCTGCTGATACCTTTGGGTGTTGTACATGGCAGCGACTACGACGACGACGACGACTACTACGCGGATGATGATGATGATGAGGTCTGGTCTGGTCTGGTCTGGGGATGGCGGCTGCGCTGCAACAATAAAGACGCAAGCAGGCTGCATGCCACTGGCCACGCTTTTTTCCCCCACACACAGCCCCACATCTCGTCCTATACGAGTGCCATCCAGTCGGTCAAACCATTGCATGTTGTTCACCTTTTTGCAATTTCATTTCATGTTTTACCTTGGTGTTTGCCTCTGCCTCCTCTGCCTCTGCCTCTGTTTCTGTTTCCTTTTCCTTTCCATCTTTTTCTCCTTCATTTTTTGTATGATTTTTGGCGTGCTACGCGAGGGGGCCTCATGCAAAAATCCAAATTATATTTCATTGCTTAAATTCAATTAGCGGCGAGGAAAGGCATCACCACACCACACCACTCGAAATGGGAATTACGAGTACGAGTACCAGTCCCAGTCCCGGTCGGGCATGCGGCATGCGCTTTCGTTTGTTCTCAACGCAGCTGTGAAGTCTGATTTGAAGTTGGCTCTGCCTGTAACTGGTGGAGATCTGGGGTAACCGAGTCTCTCGTCTGCCATTATGTTTGCGGCAGGGGCTGTTTGGGGGGGTAATCAAAACAAGTAGCTGCCACTACGTAGAGCAGCGGAGTGGAGCGTAGGTAAACAGAAAGTTGATTGAAAGTTACGGCAAGTGCAGCTGAACAATGAAAGCGTAAAGGGATTCCCGGGGAGTGTAATCTCGAGGGGAGGTGAAACGTGAATGCAGAGACAGGTGGCCAAATAGGAATATTTAGCATAGGATAATAGATAGTAATGGATGTAGGCGTGCCCTGAAAGGGTTTGCCTTAGATTCAAGCAATCTTCAATTTGGAAATTCCATCTTTTTGATTCTGGAATAGAACGTGGTCCTTTCAATCTTCGAAAGCCCAAAGCATCTTGAGGTTAAGTCAAATATTTTGCTGCAGTGTGGGTGGCATGTGAATAATTCAAATAATTTCAATAATGGACACAACCTCAAGGTGATATCAATCAAAATGGGGTCAATATTTGTTTCCTTGGCCACCCAACCGCCCACTCATTAGGGAAAATTCCCTGCGGGATACGGCCATACTGCTGTGTGGGTTTCAATTTGTAATTTTCCTAAAATGCAACTAATTGCTTTAATTTGCAACACACACCCTTGCCACAAGCATAGCTGGGCGACATGGAGTGGCGGGGGGAGTGTGTGAGAGCACTTGTAATAATATGCAAGCATTGAGGCTTATAAATCTTATAGAATCTCTTTCTACTTAATTAGTTTTAATGTCGCGCAAACAAAAGACGCATAACTAACAATTAGGGGCATGCAACCCACACACACACACACAAACACACACACACACACACACACACTCGTACGCAACAATTTGCAGTTGTAGATGTCGGTATTTATGGGTTCAGATACATTTTGCAAGTGAGTATGGAGCATAAATCTTAATTACGCTTCGTCGAGCGTAAATCATCATCAGTCTCAGTCTCCGTCTCCGTCTTCATCTCAGCATCAGCCTCCGAGGCGGGGAGAACTTCTCCGGAAATTGTGTGGAGCAAACTTTGACAATTTGTTCGGCATTTTGCATTTTTTACGACCTCCGCCATCGACTGTCAGACACTCAGACTCTTAGACTTTGCGGGAGGACACTTAACCCACATTGTGGGGCGACTCTTTTGGCAGTTCATAAAGCAAAAGTCAGTTCAGGTCAGGTCAGGTCTTGCCCAAATCCAATTCAGAGAGCTCAGGGCCCTTTGAGGAATATCATTCCGAAATGGTTCAAGATTTGCTTTATGGCCTCTGACGATTTGTGTGCAATCAAGTTCTTTTGGCGGCGGTTGAAACTTTTTTACAAGTTGTAAAGATTAAAAGTCCATTAGGCGCTGCATTTGAGTCACAGGCAAAAACTCACGTAGAACTTGTTTAGAATGAGACACACAGAGAGGGCACAGAGAGAGGATTCGGATCCGTAGAGATCTCGGAACGTCCTCATGAACAGGCATCCATTTAAATGCGCGCAATGCAATCACTCAAATTGGCCAAAGCGCCAGAACGTGCAGATGGCAGCCGCACGAATGCGAAAGCGAATCCGAATGGGAATGGGAATGGCAGGGAGTATTACATGAAATATTTTAATCCATAAGAAGCAGTTAAGTGCATCCATCAGCGTGTATTTAGAATTTAATAAATACGGAAGCGAGAACACGACTCCGACGCCGACCGCAAGACAGAGAGAGAGAGAGAGAGAGAGAGACGGCGACCGAGCGATCCCTAGCAAATAGAGTTCGAGAGGTATTTTAATTTATTTAAATTTTGTTGCCTCTCCAGCTGCAATTTAGAGCCAGGACTGGACGACTCCACGACTGGGGCTGGCCGGTACGGGCCGGCGAAGAAAAGTGTACATCCATTAGTTGTGCTAATGATGCGCAACCCACTTTGGCGCGTTCCGCCCCATGTAGAACGATGCAGCACAGCAGCATCTCTGTTGCAAAGCCAGCATTAGCCAGATGGAGAGAGAGAGAGCGAGTGTCCTGGGCCCAGACCCGGACCCAACAGGAGTGTAGACTTATGTTTGCCACTTTGAAACGCATTTGCCTAGGTTGGTTAGTTAGCCATGCCACTCCTTCTGTCCTCCTTCTCTCCATGGACGGCGATAAGTGTGTGTGAGGCTAATGCAAAGCCAAAGTGGCCAAGAGGCCAGCGGGGAAGGCTGTAAAGGCAGTGAAAAGTGGCAACCGGAGAAGCACCAGCATCACCAGCCTTAGAGATTTCCTTAGTGAAAGAATCATTCAGCCAAATACAGTATTAGCGGCGTTTTATTTGCATTTATATAGACTTTCCCAGAGTAATCCTGCCATCAGAAGTATTCACAGATAAACCTAAGAAGAGCAAGGATATAGGATAGAATGTTTTCTCCACCTTGAGGGGGAAATCCCCGCCATACCATTAGCTGATTTAAGTAGAACTCGTAGGGTATGTGACCGCTAATAGGATCGATGGCCACCGGCCACATTTCATCCATTTCCTCTTGGGTGAACGGTTCACCCTCCTCCATCATCAGCTTGCCGAAGGTCTCCTTGGCGAGGTAGCCCTTGTTCTCGGGATCCAGGATCTTGAAGGCCTGCAGGATTTTCTCCGGCGGTGCAGGCTCCATTCTGCAAGTAAATGGGTCACCTTTATTTACTTCTGGTGGCAGGAAGGAACTGTCACTCACTTGCGTTCCATTAGCAACTGCGAGACATGTGGCAGAAATTTGGTCAAATGCACCTCACCGCTGGTCTCCTCCGACTCGGTGGCCGAGATGACCTCATTGACCTCCTCCTCGGTGGGCACACAGCCCAGCAGCCGGAGAACCGTGCCCACCTCGCGTACATCTATGAACTTGTCGCCGTGATGGTCAAACACACAGAAGGCATCCGAAATCCGCTTCTCCAAATCATTGTTCACTAAGGAAACGTTTTATAAATTCTAATTCTGCAAAATATCAGCCACTTACTGTCCATATCCATGTTGCAGACTTGGTATTTCCCTTGCGACTGTTGAAAGTTGCTGGAAATTGAGGTATTAATCAATATATTCGCGTAACAGTCGCTGTTGCCAAGGCGATCTGGTAGATGATAAATGTTTGGGTTCTATAAACAGAAGTCTCCAATCTGAATGGGAGGATTCAACAGTTCAAACAAAAGGCTGGGATATGGTACCCCTTTTACCACACAATGTGCACACAGGCCGCAGTAATATAATCTTACAGTAAAAACCATCATATTCTGGCCATTAGACAGCTCGTGGAGACCATCATCATATTGCTCCATTACCATTTTACCGATCCGAGTGTCTAGCTATGGAGCATGGAACACGGAAGTTGCCAGCCTTTTGGCCAGCCTCGCCTTACTAGTAGAGGCAACAAGTGGATTTTGGAGCTGTGCCCACTTTAATGGAAATTACTGCAAAGTTTGCCATTAATTTTCCTGCACATTTGTCTGGGATGTGGATGTGGATGAAGATGGGGGCCTGTGCTCGTCTCTCCACGCATTGGATTCGATTAAAAAATGGCAAAGGCAAGTACTACTACAACAGCAAGAGCAACAGCAAGAACTACTTCATTCACGCTAATGCGTGTCGTGTACAACACGCTTGCCACTTGAGCTGTTTGCTATATGCTGCATGCATCGCATCGTCCTCATCTCATCTCTCCTCTCCCTGCCCTCTCTGTGTGTATGTGTGTGTGCAGCTCTCAACGCCATCAGCACCGCATCAAAGCCACGTACACACTTGCCTATCTGCCGCAATCTTTTGCTGGGTCTTGGCCCTGGATCTGGGCTCTGGACCATGGCCATGGGCCCGCACTGGGCTTGGGCTGGGGCTGGGGCTGGGGCTACTGCCATAAACACTAAAAGTGTTCGTCATTTGCTGTTCCAGATCCAATTAACCATTTTGATGCATTTGCCTCCATTAACTTTTTCTCTCTCTCTCTCTCTCTGTGTCCCTCTCTGGTTTAGACCCTTTTTCTGAAAGCCTTACCTTGGCTATGGGTAGGACGCAGTCTTTAGCAATTTCGCCGCTGACTTACAACGTGATCGGAAGTTTGTCTTGGGCCATCGTCCACCATGGCCGCATCTTCATATCTGACGACGTGTCCGTGACTCTCACACATCCCCCGGTGTCTGCTGTGTGTGTGTGTATCTATGTGGAGGCCTTTGCAAAGTACTTTGTAAATGTTGGCATGATTTAAGTCGGCTCTTAGTCTCTTTATTCTGACATTTACTCCGGGTTTGTCTATTAGGCATGCGATTAAAATTTAAATTGAACTCAGGCTCAGACGCAGATTCGACTCCGGATTGGGTTTCAGGCTGTGTCCGCTTCTGGGGTAATTTCTTATACACAACTAGCCACGCCCCTTGGCAATTACAGTCGCCCAGTTCCGGTTTTCGCGCGGTGAGGGGACAGCGAGCATTTTGTTCATCTGTCAATTTCGACACCTGCTCTACAGAAGAGATGTGGCAAGGGTTTCCTGTGTGTGTGTCCCATCCACGAGGGGAGAAGTGCTCTATTTGCATGCAACTTGTATCTGCAAGGTTTTTAATTACTTTCTTGACCACATTTATCTGCGGAGTCTGTAATTGTGTCTGTATCTGTATCTGTGCAATTCTAAAACTATTCACTGTGTAATAATGATTTTTTGAGGTCACAATCCCGCATTCAAATCGATTGCCCTTTTCCAGCTTCCAATCGCCATACAATTTTCCATTAATAAATAATTATTATTATAATTTTTCCTTTTTGTTCTGCATTTAATATTCGATTTGAATGGCTTTACAATTGCTGTGGCTCTCGTGTGCGTGTGTCCAACGGGCAAAGTAATTAAATGGATTTTAATAAACATAAACATCCGAATGATGAATGCTGCCGTTGCCTACCTTTCACAGCAGCAGCAAAATCGGCGGCAACAACGGCGGACAACGGGAGCCGCGACTGTAAGCGGAAAACCCCGCCACAATGGACGGCCCAGAAAACTTTTGTTGAATTAATTAGAGTGAAAAAAAGGCAGCCAGACAGACTGACAGACAGACAGCAGCCTATAGCTTTAAACGATACGTAAAAAGAATTCAATTCAAGCGAAATGATATGAAAGAATTGATTAATAATCATAGCGAAAACCACAAAAGACTTGGAGACCAGTGCCCAGCCCTCTCAGTGCTCTCTTTCTTGGCTACTGGCCACAAAAGCGCTGACGCCATGGCTTGGCTCTCGGCTCACATCAAGGCCAATTGGACTCTGGCTCCAAGCCATGGTGCCAGAGCTTCAATTGTAGGCCTGGGCGCAGCCACAACAGCTACACATGTTGCTGCTGCTGATGCTGGTGTGCTCCATATTCAGGGTACTCTCAACGTATTGGGGGACTGGTCTCGGTCTCTGGCTTTGGTCGGGTCTGGCCGGGCCGGGCCCCGACTTGACTTGACTTTGATTCAATTTCCATATGAAAACATCGATTTGCGTTTGTGCGCCCGCGTTGTCGTAATCAAAGTGTTGTTTATGGAACACGTCCGGCGTGTTCTGGCTCTTTTCTGCTACCCATTGCTCGGCGAGTGTACGAGGGGTGTATTTATTATAAGGAGATGTGGTTACAGGCAAAAAGTAGAGTCGAAATCCGAGAAAACTAAGATTATATAGAAATCGAGCATTTTAAAGACTTTTCTCTGTGTGAAAAGGCGGCTTTAAGGGGTACTAATCATTCGTTGCATTCCCAAACTCTCTCCTACTCGTATCTGCTGCCTCGTTTTCTTGACCAGAAATTGCTCACGGCAACAATTGCGCGCGTCGGCTGGAAAAATATGTAGCAACGATTTGCCTATTGCACGGACGGATGGAGGGACGGACGGACGGAGGAACAGCAAAAGCTGAAGAGCTGGAACGAGTCCCGTGTCTCGCGAGTTATGATTGAGTTCTAATGAGTTGAGAAAAATGTATCAAGGAAAACCAGTTCCCGGAATCGCAATTAGATAAGTGGGCTCTCTGCCATGCCCCAAGAAAGCGCAGCGAGCGGCCAACAATTGTCCGTTGGCTGCCAGGAGGTGATCCGAGGAGGTGCACACTGGGGCTGGGGCTGGGGCTGGGGCTGGGGCTGGGGCTGGGGCTGGGGCTGGGGCTAGGGCTGTCAGGAAATGGAAATTGTTTTCCAGCCGACACTGGCCTCAACAAATCTGTAGCACATTTTCTATAATAAGGCGTTAAAAATATATTTTGCAATTTCATTTCATTTTTTGGTGGGCAGCTTAGGAAAATGGAGAAAAACTCGTTCTACCGGCCTCAGCAGGTGGGGCTCAGATCGGATATGCAAATTGAAATTATGGAGAGTACTCGTATGGCGATTAACGACAGTTGCTGCTGCGATGTGTGCGCGAATTCGAATGAAGCCATTAAGCCATGCATACTCGTATGGTAATCTTGTGAGGCATTCACCTTTCGATGAGCGGCCACTTTTCGGGTAGTTATTGGATTTTCCGCGCTAGTTTGGGGTCCCTCGATTGGGAGGCGTGAAATATTAATGCGTTGAGCACGCCAAAAGGGAAAGGCACAGCCCTTCCACTTAACTGCCTTACTTTCTAGCTGTAGAAATGGGCCACGCCCTAATGTGCGTGCCTTTGCCTTTCCAATTACCAATCAACTAGCCGGCCAGCCCATGGTCCATGCCCATCATTAGCCACGTTTACTAATGATCTTTAGGGCATGGGAACTCTAGAATTTCGCATGCATGCGATAATGGTTTTGTCGGCGCTTTGATTCTGCTTTCCGGCCAGTCCCAATGGGACAGCAAACAAGACAATAAATCAATAATTATTGCAAAATAATGAATAACGTTGAGCAGCCAAATGCAGTCGCAAGGCGGCCGCAGCAGCCAGGCAGGCGTATGACTTAATTTGCCAATTTGAACGCCAAAGGCTAAAGCGTACTTACTTCTTGGCCAAAAAAGGCCAGACAGCTGGGTCCCGCTTTAAACGTCAATTTCCGTGCCACTGAGACCAGTCCCCCAGTCCGTTGTTGGCTCAAACGCGTGCGCAGCAGCCACAGCCAGAGCCAAAGCCAAAGCCAAAGCCACAGAAAACAGGAAAATAAGAATTCTATTATATTCATGCCACACAATGTGATTAACTTGTTGACCCTGTCGAAAGAGCAAACACAATAAAAGTATTCTTGCAAAATTTAGAACGGATTTTCGAATGGACTGCTGGTGGTGGTGCTGTGGCTGTTGCCCCAAATTGCATTCGAATCCCTCAAAGGCACTTCCGTGCTTTTGTGGTAAAAATGATTTTACGTGCAAACAGCAGGAAAGACAGAAACAGAAACCGAAACCAAAACCGAAACAAGAAAATTGGCATTCGTTAGGCGTTGCTAATAACTGAAAAGTCTCCAAAAAGCCAAAAAGCAGCAGCCCGACCGCAGCCAAGGGGACGCACAGGAATGAAACGGAATGCACCTGACTCTCTCAATACGAGGTGGATCTGGAGTGGGCCTCAGGCAGATTTCCCTTTCAATTTGTACAAGTCTCGGTTGTGGTCTTTCTATTAGATGTCTATGCAATCCATTGAAGTATATTTTAATCCTTTGTGAATGCTTTCTGTCCGCAAAAATGTACTTAAAACGTTGATGGGGCTGCACCTGCTTCTTGGTATCGGCAGGAAGCCTCTCAGTGGTGTCCAACCAACAGACTTACCTTTCAATTTCGCCAACATTTGATTGTAGTTTCTCTATTAGAAGTTTTGCCATCAATTGAGGTGAATTTTAGTACCTGTCCAAAGAAATTGATTCAAAATCGGTTCCGAATGGTGCTCCATCTTCCCTCGCACACAGGGGACATGCCAGCTTTCGCTGAAAATTTATAGAAAATGCCTCTCTGGAGCGCACAGATGGAAAACTGGCTGGAAAATTGATTTTTACCATAGCATGACAATCACTCGACTGAAAAGCAGCCTTTAGCTGCCAGGCTCACGCCCACCAAAAAAACAGAAAAAAAGTCTGAATCGAGCCATTACACGTTGCTAGGCAAGCTGATTCATGGCTTAATCACTGGCAATCGGTAGCACAGCTCAGAGCTCAGTGTCTTGCAGCCAAGTTGCTGCACCCAAAAAAAAAAGCCAAGAAAAAACGGCTTTATCAGCGAGTCGAGTGAGTGGCTTGTGCCTGGAGGCAGCCACCGAACCACCGAACCGCGGAACCACTTGTGGCAGGGCGGGCAATTGATTATTTGCTCTATAACTGCAGGACTTGATTACGATTTTCGTTTTAGAGGTCTCTCCGCTGTACTTTAACGCGGTACTTTGAATATTCGTTGGCAAATTTTCACTTTTTTGGTTTTATTTTTGTTATTCAGCTAACATCCGCTAGATACATAGATAGATACATAGATAGGTGCAGGAATAACAGCTGGTGAGTGAGTGTGTATGTGGCAAGATCAGTAGCCGCAGCAGCAGCAGCAGCAGCTTCCACAAGCCATAAACAACTGTTTCGAGCGATCTCCGCTCTCCGATCGCCATCCACAACCACATCCACATCCATCGGCATCCGCGCATGCGCAACGCTCGCCAAGTTATAAAAGTGTAAATAAGGTAATTAGTGCTTCCGGGCATAATCATACAAACATGACGTAGCTCTTGTGGCTCTCGTAGCTCTCTCGGCTGGGGTCTCTGGCTCTGGGTCTGGGTATGACTCTGACTCTGACTCTGACAACGACTCTGGCGCTCCATGCGAGTGTCAGTCTCTGTTTGTGGTACACTTCCAAAGGGTATTATCAGTTGAGCTATGTTATTGCAGCGCAGCACAGGAAACGAATGTTTGAGTTACACATATGTAGATTTAATTTAATTTAAAAGTTTATACAAATCGATTTCCATTGAGATTGGAAGTTGTACCAAAAAACTACCGTTTTCACTTACATTTTGAAATTAAAATAAATAAAATAAAATATAAATATAAAATAAATTTAAAATAAATGAAAAATTAAAGTAAAACATTAAATAATTCATATGTGAATTATTTATTTGAATATTTTTCCTACAGTATGAATAGAATATATTTGTTTATATTAGATAGAAAATGGACCGTATTAAAAATAATTTTTTGAATCAAATTCTGTTAAATCCCAAGTATTAAATTTTAAAAATATGGGTGAATTCTTTTGACTATGCCAATTTTTTCTGAGTGTTTCAGTGTTGGAAAACTAAACAGGCTGTAAGGGTATCTAATGCTGCGACTCCCAAATTATGGCTGCCTTTCTTGTTGTTGTTTGGGGGAACGACTAACGAACTGACGCATCGCGCGTTCCAATCCCCCAGACCCCAGACCCCAGATCCGAGGCCCATGTTGCTGGCGACGACAACGGCGACGACGGCGACAATGTTACGCTTTGTCAGCAGAGGACGCAGAGGAAGCCAGCAGAGTCGTCGTGGCTGCAGCCAGTGCGGAGGCAGCAATTGCTGATAAGCAATAAAAACAAATGGCAAAAGCATGGCCAGAACAGAGCCCGGTCTTAGGCTGAGAGCTCCAGAGCCCCCTCGTCCGCTGCCAGCCAATAAAACGTATGTTGTCGACTTGGCGCTATCCATTACTGCCTCGAGATTTGGCTAATTATGATGCCAGATGATCGGTTAGTTGACTCTTAAGTACCCTACAGGCGGAGTGCTGTTTGCGGAGCTTAATTCGAAGATTGGAGAGCCCATTTCGAGGAAGGGGAGATGGTGATGGTGCTGAGGATCTAACTGCTAGATGGATGAGTCTCGGCTGAGAGCCTCAATAAGATTAAAACAAATTTCCTAAAAGCATTGATATGAAACGAACGCAAATCAAAGACCACAATCCAAAGGCACCAGAAAGTAGGAAGTGCCCCATGATTGGAAGCAGAAGCTGCTATGCTATATCGTGGGTTCCTTCTTAAACTTTCTTGGCCGATCCGTCAATGACAATGATTCGCATTAACTGTTAACTGTTTCGGCTGGCTCTAAGATACAAAAGAATACATATATTCAAAATCATGTTTGGGAACTGACAATTTAATTATGGCCAAGACGTCATTATCTTGGGGCTTGTGCCTGGTCGTCTGGGGGCACATTAAACCATGATTTGTAGGGTTTAAAATTTTATTTTTCTTTTTTGTATTTTATTTAGAAATTAATTAACCGAAAACTACTGTTAACTGAGGGGCATTGTTTCTGTTTTTTTTTTTTTTTTTTTCTGTGAAGACATGGAAAACGTGATCTCTTGACGGATTTCTCTGCGAAAGGGAGTGCCCTGCGGCCGTCTCTTTTTGATGTCTAAATTAGTGGGGGGAAAACCGAAAATGCAGAATCGGTTAGGGTTTCTTTTTGCATACATCTGTTTTTTGTACATATGTCGACGAAAAAAACATCGTGCTGCAAAACGAGGGCGGGGGGAGGGCAATTCTTCGCCATTCCTTGCGGCATTAATCAAAGGCCAGCACTGCCAAATTTATAAAGAAGATTTTTGGACAAGCCGTGTTTACTCTGCCCGCTCCCAACGCCCATTTGGGTGTGAAATTTAATCAGTGTGCGACTGGGCGAAACATTTCCCATTCGCCCATTCATTTATGCCGCTGTTTATTAATTTGTATGCCAAATATATTTGGCTTATTAGCATTTTCCCATAATTTCTTGATAAAACAATTTGCGTTTTGTCTCCCAGGCGCACTGGGCCAAAGACACACGAGAGGAGATCAAATCAGACATCACCGACAACGACAACGACTCCGATTCCTGCATTTTTATGGCATTTCATTGACTTGCTTCACGTAATTTATGGATACGCGGCAATCGAAAACGAAATTCATGCGATTCTCCGCCTCCGCCTCAGAGCGGCTAGGGTATACTCTAAAGGGTATACGCGTTCAAGGAGGGCCTTGTACGAAGATAAACTCTTGGGAAGATGAAGCGAGATATATATAGAACCTTCTTTGGATCAGTCTTTGGCATATCTAGATCTCGCATCACTTTCCTAGGGCATCCCGCGTTCGTTGTGCTGTCAGTAGGGGCCATCATTCTTTTCCCATAATTTAATTGTGTGTTGGTATTGCCATTTGGTATCGCTTTTGCTGTCCTATCATAAATTTGCAGCCTTATCTCCACAGCCAGATCTTTTGGGGGCCGTGTCTGTCCCGTCCCGTCCCCACCGACCTGAGCATTTGTGTTGATTCTCATAATATGCTAATTACAATCTTAGTCTCATCGCAGTGCCGTCTTCGTGTCCATTGATTCGGCTGAATGATGCCTGGTTGTGCTGCCGCTTTGGCTTTTGCTCAATTAAACAATATCGACATCTAGTTTTGTTTTAATTAGCATAAAATATTTTTTGGACTGCCGACCGCCGACCGCCGACTGGAGCGATGAGGTAACAAATTACGTACAAGCATTTATCATGTTATTGGCATCGGGCTACAAATAGGTATCCCAAAACAGACAACAGATTCATATTCAAATCGAGCAGATAATGCTGGAGCATAAATTCACTTTGGCTTTCATAAAAGTGACAGTTTCTAATGTCAAACATTGGCCCCCGTGCCCCGTGCCCCCCCACCACTCGTGGCACTCCGGCTATCTTATTTGCAATCAATGAGTTTTCGATATTTTATTTGACATTTGTGCTATTGCAAATTGTTTCTAACGATACGCTAATGGTGTTTCATTTGAATGTTAAACACGTGGTTTAATTAAGTTGATTTACTGTGGGTGAGCATTTGATTTGTTGCCGGCCGATCGACCGATTGACCGAACACCGCCTGCCAATTGGCAAAGTTCAATTAAGAGTCGTTTCGAATGCAAATCGAGAGAGAGAGAGATCTTTAACTATCTTTAACTTGTACTTGTACTTGCTGTAAATTGCAGTAAAATGAGTTGCATTTGTTTAAATTGGCCCATAATTGCTTGCCCCGTTTGCCGATGGCTGAATGGACTGCCAAAAAGGCCAGCCTTTCTCTCTTTTGCTGATTCTTATGGCCTTATGGTCTTCTCACAGACGATCATCATTTAAATTTGAGCAGAGGCAGCAGCACTCACAGATTTATAACTGTGTCTGATCATAGCAATTAGTGAGAATTTGATTTTATTGCCCGACCAAAGGAAACGGAAAGTGTTCTCTCTCTCTCTGTATCTCTGCACAAAAGAGCCAGAGACCCATAAAGCTGAGGCGTAGCTAAAAGCTGCCTCCCGACGGAGCTGCCTGCCGCGTTGCACGCAGCTGCAGCTGCCCCATTCCCATGCCCATTGCCATTGCCGGCAGTTAATTGGGGGGCTGTCTTGCGGTCACACGCAGCAGCCAGCCGCAGCCACAACCCCAGCCACAGACGAAGTCAAAGTCAAAGGCAATGCGAAGGCATTCATAATAAAAGCTGAGGAATGAGTAAATTAAGAATTATGGCTTTTGCATGCAAATTCAAAATTTCCGATACACAATAAATTACTTAAGAGCGCTCTCGGGGAGCGCAAGCCAGAAAAAAAAACGAAAGATGAAGCCCAAAAAACTTTATAAAACAACTTGGAATACTCTTGGAATACTTTTACCAACAACAAAATTTGGATAAAAATGTCTGGTGTTTCCTCTTCTACCGGAACAGACCTTGCAGCCCACTTATAATACCCTTTGGTAGGGCATGCCAGATACAAAACGATATGTGAACAAAAGCGTTAAGCTACAATACGATGCCTCCAATGAAGCAATAAAGAAGTTGTAGAGAGGCTAAACTTTTGAGTTATTCGAATTGGAACGATCTGTCTGTCTGTCTGGGCAGGAGAGGAAGCCAGACCTTGAAGCGAGCGATCAGAGGCGAATCGGGCACGGGGGCACGGGGCAGATGAGAAGGGTCAGCAATTCGGCTTCATGTGGGTGGGCCGCATGTGGAGCATCTGTCAGAGCTAGAAGTCTGCATTCCGCCAAAGTTATGATTGTGCTGAAAGTGAAACGGGGGATCTTTAATTGCCACGGGGAACATGCCTCCTCTTCCCCCTGAATGGTGGTCTATTCAGGTCAAGGCAGCAGCAGTTGGGGTTCACAGACCAGAAGAAGCATCCAAGAGCCAGTTTCTGTGGCCCGGCCTCGGTCCAGCTGGCAAATTAATATACAAAATTAAACGCGGCTCCTAGGCCATGGAGTCTGAAAATTTTAAAAGTATCCAGCGGCGGGCCACCATTTACATATCCAGCCATTGGAGCACGAGCACTTCTGTTTCCCACAATGAAATGATAAATGCATTTCAAACTGTGCAGCCCAACGTTCAGTCATTCCTTCGGTTGGCTGGTGGCAGGAGTCCCGCATCCCCTGGCCATCTAGAGTGCAAATAATATTGTGCATAAAGGTGTATTTTCCACTTCGAATCTGTACGGAAATCTATAATCTTCGAATGCTTTCAAGCCTTACAATGTTGCTGCCGACCAAATGTTGGTTCAAATGAGAATCAAACGAGCATCTGCATTGCTTTCTTTTCCAGTCAGTCGCAGGCTACCTCCCTCGTCTTCGGTTATGGCCATAACTGCGAGTATTTTCTATTATTGCTGCCATTATCATTCTGGCAGGCCTTTCTACGTTTTGTAATTACTTTTGGCCGCGGCAGGCGTTGGCTTGCTGGCTAGCCCGGCAGGGTAGTCATGCGTACGTGCCACGATCCTGGAGAGCAGACTTTCATCTACCATCGTTTTTGCAGTCGATGCCTGATGTGTTAAACGTGCGCCAGTCATTTGGCCGAACGATTGTCGATCATGGGAGCGGAGTGGAGCGTATATACCATTTGATAGCCGGCAAGAAAGTTGCATCAGCAGCAGAAAGAGTAGCGGCAGCGGCAGCGGCAATTAAAGTGCAGCTGGCCAAGAGTAATGCACCGTTATCAGCCAACAGCAGGCAGCGCAATGTGCTGACAACCCTGCCGCAAGTGTCAAAATGCCTGTCAAAAGCCACCCACATGTCGTCACGGTGTCGGCGGCAGATGACGATCAGCATCTCATCTGGATATTGCTGCGGCAATGTGTCAAGAGTCTTGCTGGTGGCGGATTTATGAGGTTGCCGCGGCTCGGTCTCTATATCTCTCGCGTTTCGGGGCCGCAGTCAATAATCGGCAAAAAGAATCTATAATAAGCAGCTGTCGCCGCGGCACTTGGAATATGTATTTATGTATCTCGCAGATACACAGATGCATTGCATGACTGTCGGCTTAGATTGACTGCATGCGTGTTCGCTTTGATTTGCAATGTTGTTTTTTTGTTTGCTTTTTTTGGACTGCTGGCATTTTCAATTAGTTCTCTCCGCCGTCGAGCACTCGAAGCGCTTTTGATGTGTCAAGGTTGGAGCTGAAACTGAGGCTGATTTATGCTAATGCCCTCGGAACGGTTAGCAGATTTAAACGATATCTAAAAGCGAAACTAACTTGAAAGTCGGCCCCTAACTGGGTCATTGCTGCACCTTCGCACAGGTGATTGCAGCCTTTCGTTGTATCTGTCCAAGCATTAATCACTTTCTGCCACTTTCTCCGCCACGCGCTGAGTAATCCATCCATCCACACACACAGCCACTGGCCACAGCCACTCTTCCTGTGGCCAAAATAGCCATCGCTGGCGATCCATGCCACTCCGATGTCTAGTGGCTAATGCCACAACTGGCTGACACCACTCCGTCCGACGACATTCTGATGCTCTCCTCGCAGGTTTGAGGAAATTGCACTCGAGCTCAGTGAGAGCTTTCATTCCAAACCAAATGGATATGGATGGAAGTATGCTTCTCTGGCACCATTTCATACTGCAAATATTCCCACAAAGGATTCAACCTATCCTCAGCCGTAGTCGCCTTAAAATTGTAAATTGCAAACCACCTTAGAGATGGCACAGGTTTAACCCCTTACCGCTGGCCGCACTTAAGAGACATTTAACACTTTTGGCGAGCAAATTAAATTCTGTGGCACCGTGTGGCACTGTGTGAGTCATCTTCAACCGGAATGTCACTGACAGCAGCAGCAGAAGCGGGGAGGGCTGTGGCCACATGTCAGAGAGAAATGTGTGCTGAAAATAGGGAAAAGGGAAAACTTTTCTATCCGCAAAAAAGTAGAATCATTCCAAGCTTACACAGCGCTGAGAACATGACACCCTACAGTGGACTCCTCTTTGTCTTTGATTTTATTAATTAGGTCAGACCGAGCCGTGCCCCTTGGGCAGCAGGGGTGTTCTAACGGTTTGGCAGCTGTAGCGACCACAGTGCGTATGAAATATATATTTAGACTCAATGGTCAAATGTCACAATAAAAGGTACAGCCTGCAGCAGGGAAAGAATAAAGAATTGCATAACTAATCCGCGGCATCATTGGCAGCGACAGAGAGTGACATTTTAATTGTGCCGCCATGATATATGGCCAGAAAGACATACGCGATGGCTTGGCTTAAGACCCGCAGTGGCAGGCAAAGCCAAAGCAAAAGCCATTCCCGTCTATGCATCAAGAGTGTAGATATAGATGCATGTATCTGCCATATGTTGCCGCTGCCAATTAGACATCGCCAGTTGTTGCCACGTAAATTAATTTAATTATGTCAATGCAGCTTACCTTGGAGTCGACTCCGAAGTCGAAGCTGCTGCTGAAGCTGGAGCTGGTGCTGGCTTAGTTTATTTGTCAAGCGGTGTAAAATGGCGTAAACAACATTGGTTAGTTGGCTGCTAGCAGCATCTGGGGCGCAGCGAGGGAGCAGTAGCAGCAGTAGATGGAATAGGAGATGCTGACATGCAATGTCCCGGGGTTGCTACAAAAATAATGGATCGATGTACCCATAGATAAAATAAAATACTACAAATATTTCGGGAATACGAGTATGGATCATTATCCTGTAAATATCACTAATTTTCCCACAACCTTTTTACTATATTCCTATCTATAAGTAGTGCATGTGGTGGAATCGTTTCATTTAAACTAATTTTTAAGCATTCTGCATTCCTTCTGCAACAACCTGCCACACTCGTACTCTAGATGCAACCCTCGCTCAGTATGGGAGCTCTTGTTGCAGCTCCGTTGCTATGCGGCGCTTCTGTAATTAATCAAACCCAAGCACATTGACAGCGCGCGGACAGAGCCCATCGCTGGGGGCTTAGAGGCAGAGAGAGGCACACATAGAGAGAGAGAGAGAGAGAGGGAGATCCATGCAGGGCATTGCATGTGCTGTGCCTTTGACTTGCACGAGCAACGAACTTTAAACTTTTGGGGCTTTAAGAGCAGTCCGCCCGCAATGTCATCAATGCCAATGGCCCTGCTGCCCCTCCACAGGTCCAGCCATACGTATATCTGCTGGTCCAATAAATTTGAGGCCAGGATGTGGATAGGTTGCCCGCAGTTGCGAGCGAAAGAAAAAAATGGCTTGGCATTATCGCACTTGCCATCAAAATAAATTTCCACCTGTACAATTGCAAATTGCCGTGATTCTTTCGAATGTCCCTGCCTTTGCTGGCTTTTCACTCAACCTGAGGTACAATTCTCTCCCTCTCTCTCTCTCTCTCTGCAGACGCCATTCACACGAGAGGCGAATTTCCTTTTCGTTGGCGGTAACAAGCAGGTCTCCCTCTTGGAATTGTCGTGGCCTGGTCCGGCACCATCGTCCGTCTCTGGGTAATTATAAAGCAATTTCCACACGTATCGAACATTGATCGCATTGAGAGCAGCAGCAGCAACTACACCAGGAACGGCTGCAGGGGGATGGGCCCTCAGCAGTGGACAGTGAAATTAACTTGGGATCCGCCACCAGCGGCAACTTCATCCGACAACTGACTCCACAGATCCGACCACAACTAGTTTGTCCAGCTCTCTCGCATTTGTCAGGGCAATTTATGCGCCGAGCTGACCGACCGGAGCGCTGCTGAAATGTATCTTAAAGTTGTGCACAAATATCTGCTTGGTGAACTTCAAAGGAAAATGCTGCAGTACGTGCAATTATTCGCCGCGTTGCGCATTATTAGAAGTGACTCTCCGATGTCGATGATGTGGTTACATTTGATAGCATAGCCCTCCCGCCCGGTCTGTCCATGAACATGCCCTGCCCTGCCCGCGATTAATGGCTGATTAGACAGCCAGACAGATAGCGATTTGGCGGCTAGCGATTTGGCGATGGCGATATAGATACAATGTACGTGTATGTATAGGGCTACAAGTGCCGCAGATGATTGAAATGTATCCGATGGCAGGTAATCGTGTTATTTGGTATTTCCTGGCACTTAAAAGGTGGAAATTGACATTGAAAGAGCCTAAGAATGGTTTCTAAAATGACACTTGCTGATGGGAACTATCGTTCTATTTAATAACAAATGTGCTCTCTCCACAAACACTTGAATCTACTTTATCGGTCCCTGCAGTCCATATAAATCGTATATTTTATAGATTTTCCTCCACTTTAATAGAAAAATTCGCATAAATCACTGGAATATTTGGGTCACTAAGCAGAGGCCTCTTTAAATGGAAAAACACTTGAAGATTGCCACAGAATGGTATTCGGATTTGGATTTAAAGTCAACTCCAACAGCAGCCCCGCCACATCAATGGGAAAACCACATCCAGAAGCTGCCCCAAACGAACGGGTAATGTAAGTTGCACAATTTGTGGGGGGCAGTGGTGGGAGAGTGGGGCAGGGAGCAAACAATTATCAGAACAAGATAAACACAGATGAAAGGCAAATACGTAAAAAGGCAACAATCAGAGATTGAATTGAAACCAAAATCAAGGAGAATATGAATGGAATTGAATATGTATCTATGTATCTGTGCGATACGTGCCACCGTGTCTGCTTCTGCTGCTGTTGCTGCTGCTGCTGTTGCTGCTGCTCGTGAAAAAAAATGAAAATTTTCACTTTTCCAATATTGTGCGCCAGCAATCGAGAGACTTGAAATGCAAACAAACAATCGGTTGTTGGAGGAAAATAGAAATCCACTTGAGCTACTTTTAACGCAGCGGCAGCAACAGCAGCAGCACTACGTGGCTACATATGTATATACATGTAAGCGGCCACAACCGACAGATACAATAATTATTACGATCAATTTAGATGCAGATTGCATGCGGCGGCAATTGAGGTGGGTCCCGTCCCCGAACAACGCCCACAAAGTGTACACACACACACACAAACCCAACTTGTAGATACAATTTTGAAGTCTGCCATTGCCACTGCCTCTGCCTCTGCCTCAAACTTGATTACTGGCCAGCTGGCACTCGGACTTGTGCTCGGAGTTGGACTTTAGCCGGGTGTTTTGTTTGCATACCAACAGCAACTGCAACTGCAGCCCCCGAAAACATTGTCATAATAATTATGAACCAAAAATCAAGAAAGAAAAAAAAACAAGGCCTCAAGAGAAACGCCTTCGTGGTCAGTCGGGCAATTAGATCGGCGACTGGGGCTGTGGCCGTGGCTGTGGCTGGAGGAGCCGTGCCACAGCTGAGAGTGATCTCAACTATGAGATACTTGTATCTCCAGTCGGTGCCCCATAATGAAGTCGGTTCCCTGGCACTGGCAACAGTCATAAACAATCCATTGTTTGGCTTATCCTCTCATGTCTGTATTATGATTCGAAATGTGTATCCTTTGAAAATCTGTGGATCTGGCATACATCGTATGCACTCTCGTCAATTTCGAGATGTTTTATTGCTAGAAAAATACATGACGATTGATGTTTTTGGCTTGCCAAACAAATTGAAATCTTTTACAGAATATAAACAAATTGGATAGGATATAAATAGAGTCGTTAGTTCCAGGGGTATTTATACTGAGTTATCTGAAGATGGAGGGTTATATCTCAACTTGAATAGCAGTAGGAATACTAAGAGATTCCTGAAATCGGGGCTGGTATTAAGCCACATAATTCCAATCAATTCCGCTGCTCTTCTTTGCTTGAAATGTGACTCAGAATTCTTTGATTGATTTGAAGAACTACTTTCAATTGCTAATTCTTCAGCATTTCAACGAGTAGGTCAACAAGAAGCCACTTGAAAAATCTCTACATCTTTACGCCGTGCCGCGTCTTCAGTCACATATAATCAGCATTTCCACCACCATCCCGCCCCGATAAGCATTTCCATCTGTGGGGTGGAAAACTAATTAGAAGATGTTGACAAGAAAATGAATGGGGGAATGCAAACAATGTGCCGTCTTGATTGGTACTTGTCGCTTGGTCGAATGCAACAACTGCAATTTGCTGATAAGACACGCTCAATATTCGACTGTTGATGGAAAGCCAGCTGGAAAATTAACAACTATTCTTTGAGTTTACAAAATGCAACTTGTGGAAGCTCTCAGAAGCGCCAGGCAGTCTCTCTGCTACCAATTTCCATTCCATTTCCAATCCATAAATAATTGCCGACTAATGGAATGCTTCCGGCCTTCAACCGCCCGCATGGCTCCTCCAGATGCTGATGTTTTTCACAATGCAAACAGAAATCTTAACGAAATTAATTTTAAAGTGAAATTCCTAAGACCTTCACGACCCCGAGCCGAGCCTAGCCGAGCATTTATGAAAATGAATATCGGAGTCCGGTTGCCTGCCACAAAAGCCACAAAGTCCGAAATGACAAGCGGAAGTGCGAGCCGGAGAACCGTTGCGTTGTGGCTGAGGATGGACCCCCAAAGGTCTCTCTGGGGCGGAAACTGCAGCTTTGGCATAGCTCAAAACCCCTCATACATTTTTAATTTTCTATTTTCTTTCCAACGGATCTCAAATCAATGCTTCTATGCCTGTGCCGAGTGCCGTGCCGTTTGGTGGCAGCAACCGCAGCACGTTCATGGGGCAAAGCCCTGCCCGGCGCAAACCATGACAGGTGGCGCTCTTCCTGCCTCTTCGGCTGGTGGCACGGCGTTGCGTTTTTAGGCGGAGCGTCATAAAAATTGAGCTATTAAATAATTTCTGTCACACAAATTTGCTTTTATTGTTTATTTCCGTTAAAGGGGGGACGGGACCCAACCCGTCAGCTGCCTTCCCTTTCCTAGCAGTGAGTGACTGTCTTCCCAGGTAATTAGCATTATTATGCACAATTCCACATATTTACTTAGTCGTTGTTTGAAGTTCCATTAACTCGTCGAGCGCATTTTCCACTTAAAAGTTGCGTGCTGGCACTGGCACTCGTTTTTCCCCGTTGATTTTTGTCACTTTGTGTCTTGTTTGTCGTCTTTGAGGTGTCGTTGGTGTCTTTGAGGTGCCCCTTGGACATGGACAACGTTACTCATCCGGAGCTGCGACTTTGATCTCCGGTTTTTCTTTGCCCTTCCGCCGCCAAAGAAACACACGTGGCGAGGCCTCTTTGATGTCTGTTTGTAACAATAAAATTGCATATTGTTGCAAAAGTTTTCGCAGTACAAAAACCCATTAAAAACTCGGGGGAGTTGTCCCAATAGTTTTCCCCCCTTTTCCATGCGGCACGCAACAAGTGTCGTCTCTGGAAATGTGAATTACTTTTCTCCGACGATGGCGGTGGCGCTGGCGCTGGCTCTGGCTTGGCGGTACTTTTCCTTTAACTCTACCTCTATTATACGATGACAATAAAACGAAATGAAGAGGGGGAAGCAACACCAACTGTCTGTCCATATAATTGACAAGCTGTTCCACCTTTTCCGACTGTTACGACTGTTTGTCTGAGCGGCTTTTTTCTCACCCTAGTTTCTGGCAGTACCACTGCCAGTTCCGGGGCCAATCCCCCGACCAATCTGTTATCGGAAGAGTGTACGGAAAGGTAAATAACTGGCACAAATCATTGCTGGCCGCGTAAAAATCATTTTTAAATATTTATGTTTCAATGGATACGAAATTTTCAGGAAAACAAACAGTTATTTGCCATATCTTTTTTCGTTATTCACGTTTTCATATAAACAAATAGCGCGCGGTTCTGAATGCTACAGCAGTTGTGACATATTGACCCATCGTGCCCCCGGACCCGTGGCACAGCTCCAACCTCAGATGCACTCCCCGAACCGAACCGGGTCCCTCCCCCCCTCTGCTCTGGCATCATTTTCCATGGTTTATATCCTCCTGTTTTTTTCCACTTGTTTCGCTTCGTTTGTTTGAATCTCCTGGGCTGCATTTCGAAAGTGTGTCAATAATTGCAATGGCGAACAGTGGCATGGGGCAGAGGGGCTTGGCCAGTACAGGGGGAGTGCCTACCCATAAATGGTATTCAGTTCTTCTGGGCAATTCGATATTTATCTGAAAATTATCAGTTGCGATAGCGCTGGGCCATCAGATATCTGTAGAATTATTTTGAATCTTTTGTGTGCACACTTTATCAGTTTTTCAGTTTTTACTTTTGGGGATTTTGCAAACGAACTTAATCCAGACTTTGGACATTTTTTCCCTTCATTTGCAGTTTCATTTTAATACCTTCATTTATCATATTTTATACCAGTTCCATTCTAGATGCGGTTTCGCCCTACCCACTTCCGGCAGCCGCCTTTCTCACAAAGCCGCTCATCAGAGCCGCCTCAAAAGTATTTCAATTCTGGTTCAAGCGCATTTCCGCCGAACGTTAAACGCACCTTAGGACGGGTATGGTATATTTATCCACCAAGGAAAACAACCCAAAATGTTGTATAAATAAACAGCAGTAAAACTTAAACAAACCGTTTGTCCACAGTCCACACTCGTCGATATGCCCCATGCGCCATGTTCCGCGTTCCTTTCGATTTCGATGTGACGACGCATTGATTGCGGCCGCCCTCTCGTCTGCCGTGTGTGGGCATACGTCTGATTTTGCTGCGAGCCCTGGTGGCACCATTAGGACTGCTCTGACCTGGTCGTAACTGAGTTTCCTTTTGGGTGCACTGCTGCCATGTGACGGATAAGATCGCATACATAACTCATTACCGCCTGAGCGATATGATAGACGACTGCGTTCGGAATCCAACAAACCGAATGGGAGAACGTGAGGGGGAAGGCGCAATAAAACCAGAGCTGAAATCAGTTCGACTGCAACTGGAGTTCTATATCGGGGGGTATTTGGTATATTCTATAGTACTATATGGAGATTTGAGCTCTATAGATCCCTCTCAGACCCATATATTTCAATGGTTATATGCAGAGCCACAAAATCCAGAAATCTAAATATGCTATACCCCAGCAACAGATCTGTAAGTACACACACCTTTATCTATGTATCTATGAATTACTGTGTATTTTCCTTTCATAGATGTAGAGTATTTCACACTTCGTTTGTATACAAGCATTATATTCTAGTTTCTTGATGGGTCTGTTATTGTAGTTTTTCGATGGTCTCTCGCTGGCTGTCGGCTGTCGGTTGTCGGCAGTCGGTTGCTGATAATATGATTCGTGCCCAGTGCCCCGATATGAGTGCAGTGGGTGAAGAAAAATGAGACGTTGACATTGCTGCCTTTCCGATTGCACTCTGCCCGCTCCGATTGTTTTTCCACTGCCGATATGTGGTTGTGGTTGTTGTTGTTGTCTTTCCACATTGCAGTTGTTTGTGTTGTCTCCTCACGGAGTGGGGAAAACGCACACGCGTTAAGCACACAATTATGCAGACAGTCAGGCATTTGGCATTTGCTCCAATGCGAGCATACACCCGTACGGAGAACTATTCGTGCCGGACAGCTCCGTTTTACAAACCGAAATTAGATAAACAAACAGAGAGACAGACCCGAAAATTCCATAAACAAACAGCAATACTTTGATTGCACTGCAGATAGGCCATCGTCCATCGACACACAATATTTCAGAGTGCATCAACCAAAGCGCCCCACCTCCCCATTTCTCGCGTCAAAAATGACTCAATTTCTCTCGCCTGAGAAAATGAAATTGAGAAAATTTGTAACTTCGTGCTAATATGCTAAATCAATAGTGGCCCTTTGGGGTCGAGTGCATGGAGTGGTCAGACGCCGACTACCGTTTTGAAATTTCAAAGTTCCACAAAGAGAGAGAGAGAGAGAGAGGCGGAGAGAGTGGGGCAGAGTGTGGCAGTGTGTGGCAGTGTGTGGCAGTGTGTGTGTTTTCGATGGCAGTGAGCGCACTTTAATGCATCATTTATAATGCAATATTATCCAATGACAAAAAGCAATTAGCAGGCTTTATAAATCAAACAAACCCAGTGGGCGGCAGTGGGAGAAGAGGGGCTCGAGTGTACAGGCATGGCTGAGACCGAAACAGAGACGAAAATATTGTCAGTTTAAATACGAGTATATCTGCTATCTGCTACTGATTCGCTCATTCGCCTTTCCGTTTGGATAATTCATTCAGTTTCAATCGAAATTCTTTGCTAATGGGAATAATAAATGCATGCATGAAGTGGAAGTCGGAGAGCGGGGAAGTCTCTGATTTGGAAATTATTCTCATTGTAGAGCTAAGTTAATATTTAATTGACTTTAGATTGACAGAAAAGTTGATTATTTTTGTTAGATATTTTTTGTCTCAGCCCACAATCTCTCAGCTTTCAATCTCCAACGCGATATTTAATTTGAATTAAAGCTTACGATAATAATTGGCCAATCGTTGACCATTAAAGATAGATACTCGGTAGATGTTGTGCCCATGGCAATCTTAATTGCAGTTCTAAAATGAAACTAATATCGAATCAATTGCAAATCAATTTCTTCAGACACCCACAGAAAATATACAAGAGAACCCTCTTCCTGCTCCATGGGTACTCTTACCAGACGATAAATATTTAAAAGCCTGTCGACTCGGTTCGAAGCCAAAGTGGGCGGCGGCGCACTGTCTCAGCTTCCTTCCTTGGCAGTCCAGATACAGATACAGTATCTGAGCCGTCTCTGGCTCCTTTTTGGATTTCTGTTCTGTGTGCAATTTAGATAAGTATTATGACATATTTGACACTCTTTCACTTGGGCTTGTGTTTATTTACTCGAAATGAAAATGCAATGAACCCGACGCTGGATCTGTCTCTGGCTCTGGCCAAGACGCCTTTTGCTGGAAAAATCAATGAAATGCAATTACTGAGAATGCCGCCAGGCCAGACTAGACCAGACCAGACCAGACCAGACCGGGCGGACAGACAGGAAGAGTCCAAGTGGAACTGTACAACAATTGCTGGTGTTGTTATTAATATATGTGTGTATACTATATTGTATATCTGAAGTGGGCGTGGACTGTGAGACACGCACCACTCTGGCAGCCAGCCACCTTTAAGCCCAAACCCTCCCGAACGCGCACAGTATTTGTTGTCGCCTAAGCAATCAGCATAACTGATAAGCTGCAATTACCTGCATTGATAATTTCGAATGTATTTTCATATAATGCATACAAAACCCCAGCTATAATAATCGTAATACCATGCCATAAAAGCAAAATGACAGGCCCCAGTGTCTGTCTGTGTACATCCATGTGTGTGTGTGTGTCTGTTGCATCTGTCTCCTCTGTCCTGTGACTCCGACTGCTCCTCTGTGTGCCCTGGGCGCACCCATCATATAATTGAATAGCCCCAGCGACGTGTGTGAGATTGCGGGTGTTTCAGTTTCATTTTCAGTCTGGATAGCTTTCCGTTTGGTTTGGCTTTGGTATTGGGTGGCTCTGATTCTCACGTGTGCTTCTAATTTGTAAGAGTTTAATTTGATTATCGTCCGAGTATGAATGTGCCCCCTCCGCCTCTGCCCCACTGGAGCCACAGCCGGAGGCTAGCCTTTGAGGAAGGAATCTCTGGATGTTTTCCTCTCTGCTTATCGCAGATCTCTTACCATATGTTGCCCCATTCAGCTGCTGCTGAAGTAACTTCCCCTATCAGTGTCCCTCTCTTTCGGTAGCCCATATCGGCTCGAACATAATTTCAATTTTCCTCCGACATAGGAATGGTCATATCTCTCAGCATGTTCCAACTTCCATTGCTGATCAATGATAATATTTCCAATGAGGGAAACAGCTACAGTGCATTCTTAAGCAAGCAATCTTATCGGCCAGGGAGTCACGAAAACTGGCTTCGAGTGTTAAGAATTATTAATAATAAATTACAAATTAATACTGGGGACCAGGCCCAGAGGCCCAGAGAGCCAGAGAGTCATTGAGCCAACTCTTGTCTCCCCAGTATGCGCCCCACGCTAATGAAATTTCAATTAGCTTGTCATGTCGCAGAAGGAAGTGAGTTCCACAGTCGAGCGGAGTCGAGTACGAGCATGGCACATTTATCAGTGGGCCCGGGCTCCAGTGGCAGCCAGATCTCTTATGAAATCTTAACCCATTTTATATTGACAAGTGTAATTATGCGCACGACACAATTGTCATGTAAAATATGATCAAATGATGGTTCGGGCCGATGCAGAGCTATGCGTTATGCAACAGCAACAAGGCAATCTGGCAACAGTGCCATAGTGCACCAGAGACGACGCCCACGTGCAGCCAGCTGCAGTCACGTTGCAGTTTGTCATCCTTCTGGACATGCCACAATCGAGAGGACAGGAACAAGAGAACCATTGGCATGGCAGCAGCCAGAGGGAAAAGCATTCTAATGACACAGGCTACGTGCTGGCGTTGGTGGTCCTTTTTGGACAATTAGTGCCTGGAGACCGACCCGACCCGACCCCTCTCCCAGCACTCAAAACACACACAAACAGGCTGTGGGGGGCACCTGTACAACAGAACAGTTTGAATATCTTATGGATACATGCATAATTTATGACATACTTTTCTATTCAATAACAGAATTGGATGTGGCTTGGAAGTGAAGACACAATATCCATATTCCTCATCTCTAGATAAACAATGTGTCTGCTTTTGCATACAATAAATATTTATTCTAGATTCGTAGATGAATCGAAAAGGATATAAAAGATGCCATCGCCAATGGAAGTACTTTCAATGCGACAATGGTTTTGCTTTCCGATAATCAGATAAGGAGTTGCATATCTGTATGCTCCGGTATCCTTTCTTGGGATCTACTCTATTCTTTTTGGTGAAATTTCCCCTACAAAAGATCGTTTTCAAGATATGTCGAGTATATAGTGGCCATAGCTCCTTGGGAAGGGTATTTCGAGTTCCCTTTGTCATTATTTCAATTTATTTTTGTTTGAGTTTGGACCTGCTTACAATTTTAGTCATTGATTGCCCAAGTGTCTTGCACGATGGTTCGTTAGTAATTTTTTTGATTGGAAGAAAAATTATTTATGACTGTGTGTACAGGCGGGTGACGGGGGAGGGGTATATTGAAAATTCAAACGCACGCACACAAACGCTTTGTTTTTCCTTTCAGATTCTTCCACCACTTCTTTTTGCCTAATTGGAATTCATTCATCGAGACATTTGCATATTGTTTTGTTGGCCCAAGCACTTGACTGCCGTCGGCCAGGGCTCTGCTGCCGCTGCCACTGCCCCTATCGTAACTGTAGTTTGTTTTTCGAGTGCCTAGAAAGGTTCTGCTTAATTGTGGCCACAACGCAAGGCTCCTCGACTCAAAACTTAATCATAAGACATACAACCAGAGACCCGAGCGCTGAGCCCCGACTTGAGTCCCAGGCCATTTGAGCAGTCAACACATTATAAGGGGCTGCTGGCTTCTGGCTGCTGGCTGTAACTGTGGCTCTTGCTGTGTCTGCCCCAATCAAGCGTGCGCGTGAGTCCCATTCCCAGCCGTTTTTGCGGCGGCTAACTGAATTCAATTACCAAAGTGCCTGCTATATGCAAATAAGCTATAAGTGCACTTGACAAACGCACACACACTGTCCGCAAACACAGATATAGAGATACAGATACAGATACACTGGCTGAGATCTAAAGAGCGACCTCAACAGGCTGGCCTACAAGGCAGTCGTCGACGGCGTCGTCGTCGTCGTCGCTGGTTACAAATAAGTCGAGTTGTTGCACTCGAGCTACCGGCACTTGCCTCTATTTGGTCCCCTCTCTGCCACAGTCACTGCCACTGCCACTGCCACTGCTACTGCTGGTGGTGCCTCCCATGTGAAAAGTCAGCCGTGCAGATAAAAACCTTAATATAAGCATAATTAAGTTGATGATTTGTACAAAAAAGGGAGAGAGAGGAAAATGATAAACACAAGTGGCCTGCCTCTCTGTGGCTGGCTCTGTGGTGTGGTGCCTGCTGTGGCCTAGAGTTGCCACATTCGAGTGTGCGTGGCACAGTGGTTGCCCTTCTGGATGGTAGATCGAAGAAGGGGCTACTGAAATAATTTCTATCCCACTAGAAGCAACCCATCCGTCCATGTTCCACTGTGTCTTACTCTTGAAGTTCAGTCTCAGGATTTTTTCCTCCGCACAGTTATGATGCTATAATGGGCCGGCTGGTCTGCCAAAAACCGTGTCGATGACGTCGCACCAAGTTCAATGACTATTGTATCTGCTCTCCCGATCTTCTGGTTTGTCATTGTTTCAGAACTTTATTTTAATGCTTCAGTGCCCCCACCATTGCATAACAATTAGTTGGATCTCAGAAATGGATGGTAAAAAGTCAATCGAAATGGGCCACAAATAATAATTCACAACGCAGTCGCTCGGAATTTGAATAGATGTCTTCATTAGGCAGTTTTGATGGGGTTCTGGCGGGGCCCCATAT